>NC_140970.1:31268877-31301377 GCF_056783735.1 Eptatretus burgeri | reverse complement strand
TCATGATTAAATAAACACTTTTTTAATTTGTGTATGCAGTATATATAGCTCTCTGTACAGTCAAAAGCAAAAACAAAACAAAACATTTTCAAAATACCACAAAACTAAACGACAACAGCTGATAATGCCTTTTACTACACTGAGGGAACACACTACGACTTCTTGTCCTCAAGGCAAGATGTCTGCCCACGGCTATGTCTCCCACCTCGCCAGCTCCGCCAGTAACCCCGACCTTGCCCCTGCCCCCAGCCCCGGCCTTGTCCCTGTCCCCGGACTTGCCCCTGCCCCCAGCCTCGGCCTTGTCCCTGCCCCCAGCCCCGGCCTTGTCCCTGCCCCCAACCCCGGCCTTGTCCCTGCCCCCAACCCCGGCCTTGTCCCTGCCCCCAGCCCCGGCCTTGTCCCTGCCCCCAGCCCCGGCCATGTAAATACCTCCATCTCTGACCTTGTCCCCGCCCCCTGCCTCGACCCAACAGAAGAATATCATGCTCTTCTTTGTCAGGGCATGGCCCGATGGCCCCACAGTGCTCCCACTGCCTGGTTTGGGAATTGAGCACATCTGCTGATGAACGGTCACATTCCGCCAGTCCTGCAGCACCAACAAAAGGAAATTCTCTTTCCAAACTTTCCGCAGGCAGCGACCTCCGAGGGGACTCTTGATAAACCCACGTCCTCCGATCACCCCGCCTTTTGGCAGTCATTCTGCCCCCACGCTGTGTGGGGACACTCACCGGGATATGAGGTGCAAACGTTTTTGGTTCTGGATGTTCAGGTTCTTCAGGATGTTGTTCTGAAGATTGAGGCTGTGGGATCACAGAAGTAAGCATTGGTTACGAGTACATATAAGCAATTTTGGGTAGAAGTAAGAGAGTGAGGGGATGGAATGGGACAAACAATGGGGACAGGTAGGAAGAGTTAGGGTCGGATGAAAGGGGAGGGCAGGGAGATCATGGCTCCTCCCAGTCCTATTATCTTACCGAGTTGAGAACTACCGTAAGTACAAATGGATTCTCCGCTGGATCAACATGTCCTTCCTTATTCTTCTGCTCATCAAATAGGACACGGAACCTCTGTTGCTGCTGTCGCCAGGTAAGCAAACTGGCTGCCCATTCCTCGTCGTCCTTCTCTGTGTTTCCGGATAAATCATTTAGCTCATCCTGGAAAGATGAACAAAGAAGAGGAGCCAGAGTAAGTTGCTCTTGCTTTTATCATCCTGTCCTCCTTCCCCCCTATATTAACTGCTGTTCATTTAATATCTCCCTGTACCTGTGTTTCAGTGTACAGTGGACCTGTAGACAAGGATGCTGGGTCGATCGTTAGGGTCTCACGGCACACAGGGCACAACACCTGAGCACAGAGGCAACACAAACACTTCGGGTTTTAGAACATCATGCTTGGAACCACATTATGTGGAGCTTACTATCCAATGACAGGAATGTAGCACAACCCGACAAAGAAGCAGCAGCAGAAACGGCATAACAGCAGAGGACCCTTTCCTTAGTATCCAAAGTGGATCATCGAAAAATATACCGATAAACTGGTTGGATTTTATGCTTTTCACAGTGGTCCCAGCATATGTTGGCATCAATGTGGTTCCAAACATGCTTTGCTGAAAGTAAACTACAGGGTGTTCCAAAAAGACCTGGACAACTTTGCTTGTGACGCTTGCATTGACGTCACTTCCGGACTTCTGGTTCAGGGATTGGTGCACGTGGACGACTGGTTGGTGAGCTCTCCTTCCAGTCCTTCTAAAGCTAAGTTTCCAGTCCGAAAGCATTTTGTGGGTGATAAGACTATTAAATATGTCGATTCTTCATTCTGCAGGAAGGATTGCAGACATAGAATCCTGTGTAGTTTTGAAGGAGTGGGAGTTAGGGACATTGAAGGAAGGCGAAACGATATTGTGTCGGGTCATGGCAGAAAGAAGTTGGTTGGTTGTGGTACACTTCAGTGCGAATGATGTTGGGAAAGTTCACTCAGAGGTTTTGAAAAATAGATACAGGATATTGGGTAAGCGGCTGAAATTAAAGGGTTGTGAGGTCATGTTTTCTTTGATTCTCCCAAGATCAGGAAACAATATATAGAAATTATGACCAGAACAATAGACGTGAACCAATGGCTGGAAGAATGGTGTAGGGAGGAAGGTTTTACATTTAAGAAGCAGTGGGAATCATTCAGGGGACAAAGGGAGTGTTTCCGGAATATGGCCGTATGGTAAATAGAAAGGAAGCAGCAAGGTTTGCAGTGGGAATTGAAGAAGGAATTCAGGCTTTTTTTGGTCAGCGGAGGGTGGGGAAGCTATACAGGAAAGAACAGATGATGTAATTGTGATGAGTAAGGCCAGGCAAGGAAATATAATTTCAGGAAGGGCAAAGATAAATATATTCTATACCAATGCCAGAAGTTTAAATAATAGGATGGAAGAGCTTAAAGCCAAAGTGGACAGCGAGGAGTACGATCTAGTTGCAGTGAGTGAGACATGGTTTAAAGAGGAGAGTAACTGGAGGACAGGATTAGAAGGCGACAAGGTGTATCGGTGTGATCGGAAGGAGAGAATAGGAGGAGTAGCAATCTGTGTAAAGGACAGCATTGCATCAAGAGAAAGGGGTGACATTAAGGAAGGAATAAATGTTGAGGATTCTGTATGGGTAGAGATTAGAAATTGTAAAAACAGTAAGATACTGGTAGGATGTCATAAGGCTCTGGGTATGAAGGAAGAGGAGGAAGGAGGAGTACATGAAGAACTCAAAAGGGCATGTGGTAAGGGAAGAGTATTGATTATGGGGGATTTTAATTTGCCAGTGATAGATTGGGTACAGGAACAGGGAAAGGGCAGAGCAGATGAGGATTTCCGAGTTTTATTCCAAGATTGCTTTTTAACCCAGTTTGTAGATAAGCCCACGAGGGGGAGTGCAGTGTTCGACCTCCTTTTATATAACAATCCCAATATGGTGGAGGAGGTGGGGGTTGGGAGCATTTAGGAGCAAGTGACCATAACATTGTGTGTGCAATGATTCTGTTAAGGTTAGAGTTCAGGATAGTAGGGTAAGGCTATTAGATTTCAGGAAGGAAAACTTTGAGGGTATGAGGATAGAGTTGGGTGATGTAGATTGGGAGACTCGAACAACAGAACAATCAGCATCAGAGAAATGGGAAACCTTCAAGGACCAAATGTGTGGAGTGCAGAGTAAGTACATTCCAATGAGGTGTAAAACAAGAAGCAGAAAGAGACTGGGGTGTTTGAGTAGTGAGATAAGGAACGCTACAAAGGAGAAGCAAAAGGCATTTATTAGGTTTAAAATAACAACATTGGAGTTGGATTTATATCACAATCAGAGTAAACAGAGGCAAGTTAAGAAAATAACTCGGTCAGCCAAAAGAGAGTACGAGAAGGACATGTTTAAGAATATTAAACATCATAGCAAGACTTTCTTTAACTATATCAGGGGAAAAGAACAGGTTAGGACCAGTGTGGGCCATTGAGGAATAGCACCGGGAGAGTGGTTAGTGATGAAAGTGAAAAGGCAGGCTTATTAAACAGGTATTTTTCTTCAACTTTTACATATGAATAGTCAGGTGAATTGCCAATAGCTGAGAGTATCTATCAAGGAGGTGAGGAAGGGCTTTTACAGAAGATCCAGGTTGGACTGGAGGAAGTAAACGAACAGCTAGGTAATCTAAGAGTAGATAAGGCTCCGGGTACCGATAATATGCACCTGAGAGTATCGACGGAGGTGGTTGAGCGGGTAAGCGAGATGTTAACGGATATTTTCAATAGTTCCCTGGAGTCAGGACAGGTACCGGAGGATTTGAGAGTAGCAAATGTAACACCATTATTTAAAAAAGGATCCAGAGAAGAACTCGGGAACTATAGACCTGTTAGTTTGACTTCAGTTGTGGGGAAGGTGTTGGAGACATTAATTAAAGACTGGATAAGGAACCATTTAAACAAATACAAACTAATTAAAGGTAGTCAGCATAGCTTTACCAAAGGTAGTTCCAATCCAACAAATCTTTTAGAGTTCTATGAAGCAGTGTCTGATTGGGTGGATTTTAAGGAGGCATTTGATAAGAAACCACATCGGAGGTTGTTAGCCAAAGTGAGGGCTTGTGGAGTGGCTGGTCAGGTAGCTAATTGGATTGCAAACTGGCTTAGTGGTAGGAAGCAAAAGAGTGGCTGTAAGTGGAAGGATGTCTTGCTGGATGTAAGTAGCGGGGTACCTCAGGAATCAGTACTCGGACCATTACTATTCATTATTTACATCAACGATTGAGATAATGGGGTAAAGAGTAACCTTTCCAAATTTGCAGATGACAAAGTTTGGAGGCGAGGTGGACAGCAGAGCGGTTGGTGATCAGATTCAGAAAGTATTGATACTTTGTGCAAAATACTAGCAGATGTAATTTAACCTGAGCAAGTGAAAGGTGTTGGGGATGGGAGGAACAATGAAAATAGAGATTACAGGATGCAAGGAGTAATTTTGGAGCGTGTCACACAGAAGGATCTGGGGGTGGTAATAGATATGGGAGGTAAGCAGGAAGCACAGTGCCAGGCAGCTATAGGTAGAGTAAAGAGGATTTTAGATTGTATTCAGAGGGGGATAATTTATAAATCAAAAAAGGTGGTGTTAACATTGTACAGGTATTTAGTGAGGGTCACATCTGGAATGTTATGTGCAGTTTTGGTCACCACAGTTCCAGAAGGACATAGATGCCATCGAGAGGGTTCAGCACAGGGCTACTAGATTGATTCTGGGCCGAGCTAGACTCAGCTGTGAGGAGCGGTTGAAAGAGACAGGGCTTCATACACTAGAAAGGATGTGGTTACGAGCAGATATGATAGAGATATTTAAGATAATGAAAGGTAGAGATAAAATAAGTGCAGATGAATTCTTCAGCACAGTAGACAGGGATAGATCCAGGGGCCAGAACCAGGGCCAGAGCCTGAGAGTGAAGAAGAGAAGAATTAAGACGGTAGCAAGGCAGGGGACTTTTACTCAGAGAGTAGTTAATGCATGGAATTGATTTCCCTGGAAAGGTAGTGGCAGCAGAAACAGAAGATAAGTTTAAATTAGAATCAGATAGATACCTGGAAGTTCTATAGATGGAGGGGGGGAAAGGGATGTTAGCAGGACTTTTCGGTAGAGTATTGATAGGTGATTGTGTGCATGTGTATGGAGTGCTGTTGGTGAGGGTCTTGTCAAGGGGGATTGTGTGGTTGATGCGTTTTTAACCAAGCCCATGCCCCCTCCCCTGAGGGGAAGAAAATAAGACTAAAATAAAATAGAATACAAAAAAATAAAATAACAAAAATTTTTTTTTCATTAATCAAAAGCATTTTTTTGCATTTTCTTCCTTGGATCTTGTGTGGTGTTCGCACAGGCATGATGAGCTGAATGGCCTGCACCTGTGTTGGATTTCCTTGCTTCCTTGTCAATATATTTAGTACCACAAATGATACAAAGATACCCTTTGTTTTATACGATACAGAAACTGGTTCCTGAGATATTAATTTCATTAATATCCATTCTCGATAGCTCTTCCCTTATGTGTAATGGGCTTATCGGTATAATGCATTGCGTGGCCTTTTGGTATGTCTTTCTTCTGATTCTTTATATATTTTACTTCGCTGCACACACGAGCTCTCTATCACGCAAGCATGCATAACATGGCAACAGACAAGTTATTTGCACATGCGCGCAAAAACCCCTTCAAATCACGTGCCATAATCCAACGAACATTACACCTCAGCCTTCACCACACTCAAACCCAATGCTACAACAATTCATACACAAACAAGACGCCTTCATAATAATCCCCACACCATCAAACCAAAACTCGAGCTCACTTAGACTCACCATTAACAGACACAACGAATGACCACCACAAATTGCCACGCCAAAAATTCACCACGACGCTGATGCTGCCATCATTCGGCCATGGCCACCACCGACGACCCCCACCGCCTTTTGGGACCAACAGGAACGGGGGAGCATGGCACGCCATTGCCCACACTCTGGATTGGATGTTCCAGCATCTAACTTAAGGGCGAGCATGTGCGAGACCCCGTTAAACATCGAGTAAGTAGCCCTGATGTTCCACTCAATTGTGGCCCTCATGGTATGTTCAGAAAGCATTCACAGCTGAGGCACATGTCTAAGTACTCTGCCCCACGTTAATCTTGGAACTCAGCTGCGTGGCGAGCGCTGAAGACAAAAGGGGCTATTTCTGCTGCCGAACCATTGCATGGGTGGGGCCCACGAAATGGTAATGACCACTGAGGGAACTGGAAAACATCCATCGCTCCATCTGATCAGCTCCCAAGCACTGCCCCCACCAGAGGATCATAAAGGATGGTGCATCCCACACATTAGGTTGGCTCGGTTTTCTGACAAGCATTATCACTCTTGGTTCTCCAGCTCAGCTCGACTCGGTTGGTTGCTTGGTGCGTTCCTGGTTGGAGTGGAACGAGGCGGAACGGGGCCGATGGAGCGGAGTGCAGGATGGCGAGAAGAGCCAGGCGTCAGACCAAGCGCAGCATGAGACAACCTGGGTATTGTTCTGTTTGTGAGGTAGATGGAGGAATTTCAGCAGAAAGTTAAGATTGCATCGATTAGTTTGGTCCGTGGACGTGTAGGAGACATCTCGATGTAAATTAAGTAGGGAAACTGTGAGCTTAAGTGTTACGTGTCACCACATGGGGGGTGGTGCTGTGTTAAATTAGGTAGGGTTTTAGGATAAGTTATCCCAGTATGTGATTGCCCCCTGTGACCTTTTCCTATGTTTTTGCATTTCAAGACCAGCGATAAAAAGGGATCAGGTTCTTAAACCAACAACAACTGAGCTGCACGTCCAAACAGGCAAGAAACCCCACTTCCTGGGGGACAACCCCGCCTCTCGGAGTGGATGATTGATGGGCGTGACGTCAGAGTGGAGGAGAGTGAGAACCGCAGTCAGAGAGTCTCGCATTTGGTGACAGAAAGACCGTCGAGACGCAGGTTCGGAGCGGGACAGAAGTGAGTGAGGCAGGAGATGGCGGTTGAAAGAGAAGGGCATTACAGCTGGCTTCCCCTCGACGCAGTGAAGAAGCCCGCACGATTCTCGTGTTCATACTGAGGCGAATTGGCTCGCATTGTGGAGCAAGACGCTGGCCATTGACTGTTGGGTGGATTGTGTGGGACGGCGCCACTCTGCAGACGTCGGCAAGTGTGATTGATGAAAGAAGTTGCACAGCGGTTCCTGAGCCCTGGTGTTGAGTATCGCCGCCCGAGTATCGTACGTTTTCCCGCCCAGAGTGGCTTGGCACCATTTTGGGCGCATTTTCCCATGCAGGGACGAAGCGGTTTGGTGACCTTCAAGCTTCAGAAACTTACCACTGGGCACATAGCTAAGTGCCGGGATAAAGGAGGGATTTTTATTTTAATTATTCTGTCCCCTTGTCTGTATTTCAGTCTGCGTGGAGGCGCTTAAAAATTAGATTTAGTTTTACCTCACGTTCAGTTTTTGTTATTACACTTTTAATTATTACCATTGTAAATATTTGATTTATTTTCATTAAACCCCATATTTAAGTTGCTTGTGTGTCTATTCGTCGTGGGGTCAAGTAATAAACCCTTGTCCTCCGTCCCTTGTGCTACCGCCCTGGTGAAGCACCTCGCTGTTTCTTTCCCGCACGCGCCATAATATTTGAGAATCTTGGCTGAAGAACACCTCCCCCAACCACACACTGTAGACACCCTCAGTTTTCCTCCCCCTTCTCTTCCCCCTCCTCAGCGACTGGGTTTGCGCAGGTCCGTCGGCCTCACCCGATAACTAAGAGGCTGCAAACACCTCATACTTTTTCTTGTAGTCTTTGCCATTATAAGTTTCCTCAGGAGTAATTCTTATGGCACCTGTCACGTTAATATAAGTTAAGATTGTATAAGATCAGAACGGGTTTGCTTTGCACTGTCTCATGTTGTAAATAATTATCTTTCTTTTTCCACACCACACCAATCCTCGCTTTTCTCTGCTGTGCAAGTATTGCTGTGAATTCAAACCTTTGCTTATTGTTCCACGTACCTTTCCTCACCCTTACTGTAAATAAACTTGTTTATTATTGTGAATGTAACCAATTTGTCGAGTCCTTTCCTCCATTGATCCAGCATAGTCAACATATAGTGTTAGCTGGAAAGTTCTTCCCCACGTGATTTGCTCTTGTTAGCCAGTGCACACTTGATGTATCGCTTGGCAGTAATCCGGGTGTGCAATGAGGGCACAAAACTCACATTGTGCGGCTGTCCAAAGGAAAAGTACTCATGCGAAGTAGTGACACCCTGCCAGGAATGGCAGTCCCAATTGGAGTTCGTGGTTGCTTAACAACCCACCGGGCCGTGGAACTGGCAGTTCTGGAAGAACTCAAGTGCTTTCCCTCGTGGCGAACCTCAAACTCTGGGCCGTAAAAATATTACGCTGATTTTCAATGCAGTATTTTACAGCAGGGGATGTTTATTGTACTTTCCATTTATTAGGGTACCCTGTCAGTACAGGGTACCCTATTGTTTTTCTTCTGTTTATTATTACGCATTATACATTATTAGGGTACCCTGTGAGTACAGGGTACCCTATTGTTTTTCTTCTGTTTATTATTACGCATTATTATTAGGGTATCCAGTCAAATGGACTGGATAACCTATTGTTTTTCTTCTGTTTATTAGGGTACCCTGTGAGTACAGGGTACCCTATTGTTTTTCTTCTGTTTATTATTACGCATTATTATTATTATTCTTCCGCCGGCATTTTGCACCCTTTTTCGCTTTAAAAATCATTTTCTCTGGAACACTAAGTCCGATCGACAGGAAATTTTCACCATAGTATGTATCTTTTTTGATAGCACAATCACGTTATAATTATGACGTCATTGGTCACGTGGTACGGTCGCCATCTTGAAAAAAGCGATAAACTTTGGACATCTGTATCTCGGAAACCGTGCAATGGAAAAAATTTTTGTTTGATACATTTTACTAAGCTCCCTATGGGGAACACGTGTGATTTTTCGTGACGTCATAGGTGAAGCGATATACCGGTGAAAATTCGTCAAGTAGAACGCCATATGGGAAAAATCTGAAAAATTCTGAGCATCATCTACGCCAAAAATCACTGACGAAAATGTTTTTTGACGTCATCGATGACGTAATTCGGCCGCCATCTTGTTTTTTAGTGTTTTTTTTTTAAATCTTCTTCTCCAGAACGGCTATGCAGATTAAGGCGAAACTTTACACGCACATTCCCCCTGAGGTCCTCTTTCAAGTTTGTTAATTTGTTGTTGATACGTCACATGGTTTGGCGGCCATCTTGAAAAAACCCTAAAACCTTCAAACATCTTCTTCTCCAGAAGCGCTGGTCCAATGAAGGCGAGATTTCAGAACTATATTCGTGACATGTATGCGATGCAAGTTTGTTAATTTCAAAGTGATAGGTCACATGGTTTGGCCGCCATGTTGGATTTAAGAAAAATATTAAATAAAGTTTTCTCTGGTATTTCATAAGCCATCGAAGCGAAAATTTGCAAGTGCCTTCCTCGCTCAAGTCTGCATACATGGTAAAAAATTTTACCTCAGAAGTCACATGGTTTGGCGGCCATCTTGGATAGAAAAATAGACTTTATCCGATTTACACAAAACTTCACACACTTGTTCGGGTCGACGATGGAAAGCAGAATTTAAATTCATGATATCCTCGGTCACAAGGTTCGGCAGCCATCTTGGATTGAAAATGAATAAATTTTAAAAATCTTCTTCTCCAGAAGGGCAAGACAGATGAAGACGAAACTTCACAGATATATTCCCCATGAGGTCCTTTCTCAAGTTTGTTAATTTGTTTTTGATCGGTCACATGGTTTGGCGGCCATCTTGAAAAAACCCGAAAACCTTCAAACATCTTCTTCTCCAGAAGCGTTGGCCCAATGAAGGGGAGATTTCAGAACTATATTCGGGACAGGAAGGCGATATAAGTTTGTTAATTTCGAATTGATAAGTCACATGGTTTGGCCGCCATCTTGGATTTCAGAAAAATATTAAATAATGTTTTCTCTGGAACCGCTTAACCAAACGAATCGAAAATTTGTAATTATCATCTAGCAGGCAGTATGCACGCTTGGTAAAAATTATGATGTCACACGTCACATGGTTTGGCGGCCATCTTGGATTGAAAAACGCACCTTTACCGATTAACACGAAACTTCACGTACGTGTTCCAATACCCAGTTGGAAGCAGAATATACATTTCTGATGTCATAGGTCACATGGTTCGTCAGCCATCTTGGATTGAAAAACAATATCTTCAAACGTCTTTTTCTCTGAAACGGCTGAACAGATCCAGGCGAAACTCCACCACTATGACCGCCTCTCCATGACGAATAAAAAGTTCCCACCCCCTTTTGAGGTACGATGCAACGTTTGGCAGCCATATTGGATTGAAGGAAAAATATTAATTAATGTTTACTCTGGAACTACTGCATCAATAAATGTGAAACATCAAGTTTATGGTGGAACGCTCATGCGGAATGAGGGTTTGAAATTTCAACGCGATCGGGCCCAGGGTTTGGCAGCCATGTTGGTTTTAAGAAAAATATTAAATAATGTTTTCTCTGGAACTGCTTAACCTGGAGAAGCGAAAATTTGCAGTTATCATCCACCATCGTGTTTGCACACGTGGTGCAAATTATGACATCACAAGTCACATGGTTTGGCCGCCATCTTGGATTGAAGGATAAATATTAATTAATGTTTACTCTGGAACCGCTGCCTCTATATATGCGAAACTTCAGATTTATAATTCAGGTGACATGCGAAATAAAAGTTTAAAATTTCAACCTGATCGGTCACGCGGTTTGGGAGCCAGAATTATTTAATTATTTGAATCTGGAAGCCAGTAATAACGAAATTGAATGCTTTGTGCTGCCCGGTTCGTAACTCATCTGTTCCGTGCCGTCTCGAAGCAGGCCTGTGTTTGTATCACTATTAAATAATGTTTTCTCTGGCACCGCTTATCCTTTCAATGCCAAACTTTGCGACTGTCATCTGCAGAAAGTCCCATGTTGTATCAAAGGCGGACGGACTGGGTACCCGGTCATCACTGCCAGCAGTTATAAAGTGGCAGTTCTAGTTATTATTATTTTTCTTCCGCCGTAAATTTGCAAAATTTCCAAATTTTTTTCGCTTCAAATGCCATTTTCTCAGAAATGGTAAGACCAATCGACACAAAATTTTCACCAAATATGTATCTTTTTTGATAGCATACACAATTGATAATTATGACGTCATAGGTCACGTGGTACGGGCGCCATCTTGAAAAAACAGAAAAACTTTGGAGCTCTGTATCTCTGAAATCTTCTAGGGTAAAAAAAATTTCGCTTCATACATTTTAACAAGCTCCCTCTCGGGAATACGTGTGATTTTTCGTGACGTCATCGGTGAAGAGGTATCCCAGTGAAAATTCGTCAAGTAGAACGCCACATGGCAAAAATTTGAAATTTCTTGAGCGTCATCTACACAAAAATTCATCGTAGAAAAAAAATATTTTGTCGTCATCGGTGACGTAATTCGGCCGCCATGTTGTTTTGAAAATTTTTTTTTTTTAAATCTTCTTCTCCAGAAGGGCTGGACAGATTAAGCCGAAACTTTACAGGCACATTCCCCCTGAGGTCCTCTTTCAAGTTTGTTAATTTGTTGTTGATACGTCACATGGTTTGGCGGCCATCTTGAAAAAACCCTAAAACCTTCAAACATCTTCTTCTCCAGAAGCGCTGGTCCCATGAAGGCGAGATTTCACAACTATATTCGGGACATGCATGCGATGCAAGTTTGTTAATTTCAAAGTGATAGGTCACATGGTTTGGCCGCCATGTTGGATTTAAGAAAAATATTAAATAATGTTTTCTCTGGTATTTCATAAGCCATCGAAGCGAAAATTTGCAAGTGCCTTCCTCCCTCAAGTCTGCATACATGGTAAAAATTTTTTACCTCAGAAGTCACATGGTTTGGCGGCCATCTTGGATAGAAAAATAGACCTTATCCGATTTTCACGAAACTTCACACACTTGTTCGGGTCGACGATGGAAAGCAGAATTTAAATTTATGATATCATAGGTCACAAGGTTCGGCAGCCATCTTGGATTGAAAATGAATAAATTTTTAAAATCTTCTTCTCCAGAAGGGCAAGACAGATTAAGACGAAACTTCACAGATATATTCCCCATGAGATCCTTTCTCAAGTTTGTTAATTTCTTCTTGATCGGTCACATGGTTTGGCGGCCATCTTGAAAAAACCCTAAAACCTTCAAACATCTTCTTCTCCAGAAGCGCTGTTCCACTGAAGGGGAGATTTCAGAAATATATTCGGGAGAGTAAGGCGATATAAGTTTGTTAATTTCGAATTCATAAGTCACATGGTTTGGCCGCCATCTTGGATTTAAGAAAAATATTAAATAATGTTTTCTCTGGAACCGCTTAACCAAACGAATCAAAAATTTGTAATTATCATCGAGAGGGCAGTATGCACGCATGATAAAAATTATGACGTCAGACGTCACATGGTTTGGCGGCCATCTTGGATAGAAAAACGCACCTTTACCGATTAACACGAAACTTCACAAACGTGTTCCAATACCCAGTTGGAAGCAGAATATAAATTTCTGATGTCATAGGTCACATGGTTCGTCAGCCATCTTGGATTGAAAAACAATATCTTCAAACGTCTTTTTCTGTGAAACGACTGAACAGATCCAGGCGAAACTCGACCACTATGACCGCCTCTCCATGACGAATAAAAAGTTCCCACCCCCTTTTGAGGTACGATGCAACGTTTGGCAGCCATATTGGATTGAAGGAAAAATATTAATTAATGTTTACTCTGGTACTACTGCATCAATAAATGTGAAACATCACCTTTATGGTGCAACAGTCATGCGGAATGAGGGTTTGAAATTTCAACGGGATCGGGCCCAGGGTTTGGCAGCCATGTTGGTTTTAAGAAAAATATTAAATAATGTTTTCTCTGGAACTGCTTAACCTAGCGAAGCGAAAATTTGCACTTATCGTCTACGATTGTGTTTGCACATGTGGTGAAAATTATGACATCACAAGTCACATGGTTTGGCCGCCATCTTGGATTGAAGGATAAATATTAATTAATGTTTACTCTGGAACCACTGCTTCTATATATACGAAACTTCAAATTTCTAATTTAGCCGACATGAGAAACAAAAGTTTAAAATTTCAACCTGATCGGTCACACGGTTTGGCAGCCAGAATTATTTAATTATTTGAATCTGTTCGCCAGTAATAAGGAAATTGAACGCTTTTTGCTGCCCGGTTCGCAGCTCTTCAGTCCCACGCCATATCGAAGCAGGCCTCTGTTTGCATCACTCTTCAATAATGTTTTTTCTGGAACCACTTTCCCCATGAATGCGAAACTTTGCGACTGTCATCTGCAGAAAGTCCCATGTTGTATCAAAGGCGGACGGACTGGGTACCCGGTCATCACTGCCAGCAGTTATAAAGTGGCAGTTCTAGTTAGGGTACCCTGTGAGTACAGGGTACCCTATTGTTTTTCTTCTGTTTATTATTACGCATTATTATTATTATTATTTTTCCGCCGGCATTTTGCACCCTTTTTCGCTTTAAAAATCATTTTCTCTGGAACACAAAGTCCGATCGACAGGAAATTTTCACCATAGTGTGTATCTTTTTTGATAGCACAATCACGTTATAATTATGACGTCATTGGTCACGTGGTACGGTCGCCATCTTGAAAAATGCGATAAACTTTGGACATCTGTATCTCGGAAACCGTGCAATGGAAAATTTTTTCGTTTGATACATTTTACTAAGCTCCCCATGGGGAACACGTGTGATTTTTCGTGACGTCATAGGTGAAGCGATATACCGGTGAAAATTCGTCAAGTAGAACGCCATATAGGAAAAATCTGAAAAATTCTGAGCGTCATCTACACCAAAATTCATCGTCAAAAATGTTATTTTTGACGTCATCGATGATGTAATTCGGCCGCCATCTTGTTTTTTAGTGTTTTTTTTTTTTAAAAATCTTCTTCTCCAGAAGGGCTGAACAGATTAAGGCGAAACTTTACAGGTGCATTCCCCCTGAGGTCCTCTTTCAAGTTTGTTAATTTGTTGTTGATACGTCACATGGTTTGGCGGCCATCTTGAAAAAACCCTAAAACCTTCAAACATCTTCTTCTCCAGAAGCGCTGGTCCAATGAAGGCGAGATTTCAGAACTATATTCGTGACATGTATGCGATGCAAGTTTGTTAATTTCAAAGTGATAGGTCACATGGTTTGGCCGCCATGTTGGATTTAAGAAAAATATTAAATAATGTTTTCTCTGGAATTTCAAAAGCAATCGAAGCGAAAATTTGCAAGTGCCTTCCTCCCTCAACTCTGCATACATGGTAAAAAAATTTTTACCTCAGAAGTCACATGGTTTGGCGGCCATCTTGGATAGAAAAATAGACCTTATCCGATTTACACGAAACTTTACACACTTGTTCGGGTCGACGATGGAAAGCAGAATTTAAATTTATGATATCATAGGTCACAAGGTTCGGCAGCCATCTTGGATTGAAAATGAATAAATTTTAAAAATCTTCTTCTCCAGAAGGGCAGGATAGATTAAGACGAAACTTCACACATATATTCCCCATGAGGTCCTTTCTCAAGTTTGTTAATTTGTTCTTGATCGGTCACATGGTTTGGCGGCCATCTTGAAAAAACCCTAAAACCTTCAAACATCTTCTTCTCCAGAAGCGCTGGTCCGAGGAAGGGGAGATTTCAGAACTATATTCGGGACTGGTAGGCGATATAAGTTTGTTAATTTCGAATTGATTAGTCACACGGTTTGGCCGCCATGTTGGATTTAAGAAAAATATTAAATAATGTTTTCTCTGGAACCGCTTAACCAAACGAATCGAAAATTTGTAATTATCGTCTAGAAGGCAGTATGCACGCATGGTAAAAATTATGACGTCACATGTCACATGGTTTGGCGGCCATCTTGGATAGAAAAACGCACCTTTACCGATTAACACGAAACTTCACAAACGTGTTCCAATACCCAGTTGGAAGCAGAATGTAAATTTCTGATGTCATAGGCCACATGGTTCGTCAGCCATCTTGGATTGAAAAACAATATCTTCAAACGTCTTTTTCTCTGAAACGGCTAAACAGATCCAGGCGAAACTCCACCACTATGACCGCCTCTCCATGACGAATAAAAAGTTCTCACCCCCTTTTGAGGTACGATGCAACGTTTGGCAGCCATATTGGATTGAAGGAAAAATATTAATTAATGTTTACTCTGGAACTACTGCACCAATAAATGTGAAACATCAAGTTTATGGTGGAACGCTCATGCGAAATGAGGGTTTGAAATTTCAACGGGATCGGGCCCAGGGTTTGGCAGCCATGTTGGTTTTAAGAAAAATATTAAATAATGTTTTCTCTGGAACTGCTTAACCTGGAGAAGCGAAAATTTGCAGTTATCATCCACCATCGTGTTTGCACACGTCGTGCAAATTATGACATCACAAGTCACATGGTTTGGCCGCCATCTTGGATTTAAGGATAAATATTAATTAATGTTTACTCTGGAACCGCTGCCTCTATGTATGCGAAACTTCACATTTATAATTCAGGTGACATGCAAAACAAAAGTTTAAAATTTCAACCTGATCGGTCACGCGGTTTGGGAGCCAGAATTATTTAATTATTTGAATCTGGAAGCCAGTAATAACGAAATTGAATGCTTTGTGCTGCCCGGTTCGTAACTCGTCTGTTCCGCGCCCTCTCGAAGCAGGCCTGTGTTTGTATCACTATTAAATAATGTTTTCTCTGGCACCGCTTATCCTTTCAATGCGGAACTTTGCGACTGTCATCTGCAGAAAGTCCCATGTTGTATCAAAGGCGGACGGACTGGGTACCCGGTCATCACTGCCAGCAGTTATAAAGTGGCAGTTCTAGTTAGGGTATCCAGTCAAATGGACTGGATAACCTATTGTTTTTCTTCTGTTTATTAGGGTATCCAGTCAAATGGACTGGATAACCTATTGTTTTTCTTCTGTTTATTATTATTATTATTATTATTATTATTTTTCTTCCGCCGTAAATTTGCAAAATTTCCAATTTTTTTCGCTTTAAATGCCATTTTCTCAGAAATGGTAAGACCAATCGACACAAAATTTTCACCAGATATGTATCTTTTTTGATAGCATACATAATTGATAATTATGACGTCATAGGTCACGTGATACGGGCGCCATCTTGAAAAAACAGATCAACTTTGGACCTCTGTATCTCGGAAACCTTCTCGTGTAAAAAAATTTCGCTTGATACATTTGAACAAGCTCCCTCTCGGGTATACGTGTGATTTTTCGTGACGTCATCAGTGAAGAGGTATCCCAGTAAAAATTCGTCAAGTAGAACGCCACATGGCAAAAATTTGAAATTTCTTGAGCATCATCTACACAAAAATTCATCGTAGAAAAAAATATTTTGACGTCATCAGTGACGTAATTCGGCCGCCATCTTGTTTTTTTGTGTTTTTTAAAAAAAAATCTTCTTCTCCAGAACGGCTGTGCAGATTGAGGCGAAACTTTACAGGCACATTCCCCCTGAGGTCCTCTTTCAAGTTTGTTAATTTGTTGTTGATACGTCACATGGTTTGGCGGCCATCTTGAAAAAACCTTAAAACCTTCAAACATCTTCTTCTCCAGAAGCGCTGGTCCAATGAAGGCGAGATTTCAGAACTATATTTGTGAGATGTATGCGATGCAAGTTTGTTAATTTCAAAGTGATAGGTCACATGGTTTGGCCGCCATGTTGGATTTAAGAAAAATATTAAATAATGTTTTCTCTGGTATTTCATAAGCCATCAAAGCGAAAATTTGCAAGTGCCTTCCTCCCTCAAGTCTGCATACATGGTGAAAAAATTTTACCTCAGAAGTCACATGGTTTGGCGGCCATCTTGGATAGAAAAATAGACTTTATCCGATTTACACGAAACTTCACACACTTGTTCGGGTCGACGATGGAAAGCAGAATTTAAATTTATGATGTCATAGGTCACAAGGTTCGGCAGCCATCTTGGATTGAAAATGAATAAATTTTAAAAATCTTCTTCTCCAGAAGGGCAAGACAGATGAAGACGAAACTTCACACATATATTCTGCATGAGGTCCTTTCTCAAGTTTGTTAATTTGTTCTTGATCGGTCACATGGTTCGGCGGCCATCTTGAAAAAACCCTAAAACCTTCAAACATCTTCTTCTCCAGAAGCGCTGGTCGGATGAAGGGGAGATTTCAGAACTATATTCGGGACACGTAGGCGATATAAGTTTGTTAATTTCGAATTGATACGTTAGACGGTTTGGCCGCCATCTTGGATTTAAGAAAAATATTAAATAATGTTTTCTCTGGAACCGCTGAACCAAACGAATCGAAAATTTGTAATTATCATCTACCATCGTGTATGCACGCATGTTAAAAATTATGACATCACACGTCACATGGTTTGGCGGCCATCTTGGATAGAAAAACGCACCTTTACCGATTAACACGAAACTTTACAAACCTGTTCCAATACCCAGTTGGAAGCAGAATATAAATTTCTGATGTCATAGGTCACATGGTTCGTCAGCCATCTTGGATTGAAAATGAATAAATTTTAAAAATCTTCTTCTCCAGAAAGGCAAGACAGATTAAGCCGAAACTTCACACATATATTCCCCATGAGGTCCTTTCTCAAGTTTGTTAATTTGTTCTTGATTGGTCACATGGTTTGGCGGCCATCTTGAATTTACCTTAAAACCTTCAAACATCTTCTTCTCCAGAACACCTGATCTGATCAAGGGGAAACTTCACACCCCTATTGCACATGAGTGGGGAATACAAGTTTGTTAATTTCTAATTGATAGGTCACATGGTTTGGCAGCCATATTGAATTTAAGAAAAATATTAAATAATGTTTTCTCTGGAACTGCTTAACCTATCGAAGCGAAAAATTGCGTCTGTTATCCTCCATGATATCTGCATACATGGTAAAAATTATGAGGTCACAAGTCACATGGTTTGGCCGCCATCTTAGATTGAAGGATAAATATTAATTCATGTTTACTCTGGAACCACTACTTCTATATATGCGAAACTTCAAATTTATAATTTAGGCTACATGTGAAACAAAAGTTTAAAATTTCAACCTGATCGGCCGTGTGGTTTGGCAGCCAGAATTATTTAATTATTTGAATCTGGTCGCCAGTAATAAGGAAATTGAACGCTTTGTGCTGCCCGGTTCGTAACTCGTCTGTTCCGCGCCGTCTCGAAGCAGGCCTGTGTTTGTATCACCATTAAATAATGTTTTCTCTGGCACCGCTTATCCTTTCAATGCGAAACTTTGCGACTGTCATCTGCAGAAAGTCCCATGTTGTGTCAAAGGCGGACGGACTGGGTACCCGGTCATCACTGCCAGCAGTTATAAAGTGGCAGTTCTAGTTATTATTATTATTATTATTATTATTTTTCTTCCGCCGTAAATTTGCAAAATTTCCAATTTTTTTCGCTTTAAATGCCATTTTCTCAGAAATGGTAAGACCAATCGACACAAAATTTTCACCAGATATGTATCTTTTTTGATAGCATACATAATTGATAATTATGACGTCATAGGTCACGTGATACGGGCGCCATCTTGAAAAAACAGATCAACTTTGGACCTCTGTATCTCGGAAACCTTCTCGTGTAAAAAAATTTCGCTTGATACATTTGAACAAGCTCCCTCTCGGGTATACGTGTGATTTTTCGTGACGTCATCAGTGAAGAGGTATCCCAGTAAAAATTCGTCAAGTAGAACGCCACATGGCAAAAATTTGAAATTTCTTGAGCATCATCTACACAAAAATTCATCGTAGAAAAAAAATATTTTGACGTCATCAGTGACGTAATTCGGCCGCCATCTTGTTTTTTTGTGTTTTTTTAAAAAATCTTCTTCTCCAGAACGGCTGTGCAGATTGAGGCGAAACTTTACAGGCACATTCCCCCTGAGGTCCTCTTTCAAGTTTGTTAATTTGTTGTTGATACGTCACATGGTTTGGCGGCCATCTTGAAAAAACCTTAAAACCTTCAAACATCTTCTTCTCCAGAAGCGCTGGTCCAATGAAGGCGAGATTTCAGAACTATATTTGTGAGATGTATGCGATGCAAGTTTGTTAATTTCAAAGTGATAGGTCACATGGTTTGGCCGCCATGTTGGATTTAAGAAAAATATTAAATAATGTTTTCTCTGGTATTTCATAAGCCATCAAAGCGAAAATTTGCAAGTGCCTTCCTCCCTCAAGTCTGCATACATGGTGAAAAAATTTTACCTCAGAAGTCACATGGTTTGGCGGCCATCTTGGATAGAAAAATAGACTTTATCCGATTTACACGAAACTTCACACACTTGTTCGGGTCGACGATGGAAAGCAGAATTTAAATTTATGATGTCATAGGTCACAAGGTTCGGCAGCCATCTTGGATTGAAAATGAATAAATTTTAAAAATCTTCTTCTCCAGAAGGGCAAGACAGATGAAGACGAAACTTCACACATATATTCTGCATGAGGTCCTTTCTCAAGTTTGTTAATTTGTTCTTGATCGGTCACATGGTTCGGCGGCCATCTTGAAAAAACCCTAAAACCTTCAAACATCTTCTTCTCCAGAAGCGCTGGTCGGATGAAGGGGAGATTTCAGAACTATATTCGGGACACGTAGGCGATATAAGTTTGTTAATTTCGAATTGATACGTTAGACGGTTTGGCCGCCATCTTGGATTTAAGAAAAATATTAAATAATGTTTTCTCTGGAACCGCTGAACCAAACGAATCGAAAATTTGTAATTATCATCTACCATCGTGTATGCACGCATGTTAAAAATTATGACATCACACGTCACATGGTTTGGCGGCCATCTTGGATAGAAAAACGCACCTTTACCGATTAACACGAAACTTTACAAACCTGTTCCAATACCCAGTTGGAAGCAGAATATAAATTTCTGATGTCATAGGTCACATGGTTCGTCAGCCATCTTGGATTGAAAATGAATAAATTTTAAAAATCTTCTTCTCCAGAAAGGCAAGACAGATTAAGCCGAAACTTCACACATATATTCCCCATGAGGTCCTTTCTCAAGTTTGTTAATTTGTTCTTGATTGGTCACATGGTTTGGCGGCCATCTTGAATTTACCTTAAAACCTTCAAACATCTTCTTCTCCAGAACACCTGATCTGATCAAGGGGAAACTTCACACCCCTATTGCACATGAGTGGGGAATACAAGTTTGTTAATTTCTAATTGATAGGTCACATGGTTTGGCAGCCATATTGAATTTAAGAAAAATATTAAATAATGTTTTCTCTGGAACTGCT
Organism: Eptatretus burgeri; assembly: GCF_056783735.1. NCBI lineage: Eukaryota > Metazoa > Chordata > Myxini > Myxiniformes > Myxinidae > Eptatretus > Eptatretus burgeri. The sequence goes on along the minus strand of NC_140970.1, from coordinate 31,280,925 downwards.
TAACCTATCGAAGCGAAAAATTGCGTCTGTTATCCTCCATGATATCTGCATACATGGTAAAAATTATGAGGTCACAAGTCACATGGTTTGGCCGCCATCTTAGATTGAAGGATAAATATTAATTCATGTTTACTCTGGAACCACTACTTCTATATATGCGAAACTTCAAATTTATAATTTAGGCTACATGTGAAACAAAAGTTTAAAATTTCAACCTGATCGGCCGTGTGGTTTGGCAGCCAGAATTATTTAATTATTTGAATCTGGTCGCCAGTAATAAGGAAATTGAACGCTTTGTGCTGCCCGGTTCGTAACTCGTCTGTTCCGCGCCGTCTCGAAGCAGGCCTGTGTTTGTATCACCATTAAATAATGTTTTCTCTGGCACCGCTTATCCTTTCAATGCGAAACTTTGCGACTGTCATCTGCAGAAAGTCCCATGTTGTGTCAAAGGCGGACGGACTGGGTACCCGGTCATCACTGCCAGCAGTTATAAAGTGGCAGTTCTAGTTATTATTATTATTAGGGTACCCTGTCAGTACAGGGTACCCTATTGTTTTTCTTCTGTTTATTATTATTTTTCTTTTTCCGCCGGCATTTTGCACCCTTTTTCGCTTTAAAAATCATTTTCTCTGGGATACTAAGTCCGATCGACACAAAATTTTCACCACAGTATGTATCTTTTTTGATAGCACAATCACGTTATAATTATGACGTCATTGGTCATGTGGTGCGGGCGCCATCTTGAAAAAAACGATAAACTTTGGACATCTGTATCTCGGAAACCGTGCAATGGAAAAATTTTTCTCTTGATACATTTTACTAAGCTCCCTATGGGGAACACGTGTGATTTTTCATGACGTCATAGGTGAAGCGATATACCGGTGAAAATTCGTCAAGTAGAACGCCGTATAGGAAAAATCTGAAAAATTCTGAGCATCATCTACGCCTAAAATCACTGACGAAAATGTTTTTCTTGACGTCATCGATGACGTAATTCGGCCGCCATCTTGTTTTTTAGTGTTTATTAAAAAAAAATCTTCTTCTCCAGAAGGGCTGGACAGATTAAGGCGAAACTTTACACCTACATTCCCCCTGATGTTCTCTTTCAAGTTTGTTAATTTGTTGTTGATACGTCACATGGTTTGGCGGCCATCTTGAAAAAACACTAAAACCTTCAAACATCTTCTTTTCCAGAAGCGCTGGTCCCATGAAGGCGAGATTTCACAACTATATTCGTGACATGTATGCGATGCAAGTTTGTTAATTTCGAAGTGATACGTCACATGGTTTGGCCGCCATGTTGGATTTAAGAAAAATATTAAATAATGTTTTCTCTGGTATTTCATAAGCCATCGAAGCGAAAATTTGCAATTGCCTTCCTCCCTCAAGTCTGCATACATGGTAAAAATTTTTACCTCAGAAGTCACATGGTTTGGCGGCCATCTTGGATAGAAAAATAGACCTTATCCGATTTTCAAGAAACTTCACACACTTGTTCGGGTCGACGATGGAAAGCAGAATTTAAATTTATGATATCATTGGTCACAAGGTTCGGCAGCCATCTTGGATTGAAAATGAATAAATTTTAAAAATCTTCTTCTCCAGAAGGGCAAGACAGATTAAGACGAAACTTCACACATATATTCCCCATGAGGTCCTTTCTCAAGTTTGTTAATTTGTTCTTGATCGGTCACATGGTTTGGCGGCCATCTTGAAAAAACCCGAAAACCTTCAAACATCTTCTTCTCCAGAAGCGTTGGCCCAATGAAGGGGAGATTTCAGAACTATATTCAGGACAGGAAGGCGATATAGGTTTGTTAATTTAGAATTGATAAGTCGCATGGTTTGGCCGCCATCTTGGATTTAAGAAAAATATTAAATAATGTTTTCTCTGGAACCGCTTAACCAAACGAATCGAAAATTTGTAATTATCATCTACCTTTGTCTGTGCATGCGTGGTAAAAATTATGATGTCACACGTCACATGGTTTGGCGGCCATCTTGGATAGAAAAACGCACCTTTACCGATTAACACGAAACTTCAGAAACGTGTTCCAATACCCAGTTGGAAGCAGAATTTAAATTTGTAATGTCATAGGTCACATGGTTCGTCAGCCATCTTGGATTAAAAAATAATATCTTTAAACGTATTTTTCTCTGAAAGGACTGAACAGATCCAGGCGAAACTCCACCACTATGACCGCCTCTCCATGACGAATAAAAAGTTCTCACCCCCTTTTGAGGTACGACGCAACGTTTGGCAGCCATCGTGGATTGAAGGAAAAATATTAATTAATGTTTACTCTGGAACTACTGCATCAATAAATGTGAAACATCAAGTTTATGGTGGAACGCTCATGCGGAATGAGGGTTTGAAATTTCAACGCGATCGGGCCCAGGGTTTGGCAGCCATGTTGGTTTTAAGAAAAATATTAAATAATGTTTTCTCTGGAACTGCTTAACCTAGCGAAGCGAAAATTTGCGCTTATCGTCTACATTCGTGTTTGCACATGTGTTGAAAATTATGACGTCATAAGTCACATGGTTTGGCCGCCATCTTGGATTGAAGGATAAATATTAATTAATGTTTACTCTGGAACCACTGCTTCTATATATACGAAACTTCACATTTGTAATTTAGCCGACATGCGAAACAAACGTTTAAAATTTCAACCTGATCGGTCATGCGGTTTGGCAGCCAGAATTATTTAATTATTTGAATCTGTTCGCCAGTAATAAGGAAATTGAACGCTTTGTGCTGCCCGGTTCGTAACTCGTCTGTTCCGCGCCGTCTCGAAGCAGGCCTGTGGTTGTATCACCATTAAATAATGTTTTCTCTGGCACCGCTTATCCGATAAATGCGAAACTTTGCGACTATGATTTAAGTCTCATGTTGTATCAGTTGTGTCAATGGCGGATGGACTGGGTACCCGGTCATCACTGCCAGCAGTTATAAAGTGGCAGTTCTAGTTATTATTATTATTTTTCTTCCGCCGTAAATTTGCAAAATTTCCAATTTTTTTCGCTTTAAATGCCATTTTCTCAGAAATGGTAAGACCAATCGACACAAAATTTTCACCAGATATGTATCTTTTTTGATAGCATACATAATTGATAATTATGACGTCATAGGTCACGTGATACGGGCGCCATCTTGAAAAAACAGATCAACTTTGGACCTCTGTATCTCGGAAACCTTCTCGTGTAAAAAAATTTCGCTTGATACATTTGAACAAGCTCCCTCTCGGGTATACGTGTGATTTTTCGTGACGTCATCAGTGAAGAGGTATCCCAGTAAAAATTCGTCAAGTAGAACGCCACATGGCAAAAATTTGAAATTTCTTGAGCATCATCTACACAAAAATTCATCGTAGAAAAAAAATATTTTGACGTCATCAGTGACGTAATTCGGCCGCCATCTTGTTTTTTTGTGTTTTTTTAAAAAAATCTTCTTCTCCAGAACGGCTGTGCAGATTGAGGCGAAACTTTACAGGCACATTCCCCCTGAGGTCCTCTTTCAAGTTTGTTAATTTGTTGTTGATACGTCACATGGTTTGGCGGCCATCTTGAAAAAACCTTAAAACCTTCAAACATCTTCTTCTCCAGAAGCGCTGGTCCAATGAAGGCGAGATTTCAGAACTATATTTGTGAGATGTATGCGATGCAAGTTTGTTAATTTCAAAGTGATAGGTCACATGGTTTGGCCGCCATGTTGGATTTAAGAAAAATATTAAATAATGTTTTCTCTGGTATTTCATAAGCCATCAAAGCGAAAATTTGCAAGTGCCTTCCTCCCTCAAGTCTGCATACATGGTGAAAAAATTTTACCTCAGAAGTCACATGGTTTGGCGGCCATCTTGGATAGAAAAATAGACTTTATCCGATTTACACGAAACTTCACACACTTGTTCGGGTCGACGATGGAAAGCAGAATTTAAATTTATGATGTCATAGGTCACAAGGTTCGGCAGCCATCTTGGATTGAAAATGAATAAATTTTAAAAATCTTCTTCTCCAGAAGGGCAAGACAGATGAAGACGAAACTTCACACATATATTCTGCATGAGGTCCTTTCTCAAGTTTGTTAATTTGTTCTTGATCGGTCACATGGTTCGGCGGCCATCTTGAAAAAACCCTAAAACCTTCAAACATCTTCTTCTCCAGAAGCGCTGGTCGGATGAAGGGGAGATTTCAGAACTATATTCGGGACACGTAGGCGATATAAGTTTGTTAATTTCGAATTGATACGTTAGACGGTTTGGCCGCCATCTTGGATTTAAGAAAAATATTAAATAATGTTTTCTCTGGAACCGCTGAACCAAACGAATCGAAAATTTGTAATTATCATCTACCATCGTGTATGCACGCATGTTAAAAATTATGACATCACACGTCACATGGTTTGGCGGCCATCTTGGATAGAAAAACGCACCTTTACCGATTAACACGAAACTTTACAAACCTGTTCCAATACCCAGTTGGAAGCAGAATATAAATTTCTGATGTCATAGGTCACATGGTTCGTCAGCCATCTTGGATTGAAAATGAATAAATTTTAAAAATCTTCTTCTCCAGAAAGGCAAGACAGATTAAGCCGAAACTTCACACATATATTCCCCATGAGGTCCTTTCTCAAGTTTGTTAATTTGTTCTTGATTGGTCACATGGTTTGGCGGCCATCTTGAATTTACCTTAAAACCTTCAAACATCTTCTTCTCCAGAACACCTGATCTGATCAAGGGGAAACTTCACACCCCTATTGCACATGAGTGGGGAATACAAGTTTGTTAATTTCTAATTGATAGGTCACATGGTTTGGCAGCCATATTGAATTTAAGAAAAATATTAAATAATGTTTTCTCTGGAACTGCTTAACCTATCGAAGCGAAAAATTGCGTCTGTTATCCTCCATGATATCTGCATACATGGTAAAAATTATGAGGTCACAAGTCACATGGTTTGGCCGCCATCTTAGATTGAAGGATAAATATTAATTCATGTTTACTCTGGAACCACTACTTCTATATATGCGAAACTTCAAATTTATAATTTAGGCTACATGTGAAACAAAAGTTTAAAATTTCAACCTGATCGGCCGTGTGGTTTGGCAGCCAGAATTATTTAATTATTTGAATCTGGTCGCCAGTAATAAGGAAATTGAACGCTTTGTGCTGCCCGGTTCGTAACTCGTCTGTTCCGCGCCGTCTCGAAGCAGGCCTGTGTTTGTATCACCATTAAATAATGTTTTCTCTGGCACCGCTTATCCTTTCAATGCGAAACTTTGCGACTGTCATCTGCAGAAAGTCCCATGTTGTGTCAAAGGCGGACGGACTGGGTACCCGGTCATCACTGCCAGCAGTTATAAAGTGGCAGTTCTAGTTAGGGTACCCTGTGAGTACAGGGTACCCTATTGTTTTTCTTCTGTTTATTATTATTTTTCTTTTTCCGCCGGCATTTTGCACCCTTTTTCGCTTTAAAAATCATTTTCTCTGGAACACGAAGTCCGATCGACAGGAAATTTTCACCATAGTATGTATCTTTTTTGATAGCACAATCACGTTATAATTATGACGTCATTGGTCACGTGGTACGGTCGCCATCTTGAAAAAAGCGATAAACTTTGGACATCTGTATCTCGGAAACCGTGCAATGGAAAAATTTTTCGTTTGATACATTTTACTAAGCTCCCTATGGGGAACACGTGTGATTTTTCGTGACGTCATAGGTGAAGCGATATACCGGTGAAAATTCGTCAAGTAGAACGCCGTATAGGAAAAATCTGAAAAATTTTGAGCATCATCTACGCCTAAAATCACCGACGAAAATGTTTTTCTTGACGTCATCGATGACGTATTTCGGCCGCCATCTTGTTTTTTACTGTTTTTTAAAAAAAATCTTCTTCTCCAGAACGGCTGTGCAGATTGAGGCGAAACTTTACAGGCACCTTCCCCCTGAGGCCCTCTTTCAAGTTTGTTAATTTGTTATTGATACGTCACATGGTTTGGCGGCCATCTTGAAAACAACCCTAAAACCTTCAAACATCTTCTTCTCCAGAAGCGCTGGTCCAATGAACGCGAGATTTCAGAACTATATTCGTGACATGTATGCGATGCAAGTTTGTTAATTTCGAAGTGATAGGTCACATGGTTTGGCCGCCATGTTGGATTTAAGAAAAATATTAAATAATGTTTTCTCTGGTATTTCATAAGCCATCGAAGCGAAAATTTGCAAGTGCCTTCCTCCCTCAAGTCTGCATACATGGTAAAAAAATTTTACCTCAGAAGTCACATGGTTTGGCGGCCATCTTGGATAGAAAAATAGACTTTATCCGATTTACATGAAAATCGACACACTTGTTCGGGTCGACGATGGAAAGCAGAATTTAAATTTATGATATCATAGGTCACAAGGTTCGGCAGCCATCTTGGATTGAAAATGAATAAATTTTAAAAATCTTCTTCTCCAGAAGGGCAAGACAGATGAAGACGAAACTTCACACATATATTCCCCATGAAGTCCTTTCTCAAGTTTGTTAATTTGTTCTTGATCGGTCACATGGCTCGGCGGCCATCTTGAAAAAACCCTAAAACCTTCAAACATCTTCTTCTCCAGAAGCGCTGGTCGGATGAAGAGGAGATTTCAGAACTATATTCGGGAAAACTAGGCGATATAAGTTTGTTAATTTCGAATTGATACGTTAGACGGTTTGGCCGCCATCTTGGATTTAAGAAAAATATTAAATAATGTTTTCTCTGGAACCACTGAACCAAACGAATCGAAAATTTGTAATTATCATCTACCATCATGTATGCACGCATGGTAAAAATTATGACATCACACGTTACATGGTTTGGTGGCCATCTTGGATAGAAAAACGCACCTTTACCGATTAATACAAAACTTCAGAAACGTGTTGCAATACCCAGTTGAAAGCAGAATTTAAATTTGTGATGTCATAGGTCACATGGTTCGTCAGCCATCTTGGATTAAAAAATAATATCTTTAAACGTCTTTTTCTCTGAAAGGACTGAACAGATCCAGGCGAAACTCCACCACTATGACCGCCTCTCCATGACGAATAAAAAGTTCTCACCCCCTTTTGAGGTACGACGCAACGTTTGGCAGCCATAGTGGATTGAAGGAAAAATATTAATTAATGTTTACTCTGGAATTACTGCATCAATAAATGTGAAACATCACATTTATGGTGGAACAGTCATGCGGAATGAGGGTTTGAAATTTCAACGGGATCGGGCCCAGGGTTTGGCAGCCATGTTGGTTTTAAGAAAAATATTAAATAATGTTTTCTCTGGAACTGCTTAACCTAGCGAAGCGAAAATTTGCACTTATCGTCTACGATCCTGTTTGCACATGTGGTGAAAATTATGACGTCACAAGTCACATGGTTTGGCCGCCATCTTGGATTGAAGGATAAATATTAATTAATGTTTACTCTGGAACTGCTGCTTCTGTATATACGAAACTTCACATTTGAAATTTAGCCGACATGCGAAACAAAAGTTTAAAATTTCAACCTGATCGGTCACGTGGTTTGGCAGCCAGAATCATTTAGTTTAATCATTTTAATCTGTTCGCCAGTAATAAGGAAATTGAACGCTTTGTGCTGCCCGGTTCAGCACTCGTCTGTTCTGCGCCGTCGCGAAGCAGGCCTGTGTTTGTATCACCATTAAATCATGTTTTCTCTGGCACCGCTTTTCCGATGAATGCGAAACTTTGCGACGATGATTTAAGTCTCATGTTGTATCAGTTGTGTCAAAGGCGGACACGTTTGGGTACCCGGTCATCACTGCCAGCAGTTATAAAGTGGCAGTTCTAGTTAGGGTACCCTGTGAGTACAGGGTACCCTATTGTTTTTCTTCTGTTTATTATTATTATTATTATTATTTTTCTTTTTCCGCCGGCATTTTGCACCCTTTTTCGCTTTAAAAACCATTTTCTCTGGGATACTAAGTCCGATCGACACAAAATTTTCACCACAGTATGTATCTTTTTTGATAGCACAATCACGTTATAATTATGACGTCATTGGTCACGTGGTACGGTCGCCATCTTGAAAAAAGCGATAAACTTTGGACATCTGTATCTCGGAAACCGTGCAATGGAAAATTTTTTCGCTTGATACATTTTACTAAGCTCCCTATGGGGAACACGTGTGATTTTTCGTGACGTCATAGGTGAAGCGATATTCCAGTGAAAATTCGTCAAGTAGAACGCCATATAGGAAAAATCTGAAAAATTCTGAGCATCATTTACGCCTAAAATTGCTGCGGAAAATGTTTTTCTTGACGTCATCGATGACGTAATTCGGCCGCCATCTTGTTTTTTAGTGTTTTTTTAAAAAAAATCTTCTTCTCCAGAAGGGCTGGACAGATTAAGGCGAAACTTTACACGTACATTCCCCCTGATGTCCTCTTTCAAGTTTGTTAATTTGTTGTTGATACGTCACATGGTTTGGCGGCCATCTTGAAAAAACCCTAAAACCTTCAAACATCTTCTTCTCCAGAAGCGCTGGTCCCATGAAGGCGAGATTTCACAACTATATTCGGGACATGTATGCGATGCAAGTTTGTTAATTTCAAAGTGATAGGTCACATGGTTTGGCCGCCATGTTGGATTTAAGAAAAATATTAAATAATGTTTTCTCTGGTATTTCATAAGCCATCGAAGCGAAAATTTGCAATTGCCTTCCTCCCTCAAGTCTGCATACATGGTAAAAAAATTTTACCTCAGAAGTCACATGGTTTGGCGGCCATCTTGGATAGAAAAATAGACTTTATCCGATTTACACGAAACTTCACACACTTGTTCGGGTCGACGATGGAAAGCAGAATTTAAATTTATGATATCATAGGTCACAAGGTTCGGCAGCCATCTTGGATTGAAAATGAATAAATTTTAAAAATCTTCTTCTCCAGAAGGGCAAGACAGATGAAGACGAAACTTCACACATATATTCCCCATGAGGTCCTTTCTCAAGTTTGTTAATTTGTTCTTGATCGGTCACATGGTTCGGCGGCCATCTTGAAAAAACCCTAAAACCTTCAAACATCTTCTTCTCCAGAAGCGCTGGTCGGATGAAGGGGAGATTTCAGAACTATATTCGGGACACGTAGACGATATAAGTTTGTTAATTTCGAATTGATACGTTAGACGGTTTGGCCGCCATCTTGGATTTAAGAAAAATATTAAATAATGTTTTCTCTGGAACCGCTGAACCAAACGAATCGAAAATTTCTAATTATCATCTACCATCGTGTATGCACGCATGGTAAAAATTATGACATCACACGTCACATGGTTTGGCGGCCATCTTGGATAGAAAAACGCACCTTTACCGATTAACACGAAACTTTACAAACGTGTTCCAATACCCAGTTGGAAGCAGAATATAAATTTCTGATGTCATAGGTCACATGGTTCGTCAGCCATCTTGGATTGAAAATGAATAAATTTTAAAAATCTTCTTCTCCAGAAAGGCAAGACAGATTAAGCCGAAACTTCACACATATATTCCCCATGAGGTCCTTTCTCAAGTTTGTTAATTTGTTCTTGATTGGTCACATGGTTTGGCGGCCATCTTGAATTTACCTTAAAACCTTCAAACATCTTCTTCTCCAGAACACCTGATCTGATCAAGGGAAACTTCACACCCCTATTGCACATGAGTAGGGAATACAAGTTTGTTAATTTCTAATTGATAGGTCACATGGTTTGGCAGCCATGTTGAATTTAAGAAAAATATTAAATAATGTTTTCTCTGGAACTGCTTAACCTATCGAAGCGAAAATTTGCGTCTGTCATCCTCCATGATATCTGCATACATGGTAAAAATTATGAGGTCACACGTCACATGGTTTGGCCGCCATCTTAGATTGAAGGATAAATATTAATTCATGTTTACTCTGGAACCACTACTTCTATATATGCGAAACTTCATATTTATAATTTAGGCTACATGTGAAACAAAAGTTTAAAATTTCAACCTGATCGGTCGTGTGGTTTGGCAGCCAGAATTATTTAATTATTTGAATCTGGAAGCCAGTAATAACGAAATTGAATGCTTTGTGCTGCCCGGTTCGTAACTCGTCTGTTCCGCTCCCTCTCGAAGCAGGCCTGTGTTTGTATCACTATTAAATAATGTTTTCTCTGGCAACGCTTATCCTTTCAATGCGAAAATTGCGACTACGATTTAAGTCTCACGTTGAGTCAAAGGCGGACGCGGACTGGGTACCCGGTCATCACTGCCAGCAGTTATAAAGTGGCAGTTCTAGTTTTTATTATTATTATTATTTTTCCGCCGGCATTTTGCACCCTTTTTCGCTTTAAAAATCATTTTCTCTGGAATACAAAGTCCGATCGACAGGAAATTTTCACCATAGTATGTATCTTTTTTGATAGCACAATGACGTTATAATTATGACGTCATTGGTCACGTGGTACGGTCGCCATCTTGAAAAAAGCGATAAACTTTGGACATCTGTATCTCGGAAACCGTGCAATGGAAAAATTTTTCGTTTGATACATTTTACTAAGCTCCCTATGGGGAACACGTGTGATTTTTCGTGACGTCATAGGTGAAGCGATATACCGGTGAAAATTCGTCAAGTAGAACGCCATATAGGAAAAATCTGAAAAATTCTGAGCGTCATCTACACCAAAATTCATCGTCAAAAATGTTATTTTTGACGTCATCGATGACGTAATTCGGCCGCCATCTTGTTTTTTAGTGTATTTTTAAAAAAATCTTCTTCTCCAGAAGGGCTAGGCAGATTAAGGCGAAACTTTACAGGTACATTCCCCCTGAGGTCCTCTTTCAAGTTTGTTAATTTGTTGTTGATACGTCACATGGTTTGGCGGCCATCTTGAAAAAACCCTAAAACCTTCAAACATCTTCTTCTCCAGAAGCGCTGGTCCAATGAAGTCGAGATTTCAGAACTATATTCGTGACATGTATGCGATGCAAGTTTGTTAATTTCGAAGTGATAGGTCACATGGTTTGGCCGCCATGTTGGATTTAAGAAAAATATTAAATAATGTTTTCTCTGGAATTTCATAAGCCATCGAAGCAAAAATTTGCAAGTGCCTTCCTCCCTCAAGTCTGCATACATGGTAAAAATTTTTTACCTCAGAAGTCACATGGTTTGGCGGCCATCTTGGATAGAAAAATAGACCTTATCCGATTTACACGAAACTTCACACACTTATTCGGGTCGATGATGGAAAGCAGAATTTAAATTTTTGATATCCTCGGTCACAAGGTTCGGCAGCCATCTTGGATTGAAAATGAATAAATTTTAAAAATCTTCTTCTCCAGAAGGGTAAGACAGATGAAGACGAAACTTCACACATATATTCCCCATGAGGTCCTTTCTCAAGTTTGTTAATTTCTTCTTGATCGGTCACATGGTTTGGCGGCCATCTTGAAAAAACCCTAAAACCTTCAAACATCTTCTTCTCCAGAAGCGCTGGTCCAATGAAGGGGAGATTTCATAACTATATTCGGGACAGGAAGGCGATATAAGTTTGTTAATTTCGAATTGATAAGTCACATGGTTTGGCCGCCATCTTGGATTTAAGAAAAATATTAAATAATGTTTTCTCTGGAACCGCTTAACCAAACGAATCGAAAATTTGCAATTATCATCGAGAGGGCAGTATGCACGCATGCTAAAAATTATGACATCACACGTCACATGGTTTGGCGGCCATCTTGGATAGAAAAACGCACCTTTACCGATTAACACGAAACTTCATAAACGTGTTCCAATACCCAGTTGGAAGCAGAATCTAAATTTGTGATGTCATCGGTCATATACTTGGTGCCTGTCACCACTTCACCTGCTGAACAATTCAATATTTCCACCAAGCTACCACTTTGAGGTGTGAATACCCAGGAATTCAAACCTTCATCAGATGAGAGACCGTGTGGTATTTGGGGCGTTCCATGTCAAGTGTACACATTTTTCAGCGAAATTTTGACACATTGTCTCAGATTTCACTCTTTTTGTGCAAGTGTTTGTATCCATG
>NC_140970.1:31246377-31261377 GCF_056783735.1 Eptatretus burgeri | reverse complement strand
AGAATTCATGAATCAATTCTGTGAATGCGCGGTAAAATTAGTGAGACACGACTTCATTGCCAAGGTCCAATCTCAGTTTCTGAAAAATAAGAAAGACGAAATCGGTGAAGGAGAACATGTCATTATTGGAGACTTCTCAGAGAACTATTCGTTTGTCGTACAGGATGCGGCCCAAGGATTCCATTGGAACTGCTCTCAAGCGACAATTCACCCCTGGGTTTACTATTTCAAATCGGACGATGGAAAATTAAACCACGATTCGTTCACGATTATATCAGAATGCAATACTCACGACGTTGTCTCAGTCCACCTCTTCCATAAAATGCTCATTGAACACTTGAAATCTCACTTTGGAAATGCAAAGAAACTTTACTATTTCTCAGATGGTTGCGCTGGCCAATTTCAGAATTGCAAAGCCTTCATAAACCTATGTCGTCACAAATCAGAGTATGGTATTGACGCAGAATGGCATTTTTTTGCCACAAGTCATGGCAAGGGCCTTCAGATGGCGTGGGAGGTACAATCAAACGAGAAGCAACACGTGAGAGCCGGCGTAGACCTTACGACAGTCAAATTATTTCTCCAAAAGATCTTTTCGCCTTTGCTGAAAATGGTTTGAATGAAATGAAGTTCGGTTACGGGATCCAAGAGGCATATGACGAGGAAGAACGAAATCTGGAAGAAAGGTTAAAAACGGCCAAAACCATAGCTGGAACTCAAAAACTTCATGCTTTCATCCCTATTTCTGAAACTGCTCTTCAGGTACGCAAATTCAGCCTTAAGGGCCGGTCACACCTTGACGTTTTAGCCAGCGATGGCAACGTATTAAAATGTATGTAAAACGCTGACTTACGTTGAACTTTTGATGTTTTTTTTAAAAGATTCAGACGTATTCATAGCGACTTGGTCTTATGTATAACGCATTGGTAACGGACACAGAACGTTTCGTTGTGTTATAGATAACTTATAACAACGAATGCTGAACCTGTTGTCGGCCTACACAACCGATGCCCAACGATAGTCTAACTTAGGCATAGCGCGTTGCACGCATCGCCGACGATGTCGTGACGTAGCCTATTAAAAGGCTGACGCACAACGATTCGAATCATAACTGCCGTAGAAATGGAAGTGTCAACATCGCGGTCACACCTTGGCGATCTTGCCAGCATATGCCGACCTAAGAAAAATGTATCTAAAACGTTGGGGCACGTCAAATACGGTATGAGTAAGTTTGGTATACGATAGTAGAACGCTAAAGTACGCTATCATACATCGTAGTAAGTAGAGTACGTCAAGAAATTTTAAACATGTTCAAAATTTTACGACGTACTCGGCGTATGACACACGTTCCGCATGCGATGGGGAGAAGTTTTACACACGATATGTGGACGCTTACACACGTCCACAAAGGCTACTTATAAGCTACTCATAAGTCGAAACACGTCGCGGTAATGTCTTTTTTACGCGAAACTTATTTCTAACTTATGTTTGACGTGCTTTGAACCAATTCTTTACGTAGTCCCAACACACAGACGTATGTAGACGTATTCCAACGACGTCTTCCGGTCGACAAAAAAAAAAAATTAACGTGTTTCTAGCTTACAACTGCCATATAAAGACGTGTTCCCAGCGGTTTTGGGAATTGGTATATAAAAATGCTGCTCATAAAAGGGGAAGCCAACAGTGTTTTCGAGTCCTTTTTGAGTCGATGTCAATGTCAGCAGTAACAGTATCAGTATCAGTATTAGTACTAGTACTAGTTTGTTCATGTTGGCAGTAGTAGGTGAGTGTGAGGGGGAGGGTGTGGGTTATGATGGATCGTCCTTGCGTCCGCGTGTCCACGGGTAGGAGACATCTTTTCAACATTGTTCGAAGTTCTTCGTGGCTAATTTTTTATGGGGCTTTTTCAACAATGAGCTATAGCTTGTTTTTACGATTTAGGTCTATTCATAACGGGTTGGAAAAATGCACAATGAACTAATAATGTGCATAGAGCGCTTCGATTACTTATAGATACGATATACCAACGAATAATTATCGTGAAGCCGGCGTTCACAAACTATGCCCAATGATAGCCTAACTTATCCATATCGTGCGGCAGTTTATCTTTGCCGGTGACGTAGGGTTTGCTATTCATAGGCTGCCACTCAACGATTTAAATGGCTGCATCTCCACTATTGAAAGTAGACGCTTGCGCTCAACAATTGGATTTTTTTACACTCAACGACTTTTAAACGGTACCACTCAGCTATTTTCATTGTTTACAATGAACGATTTAAATTGCTGTCACTCGCCTTTGTTTTTTGACGCTGGCGCTCGGAAATTTTAATCGTTTCTATTGAACGTGCTAAATCGCTCAAACCCCACTATTGAAAGTAGACGCTTGCGCTCAACAATTGGATTTTTTTTACACTCAATGACTTTTAAACGGTACCACTCAGCTATTTTCATTGTTTACAATGAACGATTTAAATTGCTGTCACTTGCCTTTGTTTTTTGACGCTGGGGTTTTGAAATTTGAAGCGTTTCTTCTGAACGTGTTAAAACGCTCAAACTCGACTATTTTAAATAGACGCTGCCAATGGACAATTGGAATCATAGCCAAGCTAGACATCGAAGTGTGAACATCCTCGTCATGCCGAAGAAAAGTTTGAAGAATGCTGCAAATAAGTGTCCTGGCCATGGCCGTGGACGCTGACGCAAGGACGATCCATTATACCGACGTCTTTCAGCCTATGAGTAACTTAAAAGTAACGTCTGTCGATGTGTGGCAACGATCGCGTAACATGCCAACAACACGTTAATCATAGGTTAGAAATAAGTTTCGGGTACGCTAAACATTACCTCGGCGTGTCTCAACTTATGATTAACTTACAAGTAGCATGTGTTGACGTCTGTCAACGATCGCAGACCGTGCATACAACTTGTGGCCAGCGTAGCGGAACGTGTGAGTCATACGCCGGCATACGTCGTGAAATTTCAAGCATGAAAAAATTTGAGGACAACCAAAAAGTACAACGTTTAAAGCCAACGTTCAACGACGTATGGCAGTGTTTTTCAGCGTGCTCTCAATGTTATCAAAACTTACCCATAACGTATTCAACGTGTGCCAGCGTTTTAGAAAAAAAATTCAAGAATCGGCATACGTTGGCTAAAACATCAAGGTGTGACCGGGCCTTTAGCGAGGAACACCGTATCGAGTCAGCTATTTCAAAATCTACACCAACTTTTAACGGAAAACTCTCAGGTTATGTCACAGTGCACTATGATGGAAAATGGTGGCTTGCCTGCATCATGGAAGCCTTTCAGGACACTCATGAAGTGAAAGTGAATTTTCTTCATCCAAACGGGCCCGCAAATAGTTTCTTATTTCCTGACATTGAAAATCGCTGCATTTTAGACATTTCTTTTATACTTCTTTCCGTAGAACCAAAAACTGCGACAGGTTGAACCTACACAATCAGTAAAAAAGAAACACAGCTGTCAAATAAAACATTGGTTGGCAAAAAATCTTGACTATAATATGCTCGGAAAAACTCTTACTCGTACTAGTATCGCTTCCAGTTCCTGCATGTACATGTGGAAAATTTATGTACAATATACTGATATAGTGTATTGGAAATCTTGCGTTCAAATATTGTGCTATGTATTGTGGCGTATTGTGTGTGTCCAGCACCCGAGTCCCCGAACAATAAAACCATCATCACACTTGAACCCATTGAGATCCCATTTTCATTTATGCTGAGGTATTGGAATATATGAAGGTATTCTCACACGAAAAAAACGGGACCATCGGTTTGGCTGGGGAGCGGGGGCCCAAGGTCAAAGGGCGCCCCAAACTATAACTTTTTGAATTACTGTCTCGAAGTGATTTTACTTTACGCGATTCGAAAGATCTTGCTTTTACGAGCATTTTGATACCAAGATCAGCCAAATCGGACTCCAACAACCTGTGATATGGCCTCTGGAAGACTGTGGGGCAGCCGGGGGTGCCCAAATTTGGGGGGCCCCTAAAATGGGCCCCGATGGGCCCACAGGTCTAAAAGTTGGTATTTTGAGTTTTTTTTTACCCAAGTGAATAAATGACCAACATATGGGGAGAAAATGAGGTATTAGTGTCAGGAGGGTCTGTACACTTGACATGGAATGCCCCATTTCTCTCGATGCTATGGATAAATAATTGGTTCACGAAAAAATATTTTCAAGAAAAAATAAGTGACCACTATATTCCTTATTGGTGTGTGTGTCTGTCTGTCTGTCTGTCCCGATCATAGCTCGGTGGGTTTTGATCCGATCCTGATAAAATTTTGGTGGGAGGTTTATATCATGATCTCGTGTTTTCCTGAGAATGGGTGTGGTGCGCCCATTATGGGCGGAGCCACGCCCAAAAAACAGTGTTTTTAGGGGGTAGCTGATTTCAATTTGCATCTTCTCCTAGAGGGGTTTGTTGAATCTGACAGGGGTTTCGGTATTTGGTTAGCCCAATGGCACCTGCATAGCCCCACGGAGCTCTATTTTTCATTTTCGTCCCAAGGTCAAGGTCACAATGTCACAAACTTAGAAAATTGCGAATTTTGACATAAAAATCAATCTTCTCCGAGGGGTTTGTCGAATCTGGCAGGGGTTTCGGTATTTGGTTAGCCCAATGGCACCTGCATAGCCCCACGGAGCTCGATTTTTCATTTTCGTCCCAAGGTCAAGGTCACAAGGTCACGAACTTAGAAAATTACGAATTTTGACATAAAAAATCCATTTTCTCCAAGGGGGTTTGTCGAATTTGGCAGGGGTTTCGGTATTTGGTTAGCCCAATGGCACCTGCATAGCCCCACGGACCTCGATTTTTCATTTTCATCCCAAGATCAAGGTCACGAACTTAGAAAATTGCGAATTTTGCCATGAAAATCCATCTTCTCCGAGGGGGTTTGTCGAATCTGGCAGGGGTTTCGGTATTTGGTTAGCCCAATGGCACCTGCATAGCCCCACGGAGCTCGATTTTTGTTTCGTCTCAAGGTCAAGGTCAAAAGGTCACGAACTTAGAAAATTGCGAATTTTGACAAAAATCATACGTCCGCCCAAACTTTGAGAGCTGGGATGACAATATTTTTTATGCATAATATTGAGGTCATTCCCTACCTAAAGTCTTGAAACCATTTTGCTCTATCTCGAACACCTTGCCCGTGGCACCCCCTTCAAGTTTGTTTTTACGCTGATTTCATCAAAGTATGATTAATCCGAGGAGTGCGAAATTCCATATAGCCTATATGACGTTATATTGTTCCTGGAATGTTCCAAAGGAAGTTTTGCACCAAAGGTCATAATCCTTGACCTTTGACCTTTGAAGTTCACAAAGGTCAAATTTTCAAAGTTGTGGGAATCAAACCGGGTTTTCGACCTTCTTCGACAAACTATATCCAATAAGCTATTGCACGTATCCTGTTTCCTTATTTTAATGTCCACAACATTGTTTTGTGACCTTTAAAGGTTATGCAAAGGTCAAATTTTGAAAGTTGTTGAACGAAACCGGGTTTTCGACATTTTGCAGCTAATAACCTGTCACACGGACCACATCATGTTGATAATTTTTATAACTTGGTAAAAAATTATCACATTATCTCATCCTTGATTTCTGAAACAATCTACATCATTAAATACCGCTTGTGAACCATTGCCGTCTCCAGACTTGTTTTATTTAAATTTTTAAAATTTAAATTTAAAAACCTTTCAGAATTGTCTGAGTAACTTGAGAACAATTATTACACACGTAGAAGCAGTATAAAATTAGACCGGTACTTTGTAGTCGAGGATAAATGGGGTTTCTGAGGCAGCCATTCAAATGAATGGGGGGAAAGGGAAAAACTTTCTGACTCAAGCCCCAAAAGCCCAAAATAGGAGACCGATTTCCTCCCCCTCCCATACAAGCAAATGTAAAATTGAGACTCATTTTCTCCCCCTCCCATACAAGCAAATGTAAAATTGAGACTTACTGATTAAAGCACTTCTTCCCTTTCATATTTTCATTCCACTCAAAGAGCAAACCAATGAATAATTTGTCCATGTTCTACTTTAGGGAATAACTTAATTTTCCTATTACATTCATACCATCGAGTATATTCACAAAGATTACTTTGGAACTTGGTTCTTGGTTTAAATGTCTTTTTTTTTTTGTATACCTTGGTCGAGGCTCGTATGAGAGCTTTGCTGAGCAGAAATGAAAACATAAACTTCTCTTAATGCTCTTTAAAATTAAACTCAAACATGAATACATTACACACATTCTGTAAGCTGAGTGCAGCTGAAAACAGAAAGCTTGGGAAAAATTTCCAGAATTACTGAGCTGTTGAAAAACAGGAAAGAGAACAATGAGGAAACTCCAGGCAAAGATCCAACTAACTTCCTCCAACCTGGTTTATAAGCCAGGCATTTCTTTTCTGTTTAGCAGTTTTTCATTTTTCTCATCTTGACCAAATGGTACATGACTGAGACATTAACTATCTTTCATCTGACGAAGAAGATAACCCATCACGATATTGGTAAGTTTGTGTGTTTGTGTATTCCTCTTAGAATGATGGTGAAGCAATTGATTATTAATTAAATCACGATACGACTAATAAATAATTATTGTTTTTTTTACTAACAGGTTGTCCCCAATAAGAACATCGTTCATAACTGATGTTGAAAATGAGTTATCTGAATTACACGACGAGTGGATAAAAATGAACGACTTTCTTGTAGACTTTTTTTTTTTTTTGCATACCTTGGTCGAAGCTCGTATGAGAGCGAACACACAACTCACAGCAAGGAGGCATGAGACAAGAGGGGCGGGAGTGGAAGGGACAAGACAGTGGGGAACAGACACATTAGGTGAACTGTGGAAGGGAGAGGGATGGCGTGTGGACACCATCACATATATATATATGTATATATATATATATATATATATATATATATATATGTATATATATGTATATATATATATATATATATATATATATATATATATGTATATATATATATATATATATATATATATATATATATATATATATATATATATGTATATATATATATATATATATATATATATATATATATATATATATATATATATATATATATATATATATATATATATATATATATATATATATATATATATATATATGTATATATATATATATATATATATATATGTATATATATATATATATATATATATATATATATATATATATATATATATACATATATATATATATATATATATACATATACATATATATATATATATATATATATATATATATATACATATATATATACATATATATATATACATACACATACACATATACATATATATATATATGTATATACACATATACATATATACATATATGTATATGTATATGTATGTATATGTATGTATATGTATATGTATATATATATATATATATTGTTGTGGTTGACGAAATTCGCAAACCACCATTCAGGTCCCGTAGGTGAGATATCTCTGTAAGTATATGTGTAGTTAGCCCAAACCCGTTGTTTAGAGGGAATAAATGTCATTCATTCGAGCTGCGACCCTTTTAGATAGCCGTTTTTCTTTTACTATCTTTATTTTGGACCAACCGCCATTACTACCACCACAACCACCACCAACCGCATCTCGACAACCACAGCCACCTTCTCCAGAACCGCCTTCACAACATCCACCTTCTCCACAACCGCTTTCACACACCAACCACCACCTGCAACGCCGCTTCACAACAACAGCAACGCCAACAGCCACGACCTTTACCGTCACAACTCGCCCTCGCAACCATCGCATCACCGCCATTCCCGCGCCGCTTGTGGGCACCGAGACTGGACTCGTACAGGGCGCGCACCGAGCAGCGGGTGCAAAAACACCAGCCTTTCCGAGAAATCGGATCAAGAATGATTCACGCCCACTTCTGTTCCGTCCTATCAGCGAGCGTGGGGCGATTTGGCCCCGCCTCCAGGCGCGTCGGAGTATAATCGCTATATGCAGATTCGCGGATCAAGAATGATTCACGCCCACTTTTCCTCCGTCCAATGGGGGAGCGTGGCTCCGCCCCCGAGCCGTTCCTGATCCAAAAATCTGCATATGATTTCTCCTGTCGGACTATAAAGCGCCGAGTGCGGGGCGAATTTGGGAGAGTTGAGAAGAGAGAAGAGTTGGAGAGTTGTGGCGGCGGCGAAATCAGTCAAGAGAGTGTCTGTCGGGGTCCGGAGAGGCTGGAGAAGCCAAGAAGCTTTGTGGAGGTCTGCGCTCTTGTCAGAGTCGGGGAGCTGCGAAGAGCGGAGGCCGGGAACGCGGTCGAGGTCGCAGTGGAGTCGCTCGTCGCGGGACCCAAGCCAACCAGATATCCTCTTTCCCCCGAGCATCAACAACCCCCCCGTTTCCCCCCACGCTGAGATAGTGTGAGAAGGGGGCCCCGTTCCCACCCCATTCCAGGCAGTGCCAGCGAGGCCCGCGGAGTCGGGGCGCCGCCGCCATTTTGCGGCTCATCACCAGACGGGTAGGCTCGACGCGGTCTCGGCCCCAGGCCCGTCTGCCCCCTTATCGTTGAGGGTGGCCCCTTTTTCTTTTGCTTTGGAGTATATGTGTTGTCGGCGCCGTCTGTGAAGTAAAACTGTGTAAGTGTTGCCGTGTGCTCGCGTAGTCGGTAGTAGATCTGCATTGTGTTTCTTTTGTTGCAATTGCTTTTGGTGCGTAATTGTTGTTTCTTCTTTTGTTACATTTGCTTTTGGTGCATAATTGTGGTAATTGTATATGTGTGCTTTCCGTTTGCCGCGGAATAAATGTGCTTTATGTTGAACTGTTTCTCCCGTTTTGCTTCGTCTTTTCTCTAATTGAATCTCCATCTTACTTCACGTAAAGGGTTGGTCGTGGGCTAAATACGCCCGATAATTAATCGGAACCGTCGAGGTTGACGATAACACCGCTCGGTTATCCCGATAGTACGGAACGGGTCGCTTAAAGTGGCCCGTGTCCGAAGTCGACCTGCGGCGAGGTGCGATCGCCCGGTCTACCCTCCGTGTGGGTACTTAGGTAGGTCGAATTTGGCGAACAACCCTATCCCACGCGGGGGGCCGATTGGCACGATCGTGGTGAGGCCGAAAGGCCCACCCGTGACTAGTTCCCGGCGTTAGTCCGAGAGGGTCACGACGGGATTGTCCGTCCGGTGGGCGACGTGCCGCGATTCGAGTTACGTGGCCGCCCGCACGCCGGCGGGCGCGAATCCGCAACACTGTTGTCAGGAGTGGGACACATACTCATCCCCCTCCTCGCGGCACTGGTATCGGAGAGCGGGAAAACGGGCTCTCCTGTCTCCAGCTAAATTCACGGGAATCGGTCCAGGGGTGAGAGGAGCGACCCCCGATTCCCTCCAAATTACGAGCGATTCAAATTAACCCTTTACGAGAAATAAGATGGCGTCTCAAGGCGAGCGGGAGCCGGGGGTATTAGAAATGTATATTGTAGTAATGTAGGATCCATGGTCCAGGATGAAAACCCCGTGCAGGAAATGTTGGTTGTGCAGGAACACGAACTCGCCCAACTGAACCCAGAGCCCGAAATAGGTGCGGCGGCTGCCGCGGTGTATGACACCTCCCCTCCTCCTCTCCACCAAAACCCTTCCCCGATCCCTGCCGAAACGGCTCACCCAAACGCACCCGACATGACCCAGCTATTCACCATGCTGGCAAAGATGAATGCGGATGCGCAACAAATGAATGCGAACATGAACAAGCAAATGAAAGAAGTGAAAACGAAAATGGATGCAAACACAAATGAAATGAAAAACGAAATAAAAGGCATGAACGAAAAGATGGATACAAACACAAATGAAATAAAAGGCATGAACAAGCAAATGAACGGAATGAAAACTAATATGGAAACAAATGCGCAAGGAATGAAGGAAGAAATGAAAGAGCTGCGGGGTGAGACGCAGAACATGGGCCGAAGCCTGCAGGCGGGCATGAAGGCAGTGACCAGGGAGCTTAAAATGGCGACGCCACGTGTGGGAGCGAACGAGCTGGGAGGGAGTGCAACGGCTGTCAGGCCCGCGGTGGAGGCGGGTAAGGAGAAAATAATTCGGGGGACGTGTTGGGCGAGAAGCGTGACGGTGACCGAGAGGGAAAAACTAATTAGGGTGACGGAGACGTGCACGAGGGAGACAAGAGACGAGGTGAAAGGAATTGCGAGAGAGAGAAAAGAAAAATTAAGACGGAAAGCAAGGATGAGGTACGCGGAGATCGTGAAGGAGCAAGGAGTGAAAAACAGGGAAGGACGGGAGCGACTTAAAGAGAAAGCAAGGTTGACCTACATAAAGATAAGGGAAAGACGCCAGAAAGAAGCAGAGACTAATAGACACAAGGGGACAACAGAAACTAATAAATGTACAGAGACACGGGAGATGGGAACGATAGAGGGAAGACTACACGATGAAGACGGGGTAAGTGACGCACACACACACACGGAGGTAGTGGAGGATAATGGGGGTGAGCTCGCGGACTGGGTAGAGACCCGGTGCGAGCAGCTGGATGGCCTCCTCCAGGAACGAGGGGAGGGAGTATGCCCCCTTGAGGCAAGTCACGACCTGGTGGGTTCGGTCGTGCTTTGCGAGGTTGAGGGGAGGAGTACTGTGGACGGGTACACGCCGAGCTTGGGGGGGTATAGAGGCCCCGGAGACCCTTGTGGGGACACAAATCCCCAGTGTGGTTGTCCCGGTGTGTGTGGTGTCGAGGTGTGTGTTCACGAGTGTGGCGAAATGCGTGCTGCAACGCACGCATAGCGCGGGTGCAAGGGCGTGTGTGAGAGCGACCGGGTGGATGACAAAGACCCCGTGTGCGGAAGCGACCCCGTGTGTGAGTGGTGTGGTGGTAAGTGTGCAGAAGATCGTGCTTCCCAGCACGCCGTGTGTGGATGAGGCACCGCGAGCGAGTGCCCCCGCGTGTGTGAGTAGTATGGCTTGTGTGAGGGAAATGGCACGAGTGAGTGAAAGGCCGCGAGTGAGTGGAGCCACGTGTGCAAGGGTAATGGCATGCGTGAGTGAGCGGCCGAGTGTGAGAGAGACAGCGTGTGCAAGGTCGCTGTGTGTGAGGGAGATGTCGGTGGGCATGTGTGAACATGCAGCCGCGTCTCCCGGGGCGAATGTAATGGAATGGAGTGTGAGCGTCGTAACACGCAGGTGTGCGTGGGTGGAATGGAGACTACGACGGCGACATGTGAGGGACAAAAGCCGGGTAGCGGCTGTAGCTGTTTCGGGGACCGTGCCGGGTTCACCCAGCAGCGAGCGTGAGGTCCGTGCTGTGCAACGCACGAGGCCCCCACGCGCTCGCTTGCGAGAGTGAAGTCCCGGTCCGGAAACGCACGCGGTGGATTTGCCGATCCCGCGGACGGACAAAGTTTAGGCAGGATTATGGATTTGGACCGGACGGGTTCTCCACGCGATCGTGTGTGTTAAGCTCCAACGGGAAAAGCACATGTGTTCGCGTGGGGAACCCCTCGAGACGTGGGGCTTGTGTTTTTTTTATGCGCACGGTGACGTCATGGCTGCACGTGGGGTTGCAATCCGGCAGGAGGGGTATCCCTGCCGGATGGTACCGTCCAAGGAGGGACGAGGTACACGTGCAGCTGCATGACGTCACGGGCAGGTGCAAAGTGCGCGAGCTGTGAGTTGCCGCGCTGGTGCTGCGAATGTGGGAAAAAAAAAAAAAAAGAAAAAGGCAAGCCTCACTTTCGGGTGAACAGGATTCCCGGGCAAGGGGTGGAAGACCCCCTTACTAGGGCACAGGATGAAACTAGTTAGGGGGAAGGGTTAGCTTAGCTAGACTGACTTCATGGGGCAGGGGTAAGTCCTCATGGAGTCCGTGGAATGGATGAGTTAGAGGGATTGTAGCGAGATTTAGGTTGGGAAATTGATTAATGGGATTATTTGGAGACAGTGACAGACTTGTGGATGTGTAGCGGGGACGTAGCTTAGCTACGTAGTGTTAAATGGAACGTGCTATAGTTTAAGGGACGACGTGGGAGCACGAGTTAGTTAGGGGATGTAGATAGAAGGATGGCAGAGTTCAGCGGTGTGTGTGTTGAAGAGTTGTGAGGTGAGTACATGATGAGTGAGTGAGGCCAGCGGGTCTGTGTGAAAGGAGCGAATGGGGAATGCATGGTGCGATGACTGATGGGGGGAGGAGTGACTCCCGCCCAAGAGACCCCGGGGTCAGTGTAGAGTGAGTTAGGGGGTTAGTTAAATTGAAAAATGGAGGTCGTTTTGTTGTTGGTGGGAAAGTAGGCTCGAAACCCGTTTGGAGGGGTGCAGGAGCCCTGTTGACGGGCTGGGAGCGTGGCTGCGAAAGGTGAGTATGGCTGAGTGGGTACCCCGGGCACCAGGCTAGTCGGCCGTAGTAGGCCAAGGGCCCATGGGGGGCCGGGATAGCGTAGTGCGCACGGGTGCGCCTGCTTGGTGCGAGGGCCCGGGGCGCCATTAGCCGCGTGGGCAGTGTTGTGGGCACGGGTGACCCTCGGAAAGGGGCCCGGGAAGCCAGCCTGCCACGTGTGCGTTTCAGGGGAGGTGCCATGGGGGGCACTCCCCGGTGTTTAGGGAGCTGGTAGGCTCGGAGGCAGTGTAGTGCCCGGGGGTGCCATAGCGGGAGATTCGGCAGAGGGTCGTGCCTGCCAAAGGGAGCCACGCGTCCCAGCCATGAGACCGTGTGAGGGCACGGAAAGAAAATTGGGGGGCGAGGCCCGAAATTGTGAGGACAACAACACAGGCGACGGGAATCTGGGTTTTTAGAACCAATAGTTTAAGCGAGATGCGCTTGTTGAAAGCCCCGGGGTAGTTTAACAGTTAAATGGTTAGGGTAGATTAGGAAGTGTACCCCTCCGCACCATCCATCCCCTCGCTGTCGCTGTGGGCCGCTGGACACACTTTGGGTTAGATCGCCTAAGTCTGGGGAGGCCATCCTGAGGCTTCGTTGGGCCTCGGCACAGGACGCTCTAGCTCTCCCTTGTTCCCCTCCGGGAAGGGAACGTAGGGGTTGGGAGTAGGCGAGGTGACAGGATAGGTTAGCCGAACAAGGACAGTACAGGGGGTTAGGGGACGATTTATAGTGGGGGAAGTAAAAATAAAAACAACAACAAAAAAATAAGTTGGGGCTAAATTTGGCTTGACAAACCAAGGGAGTGGGTATGGACAGTGACAGGCAAAGGCGATAGGTTGGGAGGGAGACCGTAGGGTAGGTCCGAGCCCGCCTTCCGAGTGGACAGCACCACCGCACTCCCTCCACCAACCTCCACTGAACGGCGAAGGCTGGCCAGCTTCATCGGCAGCTGTTGTTTTGCTGCAAGGCCTGTGCCGGCTGGATCGGCTGCAGCTGCTGTGCTGCAAGGCCTGTACCGGCCGGATCGTCTGCAGCTGTATACTGCAAGGCCTGTGCCGGCCAGTTCGTCTACCGGCTGTGTTTGCCTGCAGCGGTCTTATTCTGCAGGCTGTGTTGCCTGCTCGCCTCTGCCATGCCCACTACCCCTGTTCACCAGCCCCCGTTCAATTTTGCTTTGCCCCCCCTGTTCATTGCCATGTGCGCCAGGATCAGAAAGCAACAGTTTGCTAGCTGCGAGAACTGCCCTGTTGGCAGCTACAACACGGGCCTGCAGTGGCGGCCTGTGCACCGTGTTTGCGTCCATCCATTCATCCATCCATTCGTTGTGTTCATTGCGTGTGCCACTTGAGCTGGCACGGAGACTGCGTTTGTGCAGCCCATGCACCATTGTGGTTCACTGCGTTCAGTTCAAAAGGGAAGGCCTTGGACTGCGTGGGAGCAGCCGGCCACGTTCCCTGTCACCTGCATTGTTTGAGTCAGAGACTGCATGCGAGCAGCCTGGCTCCCTGCTAACTGCTTTCTTTTTGCAGAGACCATTGATCCTGGGCCATGGTTTAGTGTAAAATTTGTAAGTTAAGGTTAAGATGTACTGTACATATGAGTGCGCCCCCGGCATGTCTGTCTTAGCGCCGGCAATTTTATTTAAGTCGTCCGTGTGAGTGGGTTTGTTTAGGTAGTTACTCAGCCCTCAGGTTATTTATTTTGGGGACACGAATACCATGAATGTCGCACTCAGGGATCCGTAGGTAAAATGTACTCGGGGAAAACTACACATGATGGCACACGAAAATTTGACGACTCGGGACGAGTCTGCAAAAAGGGGAGGGGGTAGTGTTGTGGTTGACGAAATTCGCAAACCACCATTCAGGTCCCGTAGGTGAGATATCTCTATAAGTATATGTGTAGTTAGCCCAAACCCGTTGTTTAGAGGGAATAAATGTCATTCATTCGGGCTGTGACCCTTTTAGATAGCCGTTTTTCTTTTACTATCTTTATTTTGGACCAACCGCCATTACTACCACCACAACCACCACCAACCGCATCTCGACAACCACAGCCACCTTCTCCAGAACCGCCTTCACAACATCCACCTTCTCCACAACCGCTTTCACACACCAACCACCACCCGCAACGCCGCTTCACAACAAGAGCAACGCCAACAGCCACGACCTTTACCGTCACAACTCGCCCTCGCAACCATCGCATCACCGCCATTCCCGCGCCGCTTGTGGGCACCGATACTGGACTCGTACAGGGCGCGCACCGAGCAGCGGGTGCAAAAATACCAGCCTTTCCGAGAAATCGGATCAAGAATGATTCACGCCCACTTCTGTTCCGTCCTATCAGCGAGCGTGGGGCGATTTGGCCCCGCCTCCAGGCGCGTCGGAGTATAATTGCTATATGCAGATTCGCGGATCAAGAATGATTCACGCCCACTTTTCCTCCGTCCAATGGGGGAGCGTGGCTCCGCCCCCGAGCCGTTCCTGATCCAAAAATCTGCATATGATTTCTCCTGTCGGACTATAAAGCGCCGAGCGCGGGGCGCATTTGGGAGAGTTGAGAAGAGAGAAGAGTTGGAGAGTTGTGGCGGCGGCG
>NC_140970.1:31146377-31241377 GCF_056783735.1 Eptatretus burgeri | reverse complement strand
ATATTGTCAGGGAAATTTGTCAAAATCAGATCCAGAAGAGATGGAGTACCATTGGTTGAGATCCGGGTCAGGAAGTTGACCGATTGAGTCAGTCCCAATGAGTCGCAGAAAGCTTTTGCTGAGGTGCCATGGCAGGTGAGAGAGGTACCCACACCTAGCCAACTGGCGTGATGACAATTGAAGTCACCACATAAGAGGAAGAGAGAGTTTGGATGAGAAGATAGAAGATGGTCCATGTTTTCGGATAGTGAGGTGTAGATGGAGTCATCACTGTTCGGTGGATGGTACAGTCCACATATGAACATGAAGTGGGAGTGGAGGGGAAGCCGAAGCCAGAGGTATTCCTGGGGGTGTGGGGGAGTGAGAGCAGTGCATGGAGAGTGAGGAATAGAGTCTTTGATGAAGAGAGCAACACCTCCACCAGGACGAGGCTCAGGTCTGTCATACCGTAAGAGGGAGTAACCAGGGAGAGATACTTGGGAGTCAGACACGTCTTGGGAGAGGAAAGTTTCTGTTA
The DNA here is from genome assembly GCF_056783735.1 of Eptatretus burgeri. Lineage (NCBI taxonomy): Eukaryota > Metazoa > Chordata > Myxini > Myxiniformes > Myxinidae > Eptatretus > Eptatretus burgeri. The sequence goes on along the minus strand of NC_140970.1, from coordinate 31,240,860 downwards.
GGCAGATAATGTCTGGTTTGTCAGTGGCAACCTGTATGGAAAGAGCTGAAAGGTTTGAGCGAAGGCCCCGGATATTTGAGGTCCACACTTTTAATGAAGAGGTAGGGGAGGAGGCTTTGGGTGCAGGAGGTAGAGGGGGAGGGGAGGTAAGGAGGGTTGCTGAAAGAGTGTGGGGTATTGCAGAATAGCAAGGGGAGGGGGCCGAATGAGGAGGAGAAAAGGCTCTGTGGTGCTGGGGGAGAGGGGGGACAAGAGACAAGGAAGAAGGCAGTTGAGGATTTGAGGAGGTGGAGTGAAGAGATGGAGGTGAGAGGGCAGTGGACGGAGGCAGGTTGCTGGATGAGAGCGGGGCAACTTAGAGAAGGAAGAGTGACGGGGATGAAAGGTGGGAGAAAGGTGAGGGGGAATTTTCGAGAGAGGTGAGAGGGAGGCTTGGAGGGAGAAGAGTGGGATGGTTGCTTTGAGAGTGAGAGTGAGGGGTGAGGGGGGTGAGTTGGCACTGAAGTTGGAAAAAAAGAATGGTTGATGGAAAGCGAGCATCCATGGCAAACTGTGATTTTTAAAAGTTTTAGGTCAGAGATGCGATTTAACACAATTCTTGATGGATGCAATGAAGGCGAATTCAGAGAATGGAGAGAAGAACCGCTGTCATAGTTGGATTTTTTAGGCAAGGAATGAAGGAGAGGTCGAAATGAGAGCAGTCTGTTAAAATCGCAGAGTGGTGCATTGTGAAACAGTAAAGAGTACCACATGTGTGAGAGAGGAAGATGAAGCATTACAAGATCGTTTTTGTTGTTCATATTAATGTATGAGAGAGTTCAACAGATTAGGTCATGGAAGTGTAGAAAAAAAAAAAATCGAGGAAGAAGACGAGGAGGAAGTTAATAGGAAGAAGAAGAAGAAGCAGAGTCGGGAGAAGGTGAGCGTATTGTTGTTGTTGTTGAGTATATATATTTTTTTAATTTTTTTTTTTTGAGATAAGAAAGAGATTAGTTGGGAGAATGGGGAATGTTTGGAAAGTGGGGAGGATAAAAATTGAAGGTAATGGGGAGGATAGAAATTGAAGGTAATGGGGAGAAAAAACAACAACAAAAAAAAAACGATCGAACACCGAGTGGAACCGGTAGGCCTCAAGCCTTGGCCTAGGCCTCAAACACCAGGTAAGAACGTCGACAAAAATACTCACAAAATAGCACGATTTTTGAAACAAAACCGAACTCGGAACACACAGTAACATGTCGGTGAGAAAATTAAACAGTTAAAACGGGACAAATAACAACCGGAAACTTAACTTTGAGAACGTCAGCAGGGAGCCCCGAAGGAGACCTCTCGCCGCTCCAAAACCGAAAACCGGACATTTATTTGTTTCGGAAAGATTTGAATGGTATTTTTCTTAGATGGCAAGAAATTCTCTCACGTCCTTTGATCTTGAATGACCCGAGTCCAAGGTGAAGAATTATCACTCTGTCTCTGTGTATGTGTGCGTGCGTGCCTCTCTGTCTGTCTCTTTCTGTTCTCCTGATACACAACCTTTTATTTGGCATAGTGGTAATTAATTTCAAAGCAATACCACAACTTGGTGGTAATTTTTGACTACTTGCTTTTTATTTTCAGCATTAAACCTGAATCATACATGGGTGGTGAAATGAATGAATTTCACAACCTTGAATTAAATGGGAAGATGACTCATTTTCAACTTGTTCCATTTTAAATGCTCATCTGGATGAAATGGACACAATACTCGATCTTCTGGAGGTAAATGTTATATTTATTATTTTATTAATATCATAATATAATCATCTTTATATACCCTAATTGTTCTTCACTCTTTGTTTTGAACAGAATATGTTGATCGAGTTTCAAAATCACAAGACATCTGAAGCAGACTGCTGGGAAAGATCGTCCATTCTCGCAACTGAATATTTACCCAAAGAAAAATGTTTAATATTTTCAATCTTGATTAATTATATTTGCTCTGCTTTCAATTATTTAATTCTTATTTATAAAAAAGAATAAAGGAAGTGCAAAGGAGGAGAAGGGGGGGTGTGGTAGGTGCACTCCCCCAATGACCCACTACCCCCCTCATCCCACCCCCTCCCCTCCCCGTGTGTGTGTGGGGAAGGGTGGGGGTGGGATGAGTGGGGTGGTGGGTCAAAGGTGGGGGTGCACAGGGGGATGAGGGGGGTGGGGCTTGTGTGGATGGGTGGGGCTTGTGTGGGTGGGTGGAGCTTGTGTGGATGTGGTTTGTGTGGGTGGAGCAAATATTTTTCAATTAAATAAACATGTGTGTGGGGAACTAATTAACTAATCACTAATTATGTGGATATGATGGATGTGGATGTGGGTGGTGTTTGTGTGGGTGGAGCTTGTGTGAGTGGGGCTTGTGTGGATGTGGCTTTTGTGGGTGGGGCTTGTGTGGGGTGGGGAATGTGGATGTGGCTTTTGTGGGTGGGGCTTGTGTGGGGATAGTCAAAAAGGGGTGGAGTTTAAAAAGGGGCAGAGTCAAACAAAAAAAATTTCAATTTATCTTTGTCTTTTGTAATTCCTATGAATAAAATGAACCTAAAATCTCTTCCCCTTCCAAATCATATACCTTATAAGTCCAAGCAACTGTATCTATTACATCAATGATTTTAAAACGTTCATTTGTCCATCGCTTGCTTGCTTTGAATATATATTATATTCATATATTGCTTTGTATAACCTTTTTCAAAATGAGATTTCCACCTGTATATTCTTACTATATCACCAACTTTGAACTTAGGATTTCTAACATTAATCTCTTTTTCATATTCTAATTTTGTAAATGTGTCTGATGGTTTAGTATTCGTTGAGGTGTGAATCGTATCATTATACTTATCTACAATATCCTGAATTAAAGATAACCATTGTTGAGAACCGAGTTGAGTGAATTTTTTATATAGTCTCTCTTTTTAAAGTGCGATTGAATCGCTCAATAACAACTGCTTTTCCTTCATTAAAAGTGCTGTAACATATAATGTTGTTATTTTTTAGAAAATTAATAAATGTTTTGTTGTAGAACTCTGTACCCTCATCAGTCCACAATTTTTTAGGTTTTCACTTACTTTTATTAAATATGTGTTGGAAGGCTAACATGAGTGTATTCGTGGCTTTGTTTTTCAAAGGGACAACCCACCCATATCTACTCCTCAAATCAATAACAGTTAAAGCGTACTTGTACTCCTTATCATAACTGAGTTCAATTAAATCAGCGGACCAGATATAATCAACTTCCTTGGAATAAACCTTCCTTCTCTGAAACTTTGTGATGATTGGTTGATGTAATTCATCAGTTAATTGCTCTTCAATCTTAATGACATCATTAGAGCCTATAAGTTTTTTGAATTTCCAAGCCCAAGTTTCAATTTAGCACTGATCATCTTCTTCACGATGAACCTATCAATTTTTTCTCTCAAGGTTGGATTTTGTATCAGAGTCAAATTATACAACATTTCTCTATCGGCTTCATGTTTTTCTTCCAACGTTGTGATATTTCCATAATCCAATATCATGCCTCATGCACACTTCATCAACCCTATTGATAGGTTTGCTCCACAGTTTAGGATTGTCAGGCTCATCTAATCTTTTATTCAAGTTTGCTGCTGGACCACAGAAAGAATACCCTGGTATATGATTTAATTCCCCTAGTATTCCAGTAGTTGTAAATTTACTTCCTGATTAAAACTTTTGTATATCTCCCCCACGTTTGTGTTTGGAGATAAATTTACTCTTTTTAGAGCCACACACCGAACATATGCCTTTTTGTATAACCCTGTTATTTTTACTTTTAAAATATGAGATTTTTTAGTATAAGTTTTCTTTTTACATTTGAGACAATAACTCATTTATTTATGAGAAAAATTCCTAGAGTGCAAACACCTTTTTCGTTTCCAGCATGCACATTTGAATCTTAATTTTTAAAACATAAAGAATCCTCAGAAATGTTTTCACTCTCTCCTCCATATATTTAAGAAAAAAAATGTAAAACTTTAATTAAAATCAATCACACCAACATCATCAATAATATAATATTTTCCTTCCTTCTCTTCTTTATCTCTACTTTCTCGTTTATATCTTCTCCCTGAAACCGATGTTAATAGTCTTGACGCAAATATTTCCAATAGACTTGCCAATTCTTTGTTTTCCTCCTCGCTGCATTGAGATTGATTTATTTTCTGTAATACCTTCGATCTTTTTAAAATCTCACTGGTTTCCATATTTTTATTCTCTCTCTCTCTTCTCCCTCGCCTCCTTCTCTCTCTTCTCCCTCGCCTCCTTCTCTCTCTTCTCCCTCGCCTCCTTCTCTCTCTTCTCCCTCGCCTCCTTCTCTCTCTTCTCCCCCGCCTCCTTCTCTCTCTTCTCCCCCGCCTCCTTCTCTCTCTTCTCCCCCGCCTCCTTCTCTCTCTTCTCCCCCGCCTCCTTCTCTCTCTTCTCCCCCGCCTCCTTCTCTCTCTTCTCCCCCGCCTCCTTCTCTCTCTTCTCCCCCGCCTCCTTCTCTCTCTTCTCCCCCGCCTCCTTCTCTCTCTTCTCCCCCGCCTCCTTCTCTCTCTTCTCCCCCGCCTCCTTCTCTCTCTTCTCCCCGCCTCCTTCTCTCTCTTCTCCCCCGCCTCCTTCTCTCTCTTCTCCCCCGCCTCCTTCTCTCTCTTCTCCCCCGCCTCCTTCTCTCTCCTCCCTCTCCCTCTCCTCCTTCTTCTCCCTCTCCCTCTCCTCCTTCTTCTCCCTCTCCCTCTCCTCCTTCTCCCTCTCTCCCTCTCCTCCTTCTTCTCCCTCTCCCTCTCCTCCTTCTTCTCCCTCTCCCTCTCCTCCTTCTTCTCCCTCTCCCTCTCCTCCTTCTCCCTCTCCCCCCTCTCCCACTTCTCCCTCTCCTCCTTCTCCTTTGTCTCAGTTTCTTCAACTCCTTCCTCATCCCTTACTATCCTAGAATCACTTGCACCCCATAGAATATCATACATATATTCATCAGGATTTCTTGTTATTCCTGTATCCAAAATAATTTTTTTTACAACAGGAAACTAATAAAATTTCTTCTGAATTTCTAAAAGAGCCTTGCGTTTTCTTAACTTCAAAATTTTTTCATTATTTAACAATTTAATTAAATCCAAAGTTGTTGGTTTATTAACATCAGTATAAAGCCAATCTTTTATTGAAAATACCTCATTCTTATGTTGTAGAACATATTTATTAAAATACCGAATACCCTTTTCTGGAAGGTATACTTGGATACAGAAATGATAATTTTCTTGAAGCCTTCTTGCTGTCATTTATGTATTAGAAATATATGACAGATTAATGTAATGACAGGAAATACCTCCCTATCTTCCCATAGTTATATCATTTTGTATTTCCTTACTTATTATATATAATCCTGTTCTTTGTGTTTTCATTTTATAAACTATGGCAAAACCATTATTGATTTTACCCTTATTAAATTCTTTTATCTGTTGTTTGCTAATCGTGCTTCCACAAAACTCATTCTCGGCACCAAGTGGATAATATTCTTCCTTACGAGACTGATTTAATTGTTCCAGGTTTTCTAGGTTAATTTTAAATGACCAATTATACCCTAAATCATTCATATCATATCCCCATTGTTCTATTCTCATAGAAACGATACGCCCTTCTTTATAAAATTTTATTTTAATTGCAACTGTGAATTCTGTATGACCTGGAGATAAAATCAACACTTCTGTATCTTTGGAATACACAGCTGTTTTATTGAAGGATATATATTGTGATAAATCACTTAATCTCACCAAGTCATTGGCGTCAGTCAAGCTTGGATAATTTATTAATTTATAAGCATTTTTCATTTTAATATTTTTTGCTATACTATATTTCTCTCGTTCAGCCTGTGCCTTTGTGTAATAATTTGATAAATCAATATTCAGTTCTTGGGATACATCAAAGATAGAACCATCTTTACCAACATGTTATTTATATAAGATTAAAAATAAGTCATTTAAAAATTTATTTTTGTTGAGTTGAAATAACACATATAGACATAATAGACCACAACACTTGTAATTTAATTCTTGGACTTGAAATGTTTGATAAACACCATTCTGTAAGAATTTTATTACTTCAACAGGTGGTGGAAGACCAAAACTATCAAAATAATATTTGTCTTAACTATTTAAAATACAAACCCAATGAGAACCGTCCCATTATTATCTTCTAAGTTCATAATAATATTCTTTGTATGTTTAGACACGTTTGTTAATTCATCTCTCACACAAATAACCACATGATGAATTTTTAATTTCTTACAATATTTGATAAGTTCTAAATTTGATGTTGTATTCTTTCCAAATTCTTTAAACCACTCATCAATGCTCATTGATTTATTAGAAAGATATAATCCATTACCCCTTTTAGTTAATTTTACACCTGCTTGTGCGATAGAAGAAAGCATATCTCCAACTAACAATCTCACTTTTACAGGCAGACTTTCAAGTTTATCAGCAAAATCTACAATTACACCACTTCCACTAATTTGCTTCTCCAACTCTTTGTTATGTCTTTCCAATTATTTTTGAGCCAGGAGTTGAGCCGTCCTTTCGTTGGCAGTTTTCACCGCTGCTGAAATACCACCCGTCAATGCTCCAGCCGCACTAAAACCAGCAAATAAAGGAATTAGAAATTGGAGAAATTCTCCACTAATCTCTCTTATTGAATATTTCTTAAACATTGGTTTTGACATTTTAATTTTAAGTGAGCCAGTATCGTTCACGATTTTCACCTGTTCTCTTGTGAGCAAAACATCAATTCTTACTGCTCCTTTTCTCTGAATTGTATTAACGTTAATCATACAAGACTTTTGATTTTGAATACAAGATGATATTTGATTAACATATACCCCAGTTGGCACTTTACTACTCATTTATTTATCAAAAAAATTATGTGAGATGAATCATAATACCATTATCTGTATTAATCTGTAATTCTGTTTCTTCCAAAAGCAAACAATATGTATCAACTTCTTCACTGTAATTGTAATTGTATCAATATGTAATTGTATTAGCATTGTTTCTTATTGAGTGATGAGGGAGTTGAAAGTATGATTGACTAAGATAAATACAATTACAAGAAGAATGTCTCCCTCTTGTGTAGTAGCTGTCCATTACCATTTGGTTTCTCTCATTAACACAATCATCAAAGATAACGAGGTTCTTTTTTGATTTATCCAAATCTTGGGGAGAAGGTATATCATCCGTATTATCACTAAGAATACAAGTTATCGGTTTTGATTTATTTTTATATCTCTGTGTATCACAAAATAGTCGTATTATATCTTCAATGTTGTAATCATTTAGTTTGTTTTAAGTTTAAATAAACTGATTATATCTTATTTTTGAAGACCAGCATTAAAACCTTGTGAGAGTAGTTGATACTCAGGTTGAAAACTCGACTTTGTGAAAATCATTAAATTATCATAATCCAAAAAGTTGAAGTAAGGAGCATCTTTAAAAGTAAGCAGGTTTTTCCCCACTCGCTTGATCCAACTATGAGACATCTTAATGAATTTGGAAGATTTTTATGGTTGGGTGAGTGAAATGGGTGAAAAATGGGTGAAAATGGGTGAAAATGGGTGAAAATGGGTGAAATGGGCATTTCCCAAATGGGTGAAAAATCATTCATTTATATATTTGGAAAACAGGTGAATTAATTTATTATTGGCTTTTTTAGAAACTTTATATTTTATCCTCAGTTCAGGTTTAATTTCAAGATAATCCATTATTTTATTTATACAATATCTTGTGTTCATATTTCCCTGAAAATGGCAATCGTGAATAATATATAACAACAATCCTTTGAACATTTCTCTAATACGTTCAGTTTCTTCCATTGTAAGGAAAGGTGTGTTATCACTTTCATATTTTACATTCATTTCTCTAACCAATCTTGTAAAGTAATTCATTTTTGGTGTAAATCGAAAAGAATTATATTCCATTTTATATTTTTTGTCATTAATTAGAAGATAATCACAGAATATACATTGTTTATAGGCTTTTGACTCTGTGTTTAATCCCACTCTATCACATGCAGGACAATTCTCAAATTTGTCATATGGAGAATTAGGGAATTCAAGGGGCTCAATATCTAGTATACTATTCATATTTATAAAGTAAAACTTTGCTTAAACTAAAATTCATCTTCGGTACTTTCAGAATCATGTATAAAACTACTTTCATAACTATCGCTAGAACACAAATTTTCGGTATCATAACTATCGTTTGAACACAAACTCTCGGTATCATAACTGTCATCACTCTCATAATCTTCAAAATCTTCAGTTGAATAATGACTCGTATTTAATAAGTAGAAAAAAACATTACCATCTATATCTGTATACTTTTTTCATTAACAGATTCAACTACTACATTTTTTATATTAAAGGTAATTTTAAAATGATCCTGAAGTACTATTGAACGAAATGTCATTTCACCTGATATATTAACATCCTTTATTTCATCAGGATTTACATCTTTAGGGTTGTTGAAAAAAAAATACAAATTTCATCTTACATATTACAGATGGTCTTATCTTTTCTTTCTAAAACTTCATCCATAAGGTTTTTCTTTTTTAATACTTTTTCTTGTTTCATTGCTTTTTCTAGTTTTGAATATATTGCCAGAAGGAGAGGAGAAACTTTTGTTAGAGCTACTTTAATTGATGTTCTTCCAGGTATACTAAAAGCCCTTCTACTGAAGGAAATTGAAGAACTCCATATTATTCACCATAATTGTTTTTATCCAATTTAATAAATAAATCCAATAGTCGGCCATGCCCGATGTTTCATTGAATCTTTATTCAATTTTACATCCTTGACATATTTATCAGTATCTTTTACAAATGAAGAGATTGATTGAAACTTGTCTTTTGTGTCTTGATACATTGTATTTATTAAGTGAAAAAAGTTGGAGGATAAAATGGTTTTAAGCCCAGATTCACCTATAAATTAAACGGTATTTTCATCAAGAAAATTTTATTTTAAGCAAAGTTTTGTTATATAAATATGGTGAATACAATGTACTGCGATGTTTGTAATCATGAATATAAATGTTATAAAAAAACACCTTCAAACCAACAAACACACATTCAATCTTTTCAGACAAATATCTCCATTTGACTAAGAAACAAAACATTGTGATAGATGTGATAATGATATCCTTAATTTTTTTTTTTTTTAATAACAAACACCTTCAATCACGCAAACACAAGAACAATGAAGAAAGGGAAGGTGCCACTAAATTTTCCATTGAAAACACTGATGGGGCATTTAAAGGGTATATAAAAATAAGATGTTTCGCTTTCAAGACCCTGGACCATCTTCAATCATGGAAGCCGTTGATATGGTTAAACAAAGTATTGAAACGATAATTAAAAACACATGAAGTGAAATGAAAACTTTTTAGTTTTATATGGGAGTAAAATTGAATATGGTAAGACAAGACGATGAAACTACTCCCTATATGAGGACAACCCCTCACTTTATCTCATTATTTCAAGATTTTTTAAGATGTGATGTTTACGATGAACTCGAGACAAGAACAAGATGTTGATAACAGTGTAGAAGGTAGTAGATTTACTATTACAAAAATAATCTTTTTAGATATACACATCTTAAAATCAGATCCTCTTCAAGCTTCTTCTTATATTGATTTACCAAAAGAGATAAAACTTAAGAAAGCGGTTGTTAATATTAAAAATAAAGATAATAAATGTTTTCTATGGTCTGTTCTTGCTCACTTACATCCTCCACAATGGAATCCTGAAAGGGTTGAACATTATAAGAAATACGAGAATACATTAAATGTTAAAGATTTAAAGTTTCCAATGTCATTGAGAGATATTCCTAAATGAGAAAATGAATAATCTATCTGTTAATGTATATGGATTAACGGATACAAACAAAGTTCAGATATTAAAAATTTCAAACAACTATAAAAATGATGAAACACACATTGACCTTCTCTACTTTACTTCAAAGGAGAAAATCACATTATGCTTTCACAAAAAAATTATCAAGATTAACCAAATCACAACCATATAAGAGAAAATGTAAAACGTATCCTTGTAAGAGATGTCTCAACTCCTTTCACACAAAAGAACGATTAAATCAACATTCAAAATATTGTCGTGATCATAAATCAACCGTAATCAATTTACCAAAAGCAGGTTCAAACATATCATTCAAAGATTTTAACAAATCTATAAAACATCCATTTGTGATATACGCTGATTTTGAAATTGTCCTTGAAAAGATAGATACTGTTTCTCAAAATCCAAATAAATCATACACAAATAAATATCAAAAACATACTCCTTGTGGTTTCTGTTATTATATCAAATCATCTGTTGGTGATGAATACAACAAGTTAGAACTTTATAGAGAAGATTCCTCAGAGGAGTTTGTAAGATGATTGGAAAAAGACTGTATAAGACTAGGAGAAATAATGGTTAAAACCTATAAACCAATGTCTTTAACAAAGGGAGAGAAAAAGGAATTTAGAAAGAACAGTATCTGTCATATTTGTGAGGAGAAAATTGAAGGAGAGGTCAAGGTTAGGGATCACTGTCATCTTACTGGTAAATATAGAGGTCCAGCTCATTCCTGTTGTAATCTTAATTACAAGCCCCCAAACTTTATTCCTGTCTTTCTTCACAACAACACTCACTTTGACACACATCTATTTATCAATGAGCTTTCAAAGACATCTGGAGATATTTCTGCCATTCCTAACACAGATCAAAAATACATCTCATTCACAAACACAATTCATACATCCCCCATAACCCATATCAGATTTATTGACACATACAAGTTTATGGAAAGTCCATTAATTATCTAACTTAGCATCAAATATTAAAAACTTATCGAATCTTAAATCACATTTCTCAAATCAAGAAGAGATTGATCTCTTATCACAAAAGGGAATATATCCGTATGACTATATGGATTCATTTGATAAGTTTAAAGAAACACAACTTCCTTCAAGGGAAAGTTTCTATGGCAAGTTGAATAAAAGTCATATTTCCGATAGAGATTATACACAAGCTAAAAAGGTTTGGGAGAAGTTTAATATAAAGAATCTTGAAGAATATCATGATTTGTATCTTAAAACTGATGTATTGTTATTGGCTGATGTGTTTGAAACTTTTAGAACAGTCTGTCCTGATAATAATTCTTATGGATTAGACCCCGTTCACTATTACACAGCCCCAGGTTTGGCTTGGAGTGCTATGTTAAAAATGACAAAACAATTTGGAATTAATCAATGATATAGATATGCTTTTAATGATAGAGAAGGCTAAAAGAGGAGGAATATCTCAAGTATGTTCCAAGAGATATGCTCAAGCAAATAAATATCTTCCTAATTTTAATAAGAATGAGGACAACTCTTACCTGATGTATTATGAGGCTAACAATTTGTATGGGTGGGCTATGTCTCAATCTTTACCTTATGGAAAACTTAAATGGGTAAAAGAAAAACATTATGAAAAAGTTTTACAAGACATTGTTGTCTCCTCTCAAAAAGAATTGGATGAAGCTGAAGTTGGATATTATTTTGAGGTCAATTTAAAATATCCAGAAGAACTTCATCACAAACATAAAGACCTACCTTATGCCCCTGATAAAGAAAGTCCAAGAAAAAGAATGGTTAAATGATTACCAACAGTTATCTATATATATATATATAAAATTGAAAGTGTGTCTGTTTGTCTGTGAACTATGCACGCGAAAAGTACTGGACTGATCCTCACCAAACTTCACATGCTGACAGAACATGTACCCGGGAGTGTCCCGATGTAAAATAATTGTACTTCCGACTTCCGGTTTACGAATTATGACGTCATCACCTGATTTCGTAACGTTAATTTTTCAAGTTCAGCTGATTGACATGGGACCAACGCCATATACAATATATCTAACATATGATTTTAAGTTTTTGTTTGTCTGTACGTGCTAATCTCCTGAAAGGTGAAAGATAGGAGCTAACCACTGAAACAAAAAATGTCGGGATGGGCCCTGGGAAGGATATAGGCTATGTGGCAAGGCCGCTCGGCCGGAGGGGGGGGGTGGGGGGGGAAATGGGGTGTGTTTCCCCCTCACCAACCCCCTTAGCCTATGACTGCCATGGCCCAATAGGGAACTGATACTGTGCTCGCGTCAGACATATGTATAGAAGATTAAATTCATTCAAAAAGAACCCGGGCAGCGCCGGGTGCATTCACCTAGTTTAATATAAAAGGTAAATCTGCAGAAAAACTACTTACTATATTAAATGATAAAGAAAGTTATGTTTTGCATCAAAAGAACTTGAGACAATATTTATCTGCTGGGTTGAAAGTGAGGAAAATTAATCAGATTTTGAAATTTAAACAAAGTCATTGGTTAAAGAAGTACAGTGTTGCCCCCAGAATCCGAATTTAATTCGTTCCAGGAGGCTGTTCGGATTGCAAAAAGTTCGGATTCCAAAACTATTTTCCCAAGAAGAAATAATAGAAAGTGAATTAATCCGTTCCTGGACCCCAAGAAAACCCACTTTCAAGACACTTAGAACTGAAATTACCCATGTTTAAGGTAAAATAAGATGAGTAAATGACCTAAATATCAAGTAATAATAATAAAAACAAGAAACAAATGTACTAACATGAAAATAAACTGCATTTACCTTAGTGAGGAGTGCTAATGGTGCATGTGGAAGCTGGAGAGGAGGAAGGAGGGAGAGGGTTTATTGCTTGGAAGGTGAGTCACCTTCCATAATAACATCAGGCAACTGTTTATCCATACTTTTCGTTTATCCACACTAAGAGGAGTTTTTCCATCTCCTCCATAAACTTCGATCTCTTAGAGGTCAGAGTCGTAATGCCTTTTGCCACATCAGCTGCTTTTATCGCTTCTTTATTTTTCAGAATCATACACACGGTCGATTTCGGCAGCGAGATCAGACACACGCGTACCGCTCTCATGCTTAACAATAAGTTCTTTCTTCAACTCAATTGTCATTCTCATGGACTTCCTCTTATTCCTATTTGCTTCACTGCTCTTCTCTTCTTGGGTGCCATGGTGAATGCACAAGGGTGATAATTGAAAGAAAAAAAACAGCACAAATCAAGGTGAAAACACGAGGTAAAGTAGCGATCGACACACGAGAGATGCTTTCACGAGTACTTCCACCGACGAACTGAATGAACAAAGCGCGAAGATGCGGGTCGAACAGGCGGGGGAGATGCACGTAAACAAACATGAACGCTACGTTGTGTTTGGTTTTTGAAAATGTGCTCGGTTTCTAGGGCAAAACTTTCTCGAAAAAAAACTGTTCGGATTCCAATTTGTTCAAAGAATGGGGCGTTCGGATTCTGGGGGCACCATGGTATATTGATTTTAATACAAAAAGGAGAACAGAAGCAAAAACAGATTTTGAGAAGGACTTTTATATATTAATGAATAATGCTGTATTTGGAAAGACTATGGAAAAAGTTAGGAATCGACAAAACATAAGACTTGCTACATCTTGGAAACAGGCTTCAAAGTTAATTAATAGACCAAGTTTTGAACGAGTGGAGGTGTTTTCAGAGAACTTTTGTGCTATTCATTTGAAAAAAGAGAGTATTGAAATGGCTAAACCTATTTATATAGGAACATCAATTCTTGACTTGTGAAAGTCATTAATGTATGACTATTACTATAATAATTTAAAATCAAAGTATAAGGATAATGTGTCATTGTTATATATGGATACAGATAGTTTTATATTAGAAATTAAGACAAGTGATTTATATGAGGATATGATTGATATATATGATACAAGTAATTATAAGTCAGGTGATGTGTTGTTTTCATCAAAGAATAAAAAGGTTATTGGTAAGTTTAAAGATGAATTGGGTGGGAAGGTCATGAGTGAATTTATAGGATTGAGATCAAAGTCTTATGCAGTTACGTATATTGATAATAATAACATTGAAAGGTGTGATAAGAAGCTAAAGGGAATAAAGAAAAAAGGAAACAATAAACTTTAAACAATATTACAACTGTTTAACCTGAAAGAAGGAAGAATACAGAAAATTAATACAATAAGAAGTTATAAACATCAATTATATAGAGAAGAGATAAATAAGAAAGCTTTAGGAGCTTTTGATGATAAAATATTGTTGTGGTTGACGAAATTCGCAAACCACCATTCAGGTCCCTTAGGTGAGATATCTCTGTAAGTATATGTGTAGTTAGGCCCAAACCCGTTGTTTAGAGGGAATAAATGTCATTCATGCGGGCTGCGACCCTTCGAGATAGCCGTTTTTCTTTTACTATCTTTATTTTGGACCAGCCGCCATTACTACCACCACCAACCACGTCTCAACAGCCATCACACAACAACCACCAACCGCAACGCCGCTTCACAACAACAGCCACGACCTTTACCGTCACAACTCGCCCTCGCAACCATCGCATCACCGTCATTCCCACGCCGCTTGTGGGCACCGATACTGGACTCGTGCAGGGCGCGCACCGAGCAGCGGGTGCAGAGGCACAGCCTTTCCAAAGAAAACGGATCAAAAACGACTCACGCCCACTTCTGTTCCGTCCTATCGGCGAGCGTGGGGCGATTTGGCCCCGCCTCCAGGTGCGTTGGAGTAATATCGCTATATGCAAATTCATGGATCAAAAAGCATTCACGCCCACTTTTCCTCGGTCCAATGGGGAGCCAGTTAGAGGTGAAGGGTCGGAGGTAAAGGGTCGAAGGTGAAGGAGCGAGGCCACGGGGCATATAAGGGGCTGCGTTCGTCAGTCAAGGCAGTTAAGAGTTCGGAGTCAGTGAAGAGTTCGGAGTCAGTAAAGAGTTCGGAGTCAGTGAAGAGTTGGGACGAGTCAAGAGAGGAGTCGGAGAAGGCGGTTGGACGGAGCTGTGGAGAGGTGGCGGCGGCGAAGGCGGTCGAGGGGGTGCTCGTGTCGGAGTCGGGGAGATGCGGAGGGAGAGGCCGGCGGCGCGACCGGGGTCGTGGTGGAGACGCTCGTCGCGGGACCCGAGACAGGGAGATATCCTCCTTCCCCCGAGCATCAACAACCCCCTCCTGTTTCCCCCCGCGCTGAGATAGTGCGAGAAGGGGGCCCCGTTCCCACCCCATTCCAGACACTGTCCGCGAGGCCCGCGGAGTCGGGGCGCCAGCGCCATTTTGCGGCTCATCATCAGACGGGTAGGCCCGACGCGGTCTCGGCCCCAGGCCCGTCTGCCCCCATTATCCTTGAGGGTGGTCCTTTTCTTTTGCTTTGAGTATATGTGTTGTCGGCGCCGTCTGTGAAGTAAAACTGTATAAGTGTTGCCGTGTGCTCGGTAGTCGGTTAGCTCTGCATTGTGTTTTGCTTTTACATTTGCTTTTTGTGTATTATTGTGTGTTTCTTCTTCTTTTACATTTGCTTTTGGTGTAATTGTATATGTGTGCTTTCCGTTCATCGCGAAATAAATGTGCTTTATGTTGAACTGTTTTCCCGTTTCGCTTCGTCTTTTCTTTAATTGAATCTCCATCTTACTTCACGTAAAGGGTTGGTCGTGGGCAAATACGCCCGATAATTAATCGAACCGTCGAGGCCGACGATAACACCGCTCGGTTATCCCGATAGTACGGAACGGGTCGCTTAAAGTGGCCCGTGTCCGAAGTCGACCTGCGGCGAGGTGCGATCGCCCGGTCCACCCTCTGTGTGGGTACTTAGGTAGGTCGAATTTGGCGAGCAACCCTATCCCACGCGGGGGGCCGGTTGGCACGATCGTGGTGAGGCCGAAAGGCCCACCCGTGACTAGTTCTCGGCGTTAGTCCGAGAGGGTCACGACGGGATTGTCCGTCCGGTGGGCGACGTGCCGCGATTCGAGTTACGTGGCCGTTCGCACGCCGGCGGGCGCGAATCCGCAACAATATATATTTTAGAGAATGTAATCAATAGTCTCCCTTATGGTTATAAGTATAAGTGTTAAGATATTGGGTTGGGAATTTTAACAGGCTACCGCCGTCTTTTTACTGATTTATAAATGATAGAATCAAGCAATAACCAAACCAAAGAGTGGAGATGTAATCAGCCTTGGTATTTAAATGAGAAGCATAAATAATGTGAGAAATATCAAATAAGTCTGAAAGAAGAAATTAATGACCAGGGTAAAAGTAGATAAAACAAATAAGTGGATAAATTTAATTACAAATAAGTTGGAGGATGTAAAGAAAAAAATTAATATCCTTGAATGGACTGAAAACTTTGATGGTTATCAATGGAACAATGGAAAAACAATTTACTACAATCTCAAAATGATATGTGGCTCAGGAGGTGGTCAAACAAGAGCATTAAGAGAAGTTTATCATTTCATCTCTGCTCAACAAAGATACTTAAACCAAGAACCAAGTTCCAAAGTAATCTTTGTGAATATACTCAATGGAAATGAATGTAATAGGAAAATTAAGTTATTCCCGAAAGTAGAACATGGACAAATATTCATTGGTTTGCTCTTTGAGTGGAATGAAAATATGAAAGTGAAGAAGTGCTTTAATCAGCAAGTCTCAATTTTACATTTGCTTGAATGGGAGGGGTAGGAAATCAGTCTCAATTTTACATTTGCTTGTATGGGAGGGGGGAGGAAATCAGTCTCCTATTTTGGGCTTTTGGGGCTCGAGTCAAAATTTTCCCCTTTTCCCCCCATTCATTTGAATGGCTGCCTCAGAAACCCCATATATCCTCTACTCTCAGTAGAGCACATACCTCCACCAGGTTGAACAGTTTTGAACAATTTCGTGTCCCACTGATAGGCAGGATCTGCATCTGGACCATTCGTCCTTTGTTACACACCACAATCTAATCGGCTGGTTCTTGTCAGCTCCCAAACTCATCCACCTCGTTTTGTTACAACGCATCCATAACTTTTTGATACATCATGCTACATATCGTTTTTGGCTCAATCTCTCAATGGTGAAGAATCACTTAAAAACTTCTCGGATCCGTATCTGGAACCGGATCTTCACCAAAAATCAAATCAATCATCCAACCTGTCCACCAAGATTCATCCCAATCCATCCAAAACTTTTTGAGATATCCTGCTCACAGACAGACGGGGTGAAAACATAACCTCCGATCACCTTTGGTGGCAGAGGTAACCAGTTGGGACAAATCAACCACTGCCCTCTCTTGTCAGGTCATTTCATCATTACCCGATGTCATCTTCCTTTGTGAAAACCTTCCTGGCAAGTGATGAAGCAGGCTCAAACATTTCTCTTCAAGGATACTCTCTCCATCCAATTCCAGCTCGTTCCATGCACTGAAGATAGTGTCGCTGTCTGTGTTTGTAATGTCCTCAAGTAGCGTAGCTGAATCTTCCCCTCCACAATAACTGGTGTGTGTGCATGGCAGCATGTGTGTACACACACACACGATCGTTCTCCAAGTGACAATGACACTATCTACGTAGCATCTCTTATCTGCCCATCCTTGCTCGCTGTTCCTTCTTTGTTGTGATCTTAATTGCCAGCATACTGAATGACAACTCCTTGTACTGAATGTATGGTATAGCAGCCAAAACTTTCTGCGAAGCAGCAAATCTCAGTCGGTTTTCTAAACTGGATCTCACAAACTGCTTCACACTCCCTGCTTAATGTACCAATGTCAACTGTCATGCTTTACTTGACAGCATATTTTGAACCTCAAACGCTCCCTCAATTCAAACAATTATACTAATGAGACTGTCAATATCAATGGCAGTCTTCTGCGAGACACCACAGCATCTCTGTGCTTGGCAGTTCAACAATGCTAACTGGCCTTTTCTGTGATCTGCTACGTCATGCAAAGACTCTCAGCTCCTTGCACAAAGGCCTACTCACTCCCATGCATCCAGCTCTGATGCCCAACATGTCGTCCATGGTAAATATCATATCAAAAAGACATGATAGCTAAAAAAAAAAAAATCAACTTGCAAGCACTTTGCAAGTCCCGCAATCTGTGTGCACCTGTCTTTAGAGGAGCTAGAATGCAACACCAGCCTCATCTGAAATCAGACCTTCGAGTCCTTTCTCCATTCTCCAAATCCTGTTGGCAACTGGTTAAATATACCCATCAGAGATGGGGAATCCCCCGCCATTGAAAAATAATTGAAATCAGATAAGCGTTTTTCCATTTATTACAAAAAACATTTTTTTCAAGATGGCCACCCCAGTCGGCTATCTTGGATCGGGCCATGCCCAAAATCAATAGGGTTCATCCTTTTCAGGTGCTACATGTGTGACCCAAATTTCAAATCGACATGGCAACCAGTTTATGAGTTATCGCACTCACAGCTATAAATGTTGACACCCAGCCAGCCGGACGGACCACCCCAGTCTGCCATCTTGGATCCGGCCATGCCCAAAATCAATAGGGTTCTTCCTTTTTAGGTGGTAAATGTGTGACCCAAATTTCAAATCGATATGGCGAACAGTTTATGAGTTATCGCACTCACAGCTATAAATGTTGACGCCCAGCCAGCCGGACGGACGGACGGACGGACGACCCGGGTGACAACAATATCCCCCTTCCGCCACGCGGCGGGGGATAAAAAAGGAAAAGTTAAAAAGGTTGAAGGAACATGCTCTTCTTCAATCCCTTCACTCAACAAGAAAAGCATCTATACATTAATACTGAAGGACCAATTTTGTGCTCCTCCTAGCGGTTGCGTCATGTTTTTCTCGGTACTGTGACCTGAACTGAAAGAAACTTCGTACCTGTAAGAGTGCATCGCACATAGTGGCAATAGTCAACTTTCAACTCTGAAGCAGAATAAACACTTTTCGTTTTACATTCGTTTACATGGTGACGTGTGACGTCACCGCTGAGAGGCGTCAGGACGTCATGACATCATCGGTCATTCGCTGACGTCATTACGTCTGTCGACGACAGACCGTCACCGCTGAGCGGTGTAATTCCACTCCTCGAAAATAGCGTCTGCAATGTAAAACCCTCTTCTGCACATGCTGACTACCTCAGAATGTGAATTTGACAAAAAAAAGTAACAAAAACATTATCTTCTATATATTAATACTGAAGGACCAATTTTGTGCTCCTCCTAGCGGTCACGTTACGTTTTTCTCAGTCCTATGACCTGGACTGAAAGACACTTCGTACCTGTAAGAGTGCATCGCACATAGTGGCAATAGTCAACTCTGAAGCAGAACAAACACTTTTCGTTGAGACTGGGGCGAGGAGTGAAGAGGCGGGGCGGGAGATGAAGAGACGGGGGCAGGGAGTGAAGAGGCGGGGTTGAGTGTGAGGGGTGGACAGGGGGGCGGGGGCAAGTGGGGCGGGGAGTGAAAAGGCGGGGACGGGGTAATTACATTTTTTGGGCGGGGTTAAGCAAGTTGAAGGCGGGGGGGGGGGGGAATGGGGCAGGGGCAGGGGATGAGTAGGCGGGGACAAGCATGCCCTGTCCAGTCCATGTCCCTTGAGTGTGGGTGAGCTGGTGAGGGTGGTTGAATGAACGGAATCCGTCTGTGACGGGGTTTCTGGTAGTCACAATTAATACAGCTCACAAGGCAGAATGCATGAAAGGCATGGGTTCCAAATCCCTCCCTGTCCCAAATTTCCCTCCCCTTGTAATCTGAGCATGTCTATATAATATCCCAACTGATGTTACTCAGTTTTTTATTGCTTGTCTAAATCTCCATCCCCTCTCTGTGTGTTCCCCTCTGCTCAGTTACTGTCTTCAGCTCTTCCAGGAGCCTTTACCTCATATAAAAAATATCAAAACAATCCAATGCCTTAAAAACCAAAAAAAACAAACGTGAAACGGCAAAACAGAATTGCATAGTACACCAGGGTATAACACTACCCTGGTATCCTACTATACTAAGTAAGGCGATTGTATGTATGCATGTATGTATGTATGTACATCTGAAAATCATAGAATTTTTTTTTTTTTCAAATCAAGGCTGGCCCAATCTGCACCAAATTTTGTATAGGTGTTGGTAGTACCCAAGTTGGGGACACAGGCACAAGGAAAAAAAAAAATCCCCCTCCCCTTGAAGGAGGGGGAGGGAGGGACTTGCCAATTCTCCCAAAGGGAGCGGGTGTTTCTAGTACCATGAAATGCACCATATGAATGAAGTTTGCTTATCCGATCAGATGACACATTGTGCCACTGGAAGTGATGGAAACCTTGAAATGGGTTTTGAAACAAAATCAAGATCAAAATGACGATCAATTACAATTATTGTTGTGCAATCAATTGCAAGTATCAAATACATGTTGAAAATAAAACTTGGAGGATGCTTATTCAACAGCAGACCAACAACAAATACGAGGTCCGTGGAAAAAGTAACGGGACTGAGCCTGCTGTGTACTCCACTTACACAACTTGAATGAACGGGTTGCGTCACAGTCTTTCGCAACATTCCAGCAATATACTGTATATGATTGGTGATGGTTGACTGCGCTCATTGTGTGATTTTTTTACAGGTCGTGCTTTACACGTTGTCTCGTCGGCGTGCCATGAGTCGTGAGCAGAGAGCCAATCTGAAGTTTCTTGCCAAGCTTGGCAAAACACCTTCCGAATTCTTCGCAATGCTGCAGCAAGTCTATGGGGAAGAAACGATGTCACATACACGTGAATTTGAATGGTACAAGAGGTTCAAAGAGGGACGGGAGGAGGTTGAAGACGATCCACGGTCTGGAAGACCTTCAACGAGCAGAACGGTGAACAACATCGAGCGTGTGAAGCAGATGGTGCGCGCCGATCATCGACTCACGGTGCGGATGATTGCTGAGGAAGTTTCCATCAACAAGGACACTGTCTGGAGCATCATCACTGAAAATCTCGACATGCGCAAGGTGTGCGCAAAGATGGTTCCCAAGCTGTTGTCCGAGGACCAGAAACAGCAAAGAGTCACTGTCTGTCAAGACATTATCGAGCACCTCGGGGACGATCCAGACCTGCTCGGGAGAGTCATTACTGGCGATGAATCGTGGATATTCGAATACGATCCCAAGACCAAACGGCAGAGTCGTCAGTGGAAAAGTCCGGCATCACCATGACCAAAGAAAGTAAGGATGTCAAAGTCGAAGGTCAAGGTGATGCTCATCGCGTTTTTACATCCTCGTGGAGGATCTCTAAGTCTTACTCACGTTGTTGTTCTTTATCTTCTTCTTGTGGACTATTTTGTTTCACAGCCTTCATCGAAACTTTCTGAAACATGGCATATATAGGTAAAAATACCCTGCGCAGACAGTAACCATCTCCAATTTTGAAAATTCCTCCTAGAAAAAAAAGGTTATGACGTCAAAATATCTTCGCTAATGGAAATCGCCTAAAAAATTTTCTCCGAAACTAGGCAAGCTTTTTGAATTATGTTTGTGGGAATCGAACAGGGCATTAGCAGAGATGAGTTACCGCACATATGATACATCACGATGACGTCATATCAATTTTTATGACGTCATTCCTATGTCATCTCTATCATCTCAGTAGAGATGATCTAATAATAACAGTCTCGAAGTCTGTCTGTCCGTCCACAATCAAACCGAGTGGAGACAAATAACCAATAGTGGAATGGATAGAGGTCGATGAGACATGCACAACGAAACAATTTTCAAGGTCGTCCAAAGTTGAGGTCAACGTCACGAGGCTGTCAAAGTTGCGAAAATCGTCGATTTCAAATAGTATCTCCTCCTTCATTTATCAAGAGAGATCAAATGTTATTAGTGATTCAGATACTATGGACTATTATCTCGAACAACACGAGCCATTTTTTTTGAAATTTGCTCTCGTTCCAATTTTATAGCCCTTCAAACTTCGCTCTGATTCCCCCCCGTATGGGCCGTTCATAAAGTACATACAAAAATAAAAGTATTAAATTAAGAATCGGAACTCTCCGAGACAAATAATACATTTGAAGCTTTTGTCAGATTTAATTAAAACAATGGAACACAAGTTTATATGCACACTTACTTTCATTTATGACATTAACATTGTCTTGAATGTCAATTTGTACTTTTATTTTTAGCTTGCTTGTTCGAAGAACAGAGTTATAGCGATACCCCCGGCATGAGCGTGAGCGTGAAAATGTTAAAATTTTTGGTGCAAGTTATTTTTAGCTTGCCTGTTCAAAGAACAGAGAGCTATAACGATACCCCTGGCGTGAGCGTGAAAATGTTAAAAATTTTGGTGCAAGTTATTTTAGCTCGCCTGTTCAAAGAACAGAGCTATAGCGATACCCCCGGCATGAGCGTGAGCGTCAGCGTGAGCATGAGCATGAAAATGTTAAAATTTTTGGTGCAAGTTATTTTTTTCTTTCTAATGTTTTTATCTACCACACTATTTTTATATGCCTGATATATATATATATATATATATATATATATATATATATATATATATATATATATATATATATATATATATATATATATATATATATATATATATATATATATATATATATATATATATGTCGGGGCGTATTATGTGTCCTCCGTCCGTCCGTCTGTCTGTCTGTCTGTCTGTCTGTCTGTCTGTGTCTGTCTGTCTGTCTGTCTGTCTGTTCCTGTCCGCACTCTAACTCCCAAAGTTTTCAACTTTCACATTTCATATTTGGTACTTAGGTACAGACTGTGGAGACTGTGTGTGGTGACATACGTTCGTCATCTAAAGTGGTTGCCATGGCAACCAGGATGCTGTTTTCCATCCGTTCCTGTCCGCACTCCAACTCCCAAAGTTTTCAACTTTCACGTTTCATATCTGGTATATAGTACAGACTGTGGAGACGGTACATTGCGACATACATTAGTCATCTAAAGTGGTTGCCATGGCAACCAAGATGCTGTTTTCCATGTAGTAGCACAATTCTGTATATACCTTCTTGGTCGGGCGTATATTGTGCTCACTAGCGCTCTTGTTACTGATTACAATATACAAATACATATATTACTTTAAAATTATTTGGATCAGACTTCACTGCAATGCTTTATAAAAAATATTAATTATTAGACGAGTCTTTTAAAAACGATAAATGTATAAACAGGCGAGCATTGGGTGGCTTTGACACCAACTCTGGTCATAAATGATGTGCTGTGATATTAAAAGAAAAAGGTAAATTACACCGCTAGGGACTGCATTGTCATGACTTACAAACATCGGTTAATAAGGAACTGCTGGCTTTGCAAGCGATAAGCGATGCATGAGGGGGGTGGGTGGATTAAAGCCCGCGTACGGGCTGCGTACAGGGGTGGGTGGGTGGTACGACGGCTGCATACATACTTTATGAAAGTGATGTCGGACTACATGAAAGCGTTTCAGAAGATGAAGGTGAGCCTGTCGTCATCGCGAGGGGGAAAAATATCCCCGTTCACAGGAACATTTTCGACGTGATATTGAATCTGTGGACGTCAATAATTGTTCCATATTACTGTATTACCGTAGTTAATAATTACTAATGCATTTGAGATAAATCTACAGTTCGTTGTAATCTTCAAGTATTGTGATGTGATGTGATATGAGATGCATACGGGGGTGGGTGGGTGGTCACTAGCCTGCATACAGAGGGGGGTGGGTGGTTTTGAAACCCGGAAGTAGAGCGTACGTACTTTATGAACTGCCCCTATTCCAGTCTGGCACAGTTACTTTCGACCTCTGGCAGAGATGACCGGCACTCCCGCTCGGGGGTATTTTTTGCTTCACAACCCAGAGTTTTCATCGGATCTTCGTGAAACTTGCCATGTATATGCAGAAAGCCTACGCGCAGGCAGTAACCATCTCCGATTTTGGAAATTCTTCCTCGAAAAAAAGTTGACGTGATAATATCGCCGCTAATGGAAATCGCCTATACCATTATCTCCGAAACTAGGCAAGCTGTTTGAATTTTGCTTGCGGGAATCAAGCCGGGCATTAGCACAGATAATTTATCGCAAACCTGATACATCACAATGACGTCATATTCGTTTTTATGATGTCATCATTAAGAGGACGAGGATCTTAGCTCATTTGAGCTTGTTTGACATCAAGGGCATCGTCCACTTCGAGTTTCTACCACAGGGTCAAACAGTGAATCAATACGTGTGCAAGGAGATCCTCCGGCGCCTCATGAGATCAGTCCAGGACAAGAGGAGGGATTTGTGGGAGAACAAGGCCTGGGTGCTCCACCATGACAACGCCCCTGCTCACAGTGCCCTGAGCATCAGACAGTTTCTGGTGGAGAGGAACGTGCCAACTCTGGAGCGATCCCTGTATTCACCAAACTTGGCCCCTTGTGATTTTTTCCTATTCCCCAAGCTCAAGGGGGTGATCAAGGGGACCCGATTTCCTGATGTGGAGGCCATCAAAAGGGCTGTGATGAGGAAGCTACAGAGGATTCCAGAAGAAGCCTTCTGGGGGTGCATCGAAGCATGGAAGAAGAGGATGGACAAGTGTGTGAGACTGGAGAGAAACTATTTTGAAGGGGACAAGTTGTGATTTCAATATATTTTTTGGAATAAAATTTCTGTGAAGTCAGTCCCGTCACTTTTTAGATGGACCTCGTATAAGTAGTATGGTGTATACTGACACCAAATGCAAGGTTGGGTCTTGCTGCCATCACAAAACATGATTATGAGGAAGGCACGAGCATTGTACCTGTATTGGGCCTTGCTGCCAATCACTCGA
The DNA here is from genome assembly GCF_056783735.1 of Eptatretus burgeri. Lineage (NCBI taxonomy): Eukaryota > Metazoa > Chordata > Myxini > Myxiniformes > Myxinidae > Eptatretus > Eptatretus burgeri. The sequence continues at coordinate 31,216,201 of NC_140970.1, read as the reverse complement.
GAGTTGGTGTGCCTGGAATGGCTCTTTCTGTTGTCTCTCGCTGATGCCCCTGGAGGCAACGGTTGCATCCCGTTCTTCGTGCTGTGAGCGAGTGTGCACGAGGTAACGTGACAGGCAGCACTTGTGGTAGTAGTGGTAACACAGTGTTCGGAACAACTTGTCTGATGGCTGGAGGAAGAAACTACAGATGAACGTTTATTCCATCAGACTACTTCATTTTCAGTTTAATTAAACATCTCAAAGGAATCTTTCCCATTCCGGAAACCAACATTTTACAGTAAATTTTACTTCATCTTTGAATCGATGAGTATTTTTGGAACCTCTGCATTTTATGTCGAAAACTCGAAAAATCATCAGAAACAAACATTTTATCAAATGTACAAAAGTGCTCAAGGTGTGGAATAACGTACGCACTGAGTACGCAGGGTACAAGCAGCATTTCTTATGAGCGCAACATCAATGGCAGCCTTGAGATATATGGCCTGTAGTGTTTACATAACAATAACATTTCACATGTTACCTGAATGTCACAAAGACAGATGGCACAATGACAACAAGGAAAGTTGTTCTCTGTCAAAAGTTCCTTTGCAGTCTGTAAGCAACATTGGGGAAAGAAACAGGAAAAAAACTAGAACGGCACTCTTTGACGTCGCCACATATGTCTCCGCTCACATTATTACATCATGATGCATATTTGTACCAAGTTTGATTTAAATCCCTTCAGCTGTTCTCAAATATCACATTTTTACCTGACATGACCTTTGATCTCTTGACCTCATAATTTAATCAGTTTATATATACTGTACATCATTATACATACTTGTACCAAGTTTGACTTGGATCCATTCAGCTGTTCTTAAGTTATCGCGGAAATGAAAACCTATCACGGACTCTAACTTTTTACTTCTTGATGCCGCCATCTCATCAGTTCATCTTTGTATCACACTGTATACTTTTTCCAAGTTTGGGCAAAATCCCATCACTGGTTCACAAGTGGGCACGGTAACATAATTTTTACCGAATATGATCTCTGGCCTTTACAAAAAAAAAAAATTTTTTAAATGAAAAAAAGGGTTGCCGAACCACGTGACTGATGACGTCATCAATCCCCCCCATGCAATTTAGCCCGAGATGACCCTCAAAATTTTCATACTGATCAGATAAAGCATTCAACATATGCAATTATGACATCATAACAAAGCCACCTATAACATAATTTTTAAAAAATCACATTTATTGAAAATCGCACATTTCTTGAGTACTTGACAGTTGAGTAGAATACTTGACAGTTCCAACATGACTGGCTCACCACATGACCTATGACGTCATAATTATCATCAAAACATTCGACACGAGTCGGCACACCGATGGTTAAAATTGTTTCAATCAGATAAGCGGTTTCAGAGAAAACAGAAAACTAGAGGGGGAGCACTCGGTGAAGTGCAAAACCTCCGCCGCCAATACTGCTGGGTTACTTAAGTGAACCTGATATCCTATTAATTGTAGGTCAAAACGGATCAGACTCTACTGAACCACGATTGAATAAACTAAACTAGATCGACGCGCATGTAGAAATGCCAAAAAAATAAAATCGAAATTTTTTTGAAAAAAAAGGTGCAAAATTTGTTTTTTTTCTCAAACAATGTTTTTTTGGGGTTGGAAATCACTTAAAACATGTAGAAATGCAAAAAAAAAAAAAAAAAAAAATCAAATATTTTTCAAATAAAATCGAAATTTTTTTGAAAAAAGTTGCAAATTTTTTTTTCTCTAACAATTTTTTTTTTGGAGGGTTGGAAATCACTTAAAATAAGCCTGGTGTGTTGGCGCAGTGGTGAGGGCAGCGGCTTGGGATCCAAAAGGTCCTGAGTTCAAGCCCCGTTGGGCCACTGAATTAATACACCAGGGGGTTGACTCAGCCTGTCATCCTTCCGAGGTCGGTGAAATGAGTACCAGTATACTGGGCCGGTGTATACCCCGGTTAAAATAGGTGTACCATATCCCTGTGTCGTAAGAGGCGACCAGGGTTGCGTCAGGAAGGGCATCCGGCGTAAAACATGTGCCAAATCACTATGCGGATCGGATGATCCGCTGTGGCGACCCCTAACGGGAGCAGCCGAAAGGAGAAGAAGAAGAAATCACTTAAAACATGTAGAAATGCAATAACAAAAATTCAAATATTTTTTTCAAAATGGCCGCCATAGCGGCCATATTAGACTTTGGACCAAGTCCAAAATCTAATGACATGATCCTTCGACCATACCTAATCCCCCCACCAAGTTTCGTCGAAATCCGTCCAGGAGTATTTCCGTAATACTGTTCACAAACAAACAAACAAACAAACAAACAGACAGGGGTGAAAACAGTAACCTCCATCCATCTTCGATGGTGTAGGTTAACTAGAGGGAGAGCACTCTGTAGAGTGCAAAACCTCCACCGCCAATACTGCTGGGTCACTCAAGTGAACCTTGTATCTTATTCATTAAATATGATGTCAACAGTGCTGAGTTATAGTTCTTTTCTCCAACATTTTTTTTTTTTTTTTGGGGGGGATGTTGGAAATCACTTAAAACATGTAGAAATGCAAAAAAAAAGAAATCGACATTTTGTTGAAAAAAAAAAGTTGCAAAAAAATTTTTTTTTCTCTGACAATTTTTTTTGGGCGGGGGGGGGGGTTGGAAATCACGTAAAACATGTAGAAATGCAAAAAAAAAGTTTTTTTCTCTAAATGTTTTTTGGGGGGGGGTTAACAATTTTTTTGGGGGGGGGGGTTGGAAATCACTTAAAACATGTAGAAATGCAAAAATAAAAATAAAAAATAAAAATCAAATATTTTTTCAAATTGGCCGCCATAGCGGCCATATTGGATTTTGGACCAAGTCCAAAATCTAATGGCATGATCCTTGGACCAGACCCCCCCCCCCACGAAGTTTGGTCGAAATCCGTCGAGGAGTTTTTCCGTAATACTGTTCACAAACAAACAAACAAACAAACAGAAAGGGGTGAAAACAGTAACCTACATCCATCTTCAAAGATGGCGGAGGTTAATTAGCACGGACTGACGTATGCACGCACAACCTGAAAACATTGCCTCCGGCGATTTCGTCACCGGAGATGTAAAAGCGTTTTCAAAATTGAGATGAGCACCGATAAAACATGAAAAATCCATTACAGCATACAGTGCAGTACAGTGGTATAATAACCATGCGATATCACCAAGTTTATCGGTATTAAAAAAAGACACTTATACTGACCAATCGCGATCTAATAATCAGCAGGTGAAAAATTGTGACCGAATACATCAATGATTTCTTTTTGTTGACAATTGCAGCACGTCTTGTTGAAAATAATGAATGGAGTTACGAATAATATAAAACAGCTCCACACGTGCTTTTCTATGCGATGAAACAGCAAGTGCTGAAGCAAATATTTGTTTGGGAGAATCATTAACAGCTCGAGTACAAAATCCAATGCCTAATCTCCCTTGTTTCTCGTGGACGTTTATCAGGGCAGAGACAGCTGAGCTGTAAGTGAGCATAAAACTGAAGAGGCTTTCTAGTACAGCATATCGATATCGCATAAAGGCCGAGGGGATTGATGTCATTTGAGTAGATGATTTAACAAGTAGGCTGAAGTTTCTCAGTGAAGAAAAAACAAAAGAAAGGAAAAGGAAAGACGGATTTTTTGTTACACACAGTATCCAGTCACGTGAGATAACGTCCCATCATTCCATTCCACAATAGGGCATAATGATGCCAAGCAGGTTTAAATTAATATCTTTCAGTTTGGGATTTGTTGCTTGCACCAAAACCGACAAAGCTTCCTCAACAGATTGAAGTTTCTCAACACCGATCATTCATTCAAAAAAATAGTCATGTGTACGGCACTCACAAAGTGCACAACCACAATAATCTAAGTGATTACTGATCACACTGAAGATAATGCTCCAAAGATGAAACCAAGCGATCACTTTAACTCACAAACCCACTGCGAACAGTGACATTGGCACACGCTTCAGGGTCACAGCAGTTTTAAATGGGGATAATATCAATTTAATCCTCCAACCATGTGGAACACCACCAAATGATGCGGCAAAATGGCAGTAACACCAGGCACACACACAGCCTCTTAATAAATAATTTTACACGAGACCAGGCAACAGAATTCTGAAAACGAACAAAACAAAAAGTCACGAAAAACTACCCCCCACTTTGGACACACACACACACACACACACACACACACACACACACACACACACACACACACACACACACACACACACACACACACACACACACACACACACACACACACACACACACACACACACACACACACACTCCAGGGCTCCTGCAGAACCAGAATGTCAGCTGAACAGAGCGTGCAGCTGTCCAAGGAAGAGCGAGCGATCGTCATGGAGTGTCCAGGGTGCCAAAACCGTTGATATGCAAGAGATCAAAGAGTTCAAATAATTCAACAGCGCAAGAGAGGGAGAGCGCAGAGAGAAGGAACTTCCTGTTGGACTGGGCATTATCCCCAAGCCCTGCCCTTCCACAGGTATCCCTGCTCCCTCCACACATTCCTTTTTCCCTGAGGTTAACCAATCTCTGGCCACAGGGATGTCTCAACCACAAGACCTCCCCACCAATCATGACCCAGGGGTTCCACCAATCAGGCCTTCCGGTGCCCCCACCCTGAGGATGTTGATGAATCCAGCCTTGCCAATGAAACCAAGGTCCATCTTCCATGTAGTGACAAAGTTCTGGGGAGGAGTCTTCTCCCTCGATAGGTGAGAGGGAAACGTGCTGTTTCACCGCTTACCCTTGCCCGACCTTACGAAGTTTGACACAAGGGAAACCTTACCTCTATCATCTAAATTGGACAACCCCATCCCACACGATAGTGCTCACACATGTAGTTAATACATGTTCAACAAGAAGGGTACACGGTAGAGTGCATAGCTCCACCATGCAACGAAAACATATTGGGCCCAATACATTTTTGAAACATCATGTGTCATTTTTGGCCCAATCTCTCAATGGAGGAGAATCACTTAAAAAATTTAACAATTCTCGTATCCGAGTTTGGATTCAGATCTTCACTAAAATCGAATCAATTCTTTGTCACACACTCAACTTGCCAACCAAGTTTCTTCCGAATCTGTCCACAACTTTTTGAGATATCGTGCTATGCATAATTTTGGCCCCATCTCTCAATGGTGAAGAATCACTTTAAAAAATTCTAGTCGCCGGATCTGGATGCGGATCTTCACCATGTTGTACCATGTTGTGAAGTTCCATGAAGATCGGTTTGAAATTGTGACTTGTAGGCGACAGACAAACAAACAGACAGACAGACAGAATAACAAAATTGACTGACTGACCAATATACTTGAAAAATCTTCGATTTTGCAAGTAACAAACAAACAGACAGAGGAGTGAAAACATAACTTCCTTCACCTTCGGTGGAGAAAATAATCATTGCCTTTCATATTACCAAGTGGTTTAGCGTCAAACTCTTTCGAACTTCTTGACATTGCAATCAAACGCCCCTCCAAAATCCTCATTGGAGTCTGATCAATTCTTCTTCTCTTGAAGAATCTCGGCTTCAGCCCACCTCTTGTCTGCTCCAGCCTGTCAGTACTGCAATGCTGGCACAATTTACATTGTCTCACTTATCCACATGTGCCCCAAACAGTACTTGTGTAAAAACTTAATTGCGTAAAAAAACCAAACAGCATTTCTTTTTCATCATACTAAAACATTCAATTTGGTGTGTCTGTCTGTCTGACCATGATGCATTCGGTCGTTACTTATCCAACCTCAACCAAACTTGCTAGTGGGGACTGACTCTGGGTCACACGACGGAGGATGTAGTGACTTCAATCGTTCCCGTCCCCAAGGGGGGTTTTCTGCCTTGGGAAAAATCCGTGTTTTGGTGGATAAAGTAGCTTATCATGGCATTTTGTGGTGCACACCTACCAGAAATAAAAATTATTCTAACCACAAACTAGAGTATTCAGTCAATTCTGTCGAACGTATTGTGACGGTCACTGCGTCTGGATAACTCCAGATAGGTTCGGCAAGTTGCTAAGCGACCACAACAGCCAGTTGTCCCTGGAACTTCTTCCCGGCTTCCACGTCCAGAGCCGTGTTCGCGTAAAGGCAAAGTTCCCGGTAAGAGTGCGTATTGTGCCTGCAGTCACGTCACAGATCTTATTAATTGGCCGAGCAGAACCAAGTCACATGACCGCGATCTTATCTATGGACCAATCTTGAGATCGATGAGATCACCTGCCATATGTCACCCTCACGATGTGAGCAGGAAGAATCAGGAGACAAGTTTGGTTTTATACATGTATTAAAATCATATATCTATACTAATAAAAGGCAGTGTGTGTGTGTGTGTGTGTGTGTGTGTGTGTGTGTGTGTGTGTGTGTGTGTGTGTGTGTGTGTGTGTGTGTGTGTGTGTGTGTGTGTGTGTGTGTGTCTCCTCCATAACTCCAAAACCAGAAAACTTAGCAGCCTGAAACTTTGCATGAATACCAAGAAAACGCCAAGGAAGTGCAAGAGTGAAATTTGGGTGTTTGGGTTAATTAAAACACCCCTTTTGAAGATAATTAACGGCCTTATTTAATTATATCCTTCATCAGGCGATCCTCGGCCACCTCGCTTTCTGGGGTCTTAAAGCGTTTCCTGGGTAACCTCGCTGGGGTCTGAAGCTGCCATGTTTTTTTGGCCTGCTCAACCATGCCTCGACTTGGAACAGGCTGCAACGATTTCTGAACACTACAGGTTACCCCCACCCCCGTCCCCCACTTTCCTCACTCGTATTATCAAATGCTTGTTCATCATAGCTCCGAATTGCTGGGTACATTGCAATGCTTAGAAACACCCGGAGACGCCAGCATTTGTTGTTTATTTCATTTCCACACATGCGATCACCTCTTTGTCATCACCACATGTAAGTGAATCTCTCCGTGACCTCAACATCCTCGTCACAAACTGGTACAGACAAGATAGCAGCATCCGATGTCATTGAAAGCCTGGATCTTAGTTTTGATCCAGGAAACCTGTTATCCCAGTGGCTCCGACTCCTCATTCAGCACATCGAGGGCCCCCAAAAGGATATCTCGAGTCTCTGCAAAGATGACTGCATCATCTGCGAAATCAAGGTCAGAGATCTTGACATTCACAAACGATGCAGAGCAGCTTGATCTCTCCGACATCCTCCCCAGAATCCAGTCCAGACAAGCGCTGAAAAGTGTAGGGACCGGTGCACGCCCCTGGCAAACTCCAGTAACAAATGGAAATGAGTCAGAGCTGGCACAACCACATCTCACAGCACTCTCAGTCCAAAAGTATAGTTCAGATGTCAAATTGATCAGTTTTCGTAGCATCCCACGAAGACAAGAATCCTCCAGAGGGCATCCCGATTCACTGAATCAAATGCTTTACAGAGATCAACAAAGGCTCCAAGCAGCCCCTGTCGAAACTCTCATATGTGTTCGGTGAGGACCCGAAGAGTAAGGATAGGGTCACTCGTTGACCTCTTTGGTGTAAAGCCTGACTGCTCTGGACGCTGGTGCGAAAGCAGATGGTGGCGAACCTGATCAAGAATTATCTGAGCAAAGACTTGGCCGGCACTAAGAGCAGTGTCACCCCTCTGGAGTTGTTGTATTCCTAGCGATCACCCTTCCCTTTCCAGAGAGGGACAACAAGGCCCCTCTTCCAGTCAGTTGGGATGATGCCCGTGTTCCAGGCAGAGCACAGAACTGCCTGCAATGACACGAGTACAGCATTTCCACCAGCCTTGAGAAGTTCAGCATGGATGCCACAGATCCCAAGAGCTTTACTCCATCTCAACCGGTTCACCGCAGCCTGTGTTTCCACAAACGAAGGTGGAACACAGTTGATTGGAGGATCAGCAATAGAAATTGTAACACCTTGACATCCAACTCAACAGCTGATGGATCAGCCTGGAACAGACGCTCAAATTAACCGGCCCAGCGGGCCTTCACTTCAGACTCCTCTGTCAAGAACGCACCACCCTCCCCTCTAACTGCAGTACACCAAGGGATGGGCTTGGAGGAATGCAATGAGTGAATTCCCCTGTAAGTAGGACGTGAATCACTTGACCACAGGTGATACTCTACCGCCTCACAGATCCCTCACACATAGGCCTCCTTGTCCACCCTTAGCGCATGTACAGGTTTACACCTCAGCTTCCTGAACAGCTCAGCTCTGCCATTCAGCTCCCTGAACAGCTCAGCTGACCCTGCGACTCTGGTCAATGGTATTCAGTGTCCCGAGAGATAAAATTCTTCTTCGCTCTATGGTGAGTTCCAAGACATCTACTGGCAACATCAAGCACGGTAGTCTTGAAGGCACTCCACAACTCTTCAGGATTCCCCAAAGCACTCAGACCCACCCCAAACTCAGCCTGTTCGCAAACTCCTCAGTTACCCTCTCATCCTTGAGCTTGCCAACATTCAGCCTTGGCTGGGATAGTGCCATTTTACTGGATTTAAGCTACAACTTCAGAGTTGTAACAAGGCTGTGGTCAGTATTGAGCGACTGAGCACTTCGGTAGACCCTGCATTTGTGGATCATCCTCCAGTGACCGTGAACGAGTACATGGTCAATCTCCTTCGCCACACTACTAGCGTTGGAATACCAAGTCCAACAATGAGGCTGTTGGTGCTGAAACCATGAACCAGCCACCCTAAGTACATAACTTCTTACAAAGTCAAGGAACTTGGTGCTATTCTGGTTCACAGTTCCAGACCCATGGGGACCAACACATGTCTCATAACCATCCCTATCAGTTCCAGTCGATGCATTGAAATCCCCCAAGACTAGAAGAGTATCTCACCTGGGGCACTGATCAACCAGAGACTCGAGCGTGGCATAGAATGCGTACTTCACATTGAGATCACTCACCTCAATCAGAGCATATGCAGAGATCAGGGAAACGACACCCAAGGAGTGACAAATCCTGTGTCTCACAAGACGCTCATTGACCGGTGTTAACTCAATTATCATTGGAGTCAGCTTATTGGACACAGCTACAGCAACTCCTTGGGCATGGTAACCATCAGAGCGATTAGACCAAAAGTATGTGTAACCACCCTCCATGATCTCGCCGCAATCTGGTCTCCGAACCTCAGAGAGTGCTGTAATAGCAATGCCTAAATACTTTAGCTCAGATAAGAGACAGGTGACCATCCTCTCTTCAGGAGAGGACATTCCAGACACACACCCAAAGGGACCGCCTCAGGTTAACCGAAGGAGACCGCCTTCTGGTGTACGACACCTCAGCACCACCCCGACACACACTACCACAATCTGACCCAGGAAGGTTACCCCATGGTTTCCCTCCTATCATCAAAGATTAGGGGTACCGAGGGCTTTGCTCCAATCCAGCCATCCGGTGAGCTGTCCTGCAGAGGGCAGCTGCACAGGAGGTACTCCCCCGGAGTGGGTTTTTAGATTTTTTTGGGGATGCTTTTAGTACGTTTTGTGGAATGAAGGGTTTGCCGGTGGCCGGAGTGCAAATCCTGCCACCAACATCCTAATAAAAAGTAACTCAATCGCAGGAGGTTTCCGCAGACACAGTTGGGCTCGAGATGTGGATGGCCATTGGATCACAAGGAGCTCCTCCGCCCTTTGACGGGTTTTGTTTTTATTCCTGCTGGGTGTCCATATCATACACCCTCATCAGGAAACTTGGTGGGGTAAACGGTGTAGTCACCGACAACCCGTCCATGAAACAGGTGTGTACAGGTTTACATGGTACCTGTAGCAAGTCACAGATCTAATCAGACCTTCCTTCTCTCACACACCCCTCCCTCCCACAGTGAATAGTAATGTTTGGTGAGGTGTCGCTCTCCCCAACTTCCCCCCTTTCTCGCTCTCCCCTCCCCCTTCTTCATCCTATCTGCCTCCCCTCTCCCCCTCACCCTACACCTGCCTCCTCTCTAATTAACTTGTCATAGTCGGCATGCACCAGCGGTAAACGCTCGGCCGCCCTAATTAAGATAAGATTGGTGCTTTGCCGAGGGCGCGCTCCCTGTTCAGTCAGCCACACGACCTCAAGTTAAAAGGCAAAATTAGACGGTGGACACTGGAACTCGTGGTTAACTGATTGGCGTTCGTGGTTGTAAAGCAACCCACTCTACCACGAAGTTAATTGTGAGTGGTGGCCACAGGTCCGGCTCTTCCGAGGAGAAATGGGGATTAACCCTCTCATAATACACTCGGTACCCATGGCCGTAACAATATATACTGAACAAAAATATAAACGCACCAAGCGCAAAAATATAAACGCACCAAGCGATTGTTACTATTTTACCTCAAACTCATCAATACTAAATCTTCACAACAATTTGGTTATAGAATCCATGACAATTGAGCATTAAATTTCAAAGAGTTCCTTGAGAATTCTGGCGACAGTCTTTGCGCTACAACAGCCGACACAACCGAGGTGTCACTGTCAGAGTGCACACAGTCAGTCGCGGGTGTGTCCACCGTTGGCGTCGCGCAGAGCGGTGCATCTCCGGCGCATGGACATCACCAGATTATCGATGGTGGCCTGAGGGATGTTTTCCCATTCCTCCTGGAGAGCCACACGGAGCTGGCGGACGTTCTCTGGGACTGCGTAACGTTGTCGTACGCGTCGATCAAGAACGTCCCAAAGGTGCTCGATGGGCGACATGTCGGGAGAATATGGAGGCCAGTCGAGGACATCAATGTCCTCCTCACCGAGGAAGTCCATGCAGATCCTGGCAACATGGGGGCGAGCATTGTCGTGCTGAAACGTCACATGGTGAAGGCACACAAACGGCATGACGATGGGTCTGAGTTCAAGTTGCCTTCAATGAAATGAAGCCGAGTGCGCTCTCCATGGCATATGCCTGCCCACACCATAACACTGGCACCACCGTGTGACACCCGACGAAGGACATTGGCGTCAGTGTAGCGCTCCCCAGCCCGACGCCAGACGCGGAGTCCGCCATCAGCCCGATACAGCTGGAACCGCGACTCATCGGTGAACAGCACTCTCCTCCATCGTGCGAGGGTCCAGCGCAAGTGAACATTGGCCCAGTTCAGTCGGGTCTGACGCCGGACTGCAGTGAGGTCGAGTCCCCGGTGTGGTCGGCGGGCTCGGAGGTTGGCCTCCCTCAAGCGGTTACGCACCGTCTGGGCTGAAATGCGCCTGTTATGCAGCCCGACAGTCTCATCGGCAGTCCTCGTGGCCGGTCGGAGTCGATCCCGGAGATGTTGCAGCCTCATGTGACGATCCTGACCGGCGGTGGTCACACGTGGTCGCCGGGCATGTGGGCGGTTCACGGTGCTTCCAATCTCTCTGAGGCGCGTTCTCAGGCGGCTAATGGTGGAGTGGTGGACATTGAAGTGTGCTGCAACGGCCCGTACTGACATCCCAGCATTCAGCATGCCAATGGCGCGCTCCCTCAAGATTTGTGACATCTGTGGCATGTTGACATTTGGCACCAGTCCACATTTTGGGGAGGCCTTTTATAGGGCAAGCTATAGGGAGTGTTTGTGTCCTGGTCACGCTCACTGACCATCACTCTGTCAAGCCCCATGGTGCTCATGGGAAGGATTACTCAACGTGTGAGTCCACACACTCAGAGTGGTCAATTTCAATGGGAACATATGTCTTGAGCAAAACAAAGGAACCATTGCTCAAACATATCATCGGTTTGACCATTTTCCCATAATGGCAATCTTGACTTAGATATTTAGGTTGGTGCGTTTATATTTTTGTTCAGTATATATATATATATATATATATATATATATATATATATATATATATATATATATATATATATATATATATATATATATATATATATATATATATATATATATACATATACATATATATATACATATAAAAACATATACATATAGTCAACTTATCACTCAGTTATCTTACCCTTCCTCCCGCCCCTGGTTTACTGAAGCTTGTGGCGAGGCAGTTGTCCTGAAACAACTTGCCTTTGCCTCATGGAAAGCAAACCCAACTGAGGGCAATCTCAGTTCTTTCCACAAAGCTCGGAACAAGTGTGTATCTACCCTCAGGAGAGCCAGAAAACAACATCTTTCTCATCTCAAGTCTGAACTCTCAAACCTCTCTCCCTCCTCAAAATCCTGGTGGCGTTTAATCAAATCTGTTTCTGGTGTATGTTCCCCCTCCATCCCCTCCCTTACCTCAAATGGCCGCACTGCTGATTCCACACGTGATAAAGCTGAATGTCTAAACTCGGTGTTTGCAGCTAAATCTTGTGTCCTAAACCCATCACTATCTCTACCCACTTTACCCAGTTGCACCCAACTGTCCCTGGACTCTGTATCCTTTTCTCCTGACAAGGTGGAGAGCTTGCTTTCAAACCTCGAGTCAGATTCTGCAACCGGTCCAGACGGCATCAGCCCACGTGTCCTCAAAGCCTGCTCTTCTGCTCTTGCTCACCCTCTCTCTGTTCTATTCACCCTCTCATTTGCCCAAGGTCATCTGCCATCTGCTTGGAAATCTGCTAACATTACTGCCCTGCATAAAAAGGTCCAAAAACAGATCCCTATAACTACAGACCAATCAGCCTTCTCCCAATCATCAGCAAGGTGATGGAATCCATCATCGCTTCAGATATGAAATCCTTCCTCTTCTCCAATGGCTTGATTTCCAATCATCAATTTGGTTTCAGACCAGGTCACTCTACCCTGGATATGCTGCTTCTGCTCTCCTATCAATGGATGGAGGTCCTCAATGCCAGACAGGAAATCCGAGCCGTATCCCTGGACATATCACGTGCTTTTGACACAGTCTGGCACCCTGCCCTACTCACCAAACTCTCTTCCCATGGTATGCAAGGCCATCTCCACTCATGGCTCACAGACTTCCTCTCCTGTCGCAGTCAACGTGTGGCCCTAAATGGAGTTCTTTCATCCCCTCTTCCTGTGCAGGCTGGAGTTCCTCAAGGTAGCGTTCTGGGCCCTGTTCTTTTTCTGGTTTTCATCAATGATCTCTCGGACTCTCTGGAAAATCCTCTATTTCTCTTTGCCGACGACTCCACCCTCTGCCGTACCATCTGTCATCTCTCAGACCGGCAAGCAGCAGCTTCTTCGCTCACTGCAGATCTGGATAAAATCACAAACTGGTCCAACACGTGGAACATGTCTTTCAATCCAGACAAATCTCACATTCTCACTATGTCTCTTCGAAAGGACCGTTTACAAAACCCCCCCCATCCACTTTCTCAACAATCCTCTGGAAGAAGTCTTTTCTTTCAAGCTTCTAGGTCTCACTATCTGCCATGACCTTTCCTGGGAAAGTCACATTTCCAACCTCGCCTCAAAAGCCAGTCGCCGACTGGGAATCCTCCGTCGTGCTAAGTCCTTCCTCAGCCCTCTTGAGCTCCTGACCACTTACAAAGCTTTTGTCCGTAGCCTGATGGAGTACTGCTCTCCCCTCTGGGCTGGTGCTCCTGCCTCCCACCTTTCTCGGCTTCACGCTGTCGAAACCAGGGCATTTAAGATCATCGGCATCTCCCGCAATGAAGCTGAGTCTTTGGGCCTCTCACTCAATCACCGCAGGTTGGTCGGTGGTCTTTCTGTCTTCTACCAACTCCTCTCCAGCCTTGCCCCCCCCTGCTCTCTCTGCGATTTGTCCCCACCACATTTCCACAGGGCGCTCAAGGTCCGCCAACAACCCCCTTCTGGTAAAACTACCAAAATCACGAATCACTGCTCATCTTCACTCTTTCATTCCTCTTTTTTCCCGCCTTTGGAATAAACTTCCTCACTCTATTCTTTCCCATTCTTCCCTCCAGGCTTTCAAAACAGCTGTTCACCACCACCTCTTGTCTTCCCCCATTCAAATCCTCGATCTTTTCTACCCCCGATAATCCACCCAAGCCCACTTCCTTCATTTCTCCTGCTTTCCTTCCTGAAAGTCCCTGAAATGTCCATCTTCTCTTCGCCATGTTCCCCGTCCCATCCCCATCCCTCTCCCTTCCAAAGTTCACCTAATGTGTCTGTTCCCCACTGTTTTGTCCCTTCCACTCCCGCCCCTCTTGTCTCATGCCTCCTTGCTGCGAGTTGTGTGTTAGCTCTCATACGAGCCTCGACCAAGGTATACAAAAAATAAAAAAAATAAAAAAATCACTCAAACATATGTGCGGCCCATAGACATCTGACAAAGAAGACAGAGAAAGAAAGAGTTGGGGTAAATAGTTCCTTCAACAGCTCTGAAAAGCCGGCGTGACCCCTTGGATACCAGAACAGCCTGTGGCACATGAAGGGTTGAGTTGTTCTCCACTCTACTCTACTCTACTCTGCTCTGCTCTACTCAACTATACTCTCCGGTGCACAGCACTGTTTGTTGCAAACCACAGGGAGATGACAGGAGTGGCAGCAGGTCAGACAGTAGGCGAGCAAGCAGTCAGAGACGATCCGGGTGCGCGTGATCTGTTTTATACTCCAAGACACAAGACAAAGACGACACTCCAAGGCTCCAGTCCAACTCCAAGCCAAGACAAGACCACCAGCCAGAAGGGACCAAGAACAGATGACTGAAAGTTCGTACTCACCGGCATTTGATTCCCCTGTCTGCAAATTTGCATACGACCCCTGCTCTCACTGGGGGATGCATCTAAGATTCTAAGGCATATGGGTCCTCTCATCTGACATGATTGACCACGCTTGGCGAGTTCCATTGACGTCTCCTACTGATTAGTCCTGATTTAATTGGGTGTGTATATTTTCCAATCCGAATTCCTCTCCCGTCATGGTATGGTGAACATTGGTCAGTTCAAACTGGTTCGGGGAGAGAAATACAGTGGCAAAAAGGTGGCAAGATGCGACTCATCCAATTCAAACCGGTTTTAAAGAGAAGGAAATGAGAAAGAGAGTGGGAGTACGAAGCGATGTTGGGTGTATTAGCCAGTTCAAGAAAAAGTGAGAAAGAGAAAATAAAAGATTATGGAGCAAAAAGAAACATAAAAGACCACCTATCTAATACATACACAATGCATATTTATCCACATGTATTGCAACAAGCTTGGCCTAGTGTTGGCTTCGTGGTTTGGGTGGCGGCTTGGGATCCTAGGGTCCTGAGTTCAAGCCCTGTTGGCCGCTGAATTAATACACCAGGGAGTTGACTCAGCCTGTCATCCTTTCGAGGTTGGCGAAATGAGTACCAGTGGGTACTGGTAGAGAGGCACTGCATCAGCGACACAGTGGCGCTTCCAAGAAATGATAGATACCCCGGCAGCTAAGCTGCCATAAGCAACAAGAAGAAGACAACAAACTTAACTCAACCGATACTTTGAAATAACTATTGTGACACAAAAGGTACATTATTTAACCCTAAAGCGCCAGGACCATAACAGTCTGATGACATTTTTAAACAGTCACAACTGTTGGTTAACACTAAACTAAAAGACATTTGGAGGAAACCTGACATCCTTGAGGAATTCTATGCTTATCACGTCCCCTACAGTCTCACGGGTCTGAGCCATCTAATCTTTGTAGGTCACAACGATCGTTAGCTAAAAAAAATTTTTAAGCTGCTTAATTGAGTCTTTACGCATGAATGGTGTATCCCATTGCCAGTCAAATTTTTCTAGCCATTAGATTATATGTGAACTGCTTATGGATTGTTACCTCTACCACCAAAGGTGAAGGAGGTTATGTTTTCACCCTTTTCTGTCTGTTTGTCTATTTGTGTGCAGGATATCTCAAAAAGTTGTGGACGGATTTGGATGAAATTTTGTGGACAGGTTCAGTGTGTGACAAGGATGAACTGATTAGATTTTGGTGAAGATCCAGATCCCAGAATTTCAGTGATTCTTCACCATTGAGAGATAGGGCCAAAAACGAGATGTAGCACGATATCTCAAAAAGTTAAGGACGGATTCGGACGAAACTTTGTGGACATGTTGAGTGTGTGACAAGAAATAATTGATTCAATTTTGGTGAAGATCCGAACCCGGATCCAGATCTGATAATTTTTTTAAGTGATTCTTCACCAATGAGAGATAGGGCCATAAACTATATGTCAAACGATATTTCAAAAATGTATTGGGCCCGATATGTTGTTGTGGATCAGGCATTGCATGGCGGAGTTGTGTGCTTTACTGAGTGCCCTTCTCGTTTTTTGTCTATTTGTCCCTGCCATAGCTTCAAGTGTGACGTGCGATATTGCTTCCAACACCCTTACGTCTTAAGGCCCAATTGTCACCTTTATTCAGTGCATAACCCTATTCCTAATGGTAGTTTTTCTACTCGCCTGAAGGAAATTTGGAGAAAAATCACATATGAGGGCACAATATACAAATTATAAACAATCCATATGCAATTCACATTCGGTGGCGGAGGTAACTAGAATGGCACTCAGTGGAGCGCATACTTCTTCTGCCAGGCTGAACAGTTTATGTTTTGCATCAGAATGATGATGCAATTTGCATCACGGATCTGCATCCTGACTTGAACCAAAATCTAATCAGCTTGTTCTTGTCACCTCCCCAACTCATCCACCAAGTTTTGTCATAATCTGTCCACAATGTTTTGAAACATCATGATATATTATCGTTTTTGGCCCCATCTCTCAATTGTAAAGAATCACTTTAAAAATTCTCGGACACAGATTCTGATAATAACCTCATCAATCTCATCAATTCGTCCTTGTAATACACCCAACCTCTCCACCAAATTTTGTCTGAATCAGTCCACAACTTATTCAGATATCCTACTCACATTTATACAAACAGACAGAGACAGACAGACAAGGTGAAAACATAACCTCCATCCACCTTAGGTGGCTGAGGTAAGAATAATATTAACACCACCATCCACAAGGTGCACACATCGACATGACCCTCCCCCAACATGGCCGCTCCCGCTCCCATCGGGAGTAGGTGTTTCTAGTTAACATAAAATCTCCTTTTCGTTTGAGCCTTCGTCACAAGTAAAAACTTACGTCAAAAATTTCAAAAAGCATTTCGGAGCCGAGGCGACTGGAAGCCAGCATCTGCAAGGTGCGTTGCATCCTGTAGGGAGGTAAGACGAAAAAAGATGATTAATCGGAGTGGTTTAGATGAATGTGATAAAACAGAGGTCTCGGTGAAGGAAAGAAAAGAATGTGACCAAAGCATATGTGAGGAGAAAAAAAAAAAACAACTCACAAGGTAGGAAAAATGGAAACAGAAAGTGGGCGAGGGAAGAAAAGAGACGATAATAGGTTGCTATGACAATAATTGATCAGTCAATCAATTGTGCATTTTGCCTAAACCACGGAGAAAATAAGAATGTCATCATTTATTGAACAGAAAGTGTTTGCCTGATGTGTGAAGTCTCAAAGAGGACCACCTTCTGCATTTCCTCCATGTTACATTATTATTATTATTACCGGTGTGCACAAAGCGAAGCTAAGTAATTGGTTCACTCTGTCTTTCTGTTTGTCTGTCTGTAGGAGTCGGTCTATGATCGAGGTACTACTTGATTTCAATTGACTTATACATTTTGAACACTGTAGAACCCGAATCAGAACACGAACCTGCAGTTTAGCAGTACTTGGAAAATATTTACGGTGCATTATTAAGCTGCTCATGGGACAGCCCTGAGACGGCCTCAGGGCCATCTCATGCCCTGAGGGCAGAGTAATTGTGAGATTCAGCTTCAGACAAATGTGGTGGTGTCCATCACTGTTTTAGTGCAAAACACAAATCCAAGACTTTAAAAGACTCTTCCCATGTCCTTTTTCTCAAGACTACACAGGGTAAGGTGTTCTATGAACTTTCTCGTCGATATAATATGATGCATGTATGCAGGGCCGGCGCAGACCTCAGAGGGGCGCATTACTGACCTTTAAGGGTCACAGTTTTATGCAAATTATTGTTTTAAGAAAACACATAATAAAAGGAAAATATAATATTTCATTGTTCATAATAGTTTATAGTTCATTGTTAGTTCATAACCAGTTTATTGTTTTCAACACTAACAATACTGTTTCTTTCTTTATCTATCTATTCTTCTTTCTTTATCTATTCTATTCTTTCATTCTTAGGTTGGTGACAAAATTTGAAAAGGAAAAGGCACGCAAAGTGAGATTTTGATGTGTCTGAAATTGAAATTTTTATGAGACGTTTTTAACTCTGTCTGTTTTTTCTTTGTTTCTGTCTGACTGTAGGCAAAATATTGTGGAAAAATAAATTTAGCAGTTTCAAGTTTTGTGCTTTTTAATTTTTCTACAAAACATGTTTTTAAAAATCGAAGTTGGAAATTTTTTGGGGGGGATGCAAGTAGCTGGCCTTGCCTTGGGCGCAAAATAGTCTGGTGCCGGCCCTGCTTGTATGTCCGTCTGTCTCTAATGCTCCTTTACACCGATTGATTGTACAGCTTTCCTGACTCCTCCCACAAATGGAACCTTAAAATCACACAGCCAACATTTTGATGATACACGATGCAAAAGACATCTTCAGAGGTGTCATATTCACAATGCCCTTCGCCATGTCATATTCGCCATGCCCTCCCTACAAGCTTTCCAATCGGTGTAAAATGACCAAAGAGACTGTTAAAAGATCATCAAATATCAAAAAGTTGGAGCCGAAAGGTGGCACAGTAAATATAGCCTCAGACTCCAGTCTTTTGGCTTCAGGCCACTGGTGTCAGCCTATGGGCCAGTGCAATTGGAATCTATCCAAGCTATATAACCATGATGCATTATTCATGCATATAGGTAGCGGTCTGTTGCCTTATATACCACCCCAAAAAGCGCATTTACCATGGAGGCTCTGCAGGTCCTTGCTATTATTTCCGACTATTTTCTCTTAAAGAGCAGGTTGCAGGTCACCAAACATGTTCTGAAAATTTATCAATATGATTATATGTGCATTAAATAGTTCGATGCAAACTATTGTGGTTGCCTAACTATTGGGAAAATTAATGAAATTTAACTCCGAAGTTGTTATTTCTCGAGGCTGTTGAAAAAAAACATCCGTGTGCCATATATGGATGGTGACGTCAGGTTCTCCAAAACAAAGCGGACGCTCACTCGCTCATTGCAGAAGTGTCCAGTTCAGCGGGCTGTTCTTTCACTTTTTTTGAACTTGCAACTGTCTATATTATCCTTTTTTATTTTGAATTATTGTAGAACAAAGTTATTTGGATATTTGTACATCATGCCGCGTACGTGTGTCATCATGTTTTGCGAAAATGGCTGGAAAACGGGTAATCGCTCCCACCGATTCCCGAAGGAATCAAACATTCGCCGGCAGTGGATAAGATTTGTACAAACAAAATGGGCGAATATTCCCCCAAAGAAAACGGGTAAAGAGGACCCTTTGGATAGACTTGTTATTTGTGGTGACCATTTCACAGCCGAGGATTACGAATGAATAAACACATCTGATCAACATTTTGTGAATACGAGTTGTTGGTTGAGAAGTTCTCTAGATACTGCTCTATCACAGAATCAATTGTTGAGTTCAAGTGAGAAAAACCTTGAAATGTATTCTTAAAGAGTACATGGAAAAACACATAAATAAACTTTCTGAAAAACACAAGCATGAAAAAATTTCTCAACAAATCAACTTATTGTTGATTAAATTACTTTTTTAACAGCATCAGCAAATTGGGCTATTTCATTTCAATTGTAAAAAAATTGATCAATTTTCCACTTTTTTTTCTAAATTTGGTAGAATATTTCCCAATGAGGCTAAACATGTTTTGGTATTTATATGTCACAACAGTCTCTTGAAAGTTGGGGTTTGTTCAAACTGTTCACTTTCGCTGGGGTCAAACTCAGCTGTCAGAAAGACTTCAACGCCAAGGCTACGGTGTATAATATATTTGGGTCCATTATTGATTCATTCTATTTCTGACTCTTGAGTGACTGTAGGGTTAAAATTATTATATCAAGTCACAGACGAATCAAACTTTACATTATTTTATGCATCAAACAAGAAAATGAAAATCTACAAACCAATCTGTCTGGTGGATTCTGTCAGTGTGAACTGCCCGGCAGTCAGTCCTGCCACTTGTACACGAAATAGGCCGTTTTCTGGCACTTGCAAGTGGCTCAAATTTATATTCTTCAGGGCCAGAAACTCCATAGTATAAATTCCCATCATCCTCCGACTCGTCCTCGGCAATATCGGAATGAAAACACTCAATTTCATCGCCGCTGAAATCACTCTCCGATTCGCATCTCACCATTGTTCACACGCTGTTTCCGAATGTTCACAAAGTTTTCAGAGGACGTGACGTCATAGCATCTTCGGTAAATTCCGGTCTGTTTTTCGATCACTGACAAAAGTTTTGAACTAAAAGTTAATTTTAGCATATTTTGAGTTTCAAATGTAAGAAAATAATTGCCCAACGATTATTAATGTGATTACAACCTTCGAATCAAGCAGTCATCAGCGACCCAAAACCTGCTCTTTAAACAACTTGACCAAGGACCATAAGACCCATGTCATTCTAGAGGTCTTTGTCTGAGGAGTTCCGGGAATCTCGCAAGATTGTGAAAGAAAAAATCCGTCATTATTTACTTTTAACGACGTGTGTGTATGTATGCATCAGGAAGAAGAAAATTGCTGTGGGGTCATTTATTGGCACAATAAGGCTGCCCATGGTCATTTGAAATTGCAATTAAACGGGGTTTACACTTATCTCGGGGATTGTGAGTTGGTTGCCACCGTGATGCACCATGACATGTAGGAGCCATGCTGTTGGTATTTTCATCGCGGTTTCTGTGAAGTCAGTGATTGCATGATAAGAGGAGAAAGAGTTAAATATTTAGCCGATTTGATGAGGTAATGAAGAAAAATGTAATTTTGATGTGGGAATGTCGAGGGGTAGGAGAGGACAGAGAGCTGCGGTTGCGAGGGTGGGAGCAAAGATGGGACAGAGTTCGGAGGGGGTTGAGGACTTGTGATGGGGGAGATGGGGAGGGGGCTTGAAGGCTTAGGGTTGAGAAGGGGAGGTTGAGGGCTTGGGGTTTTTGTGAAGGGGGGGGAGAGGGTAGTTGATGACTGGGTTTGGGAGGGGGAGGGGAGGAGGTTGAGGACTTGAAGTCATGTCTTCCATTGCGTGGATGTTATTATTACGAGAATGTAAGACTTGTCGCTCCAGTGATGGGAATACCAGTCTTTGCATAATTGCTAAAAAAGAAAAAAAAGGTGATGGTTAATGGAAAAAAAATAAATTAGGCGGTATATAGATACTAGCAACACTCAGGGAGCGAGATGGGGAGGAGTGTTAATGGGATATTCATCACAGTGTTTTTAGATGCTGAATTTCAAACAATATACAACACACAAAGAGCATCAAAACTTAAAAAAAAAAAATATCACCTTCCCCCTCCTTTTGATCTAACTGCCTGGGGTACGTTTTAGGCACGAGCCATGCCAGGAAACAAACTCTTCTCATGTGTGCATATGCAGCACGTTATATGCAGTGTGTACGTATATGTGTGTATTGCTATGCTGCGCATGCTGTGCTTACGATTGTGTACAGGACAATTGTTGACGGACACACGCACGCAGGGACACAGGGATGGACGCAGGCACGCCAAGACCGAGCTCCTTTTTATGTTATTATTAGTAGTATGAGGAGATTATGAAGATAACCTTTCAAATTATTCACCCCTGAACAAACAACATCGAGAAATAATGAACAGTTTGGTCAGACCTGTCCAATCTGCTGTCCGAGAGGCCACGAGCAGAGACGATGCAAATTTCTGGAGGAACAGCAGGGTACTGGAGGGAAAGAAACACAGTGGCCAAATGTGTTGCACCAAGGAGATGGGCAAATCATGTACACAATATCAATTTTGATTGTGAACATGAAAACAAGAGAATATGAGAAAAGGAGGAATATGGTAGGATAGGAAGTGTGAGGAATTCAGAGGGGTTGACGTTGAAGAGGACATATGATATGATGAGATTGACACAGTTCCTCACAGATGGAGGGAGACGCAGACTGAGAGTCAGGCAGACCAGCGAGCTGCTACTGTCTCCACCTGTGGCTGGATGCAATGGGAGCTGCAGATGCCATGGGTTGGGCCTGGGTAAGTAACAGAAAATGAAAAAAGGACACAAGAAAGGGGAACAGCAGACACACAATGAAAATAATGTTCAGCAAGGAAGAAAAATACCCACCACTTACCAGTGATTTTATCGCTTCACCATATGCTGCATCTTAAATCAAAAAACAATGGTCGCTGCATTAAAATATTGTGTTGTTTGTACACCCAATGAAGAAAATTGTAATCCTGAATAAAACAATCAATTCCATGTTACTCAGTTATTCAAAAACACTGTGCAGCATATGCAATCGAATGACTGTTGATATGACAATGGGCCTGTTCACCATCTTGAGTGGCAAAACAATGGTGGCGAGTGAGCAAGATGTGAGTACCGTAAAATTCGGACCATTGAGCGCATCGTTATATAAGCCGCATCCCCTAAATTAAAAAAAAATCCGGAATTTAAACACACACAAGCTGCACTGATTTATAAGCCGCAAATGTTGCACAAAAAAAACCAAGCGCAAAAACGTCCGAAAATTAGCCACAAAAAGTGAGAAACTCGACAGCCACAGAAACTTGTCAGACGCACACAAAGCACAAATTCAATGACAAATTCATTGACAAAGCAACACAAAAATAAAAATACAGCTACACCAAAGATATACAATAATACACACAATCAAAAAATACTGGTAGTCACATTTATTCATTGTCGTCATCATTTCCACTGAAGCCACTGAAAGCTTCGTCTTCAGTGTCGGAGTTGAACAACAGAAGCACAGCTTCTTCTGCTATGGCTGCATCGCTGACCTCAGCCTCTTTTTCACTATCGGATGAATCCGAGTCTTGCTGACTGGAGCTGGTGGCTTCTCTGTCGTCTGCTACATACAAGAGTTCAGCTTTGCGAAAGCTGTGGACGATCGTAGATAGTTTTACTTTTCCCCACGCTGTCAAAATCCATTGACAGACCTCCGCGAAGCTTGCTCGTCGCATACGTCCAGTTTTGGTGAAAGATTTTTCACCACTGGTCATCCATGTTTCCCATTGACACGCAGTGCTACTTTGAAAGCACGATTAACACTGATATCAAGAGGTTGAAGATATTTGGTCGTGCCACCTGGGATCACTGCTGGGATGGAGTTAGTCGATCTGATTGCTTCTTTTACGGTATCTGTAATGTGGGCCTTCATGCTGTCCAAAACCAACATGGCCTTGTTTCGGTGGAAGAACCCTCCCGGTCGCTTGCCATAGCACTCAGTGAGCCACGTCTTCATTAGTGTTTCATTCATCCACCATTTCTTGTTCACTTTAATAACGATTCCTTTTGGAAACTTCTCCTTTGGCAACATAACGTGTTTAAATATGACCATTGGTGGAAGTTTTTCTCCAGATGCCATGTAGCTCAGGACGCAAGTAAAATTGGTTTTCTCATGACCAGTTGTTTTTAAACAGATGGACAATTCGCCTTTTTTGTTTACAGTCCGATTGAGAGGTAGGTCAAAGGTCAGAGGGACCTCATCCATATTAATTATGTCCTGGGGAGCAATGAAGTTCTCTGCTATTTTCTCCTGCGTGTAGTTCCGAAAGTTTGCGATTTTTTCTTCGAAGTCAGGAGGGAGTTGTTGACAGAGAGTCGTTCGTGCTCTGACAGAAAGACCTTTGCGTTTCATAAATCTGAAACACCATGACTGCCCCGCCCTGAAATTCTTCTATTTTCTTTTCTGCAGCGATCGATCTTGCTTTGAGTCTAGTCTGAACAGTAGAAACACCCCGACCATCCACTCTCTGTGTGTTAACCCAGTCTTCAAGTTCGTCTTCCAGTTCGGGCCATTGGCATTTCCTACCTCTGAAAGCCTTTGTTGACTTTTTGCAGCGAGAAAGTTCGCCCCTCTGCTTTCTCCAATGTCTGATCATTGATTCATTCACTCCAAGTTCATAGGCAGCAGCTCGGTTTCCCTTTTCAATAGCCAGTTCGATCGCCTTCAATTTGAAAGCTGCATCGTAAGCATTGCGTCGTGTTTTCGGCATGATGGAAGTTGTCTGCGCAAAGGCGATTAACTGAATGTTTCGTATGTGTAAAGGCCGTGTGCAAATTTGGAGGAAAAAAACCGTGAAGTTATCACAAGCACACTTTTACAGTGAGTTTTGAATTCACGAAGAGTCAAAAACAGTTTTGAAATCTAATGTGAATCTAAACATAGACTGGAGACTGACGACAACAACTTGATTTGGACTGAACGCGTCATCGGGAAAACGCGCAACATCGGAAAAATCCATAAACAAGCCGCATCGTTATTTTAGCCGCAGAGGTCGAAGTTGAGGGAAACAGTTGCGCTAATAGTCTGAATTTTACGGTATGTGTGGCTTTTTCTAATGTTAGGTCTAAATATTATCAGGAATCACAAGACAAGTACCACCGGATACGCACAGAAAGTGAAGGTCTCAGCTAATGCTCAAGATCCACATACTATACCAAGGAAAGGATGGTTCACTGATTAATTTGAAAGAATTTCAATGACTTTTATCAAGGCCATTTAGCTCTGACTCCCCAGGATTTTTTATTTCCTGCCTTTTGCCAATAAATGTATAATTATTTCAAATTTCTCAACCTATTTCCTTTGCGTGTCATACTCATGGTTTACTTGTTTCCTGACTGCTAGGGGCTTCAGTTATGCTTTTGCAGTGATCAGGAAGAATCATACAAGTGACGTGGATTCACAGGAGATCGGTGAGATTACGAACACAAACACCTGTCAGGAGGTGAAAGCAGAAACAACAATTGCATAATGCTTTGATGACCGAATGAGCATTTTAGTTCCATTGTTTTCCTTTACCGCCAACCTATGTAACTTACCGTACTCATATTACCATTTCCAACAAGCTTAACATCTTGGAGCAATGAGAAGTGATTATACGTACCAACAATGGACATATTGCACTCTATTGATATTAATGCAAAGCAGCTTTAGCTGGAGATAGTATCACTGGGATTTGAACCCAGAATCATTCAACATTGCTCCCAAATGAGCTATCCCACTGTCCTTAGATATTAAAAACAAGATATAAATAACAATATTAAATATATTAAAAAGATGACATTACCTTCGTTTTTTTTCTTCAACACTGCATTTGTTTCGTATTTGGCCTATTGTGAGAATATTGTTCCAATATCTTTTGGAATGCCCCTCGTACATCTCATCAGCCAATCACATTCGCTGTTTCCACTCCAAGCAAGGGTGCAATTCAAATACCTTTATCTTGATCGTTGTTGTATTGCTCGTTTATTAGTGACTGATCGATAAAAATAATTGATCGTTTCGTGACTGCTGATCAATAATTGTGTTAATAACAAGTAGGGAAAGCGTTAAGATGCGAGTACAACCTGTCAGCATCATAGGAAACTTGCAGGTCGTCCAGGAAGATGGCTTGCAGTGCTTCCAACTCTGTAACAAAGCTGCAAGATAATACAAATAACCAAGAAGTTAGAAAAACTCATATGAACCTAAAATAGTTAGCAGCATCAACCATTTAGGGCCGAATTTACAAAAGGCGTTTAGCGAGTGTCTTGCTTACACACCGAACCCTTAAACGGTGACAAAACATTATTGTATGTGCACAGCTAATTACCAGCCCTAAATGGTTGGCCTCCCATTGGCCAAATCACAGCCAGCAGAGACATGAATATCACTGCCAAGGTAAGTGAATCTCTCCACGGCCTCAACATCCTCACCACAAACAGGCACAGACAGGACAGCAGCATCCAAAATGTCATTGATAGCAACTTACAAGGGAGATAAACAGCCGATTAGTTGTACCTGCCTAAGTTATGATGCAATGCCTTTAAACATTTATTTTGTTTAGCGCGCTATAGAAGAGATTACCTAACCAATTCACCTTAATGCCTCTGCATTGGCCTCACGGACGTCAATTTCTAGTTTGTGTGTTCCAACTACGACAACATGTCAGGAAAGAAAAGAGGACAATTTTTCATTCGAGCAACAAATGGGTTTCATTAAAGTAATCAAGGTTCACCAAGGAACAATCTAAAACAGGAGAAGTGACGTGCGCACAAATATGCTTGGAATGATATTTCAAAAAGGATGGCCACCCAATCCCAGAGCACCCAAAATCCTCAGCCAGGCACCTCCAAGAAACCTGGAGGAGGATGAAGGCAAATGCACACAAATTTGATTTTGTACTACTTCTCCAGAGGATTGAATCTATCCTCAGAGCCTCAAGGCACGTCGGCGAACTCTCCTATTCCTATCATCTTCTGCCTCCCCCTGAGCTAAATCAAACAATCATATGCATCAATATTCACCAACCCATGTAAAATACCAATTATAATGCTCGTTTCAAGGCATTAAACACACTTTTTAAAATGCCACCATTGATTGCAGAAGTTTATTTGTTATTTAAAAGCTTGTGATTAAGTTTTGATCATGCATTAGATAATCACTCTTCAACGATTGAAGACCAACTTTGAAGGGGTGATCATCACATGATGAGCGACTCTACACACTTCTAACTCTTAAAGCCTTTCGGAAATTCGGCCCTTAGACTTTGCTTCAAACAGTTGCATTCACTCTTGATAAACTTGTACATTTTAGAATTTATATTGTTACTTATCCTCCATTACAAGACTGTGTCCCAAAGTCCCCCCCCCCACCCAGACCCAAAAGACCCCTCCCTGAACATACCACGAGAGTCCCCCACGACCGCACCTCAAAGCCTGCCCCAAAGCACCTCACCCCCCTGACCTCATCTCATCCCAAACCCCCCAGGTCAGGTCAGGTCAGGTCAGGTATGGGAGCATGCGCCAGAGCAGCGCGTCGCTGCGGCCACTTTCCACCAGTACTCCAGGGGCCTCTGTCTGGCCATCCCCCAGGCAGATGCCTGGCCCATCCCCATCTCCTTGAGATGCCGAACAACCTGCTGCAACCACGAGGCACGTGGTCGGCCCATTGGCCTCCTCCACTCACGAGACTCCCTCGCCGAGAGAATCTGGTGAGCAGGATCAGCGTCCCAAAAACGAGCAACATGTCCATACAGCCGCAGCTGATGCTCACGGACTATGCAGGTAACAAATCTCATTTGAGTCTTTCTCAGCAACCGCTCGTTGGACACAAAGTCCGACCAGCGAGAGCCAAGGATTCTCCGAAGAGACCTGGTACCAAAGGAATTAAGTCTCCATCTCAGATACTTGGTCAGAGTCCAAGTCTCGCATCCATAGAGCAAGACTAGAAGCACCAAAGACCAGAAGACTTGGACTTTCGTCCTCCCGCACAGGTACTGGCAGCGCCACATCCCATTATCCAGTGAATCCATGACTCCCCAGGCTCGACCCAGACGTCTATTGGCCTCTGACTCACAGCCAGCAGAGACATGAATGTCACTGCCAAGGTAAGTGAATCTCTCCACGGCCTCAATATCCTCACCACAAACAGACACAGACAGGACAGCAGCATCCAAAATGTCATTGAAAGCCTGGATCTTAGTTTTGACCCAGGAAACCTGTAAACCCCCCCTTCCCCCAGAAAGTCCACGCTCACTCCATCCCAAAAGTCCACTCATCCCCGACTGGGTCTTTAAAGACCCCTTTCCCCCCCCACCCCCCGTATACCCGAAAGCCCCTCCAGACCAAGTCCTGAACCCCCCTCCGGCACCAGTCCCTGTCCCAAACACCCCTCCTCCCCTGATCGCATCCTGAAAGACACCGCCAAAAGTCCACGACTGCATCCCAGTCCTCCCAACCATGGCCAGGAAGCCCCCCCCACCCCGAATGGGCCTCAAAAGCCCCCTCCCCTCCCGTGTCCCAAAAGTCCACCCCCCTCTTGACCACGTGCCAAAAGCTCATCCCTTCAAACTGAGTTCCGAAAGTGTCCCCCCCCCCCCCGACTGGCCGACCGACTGCTTGCCGAAAACTCTCCCCAACCAAGTTAGTCATGATGTTCTGACATTCTGACGAACAGGAAAATCATATAATATCCACATATTATGTACACACTCAGATTGGGGTGGAGGTGACATGAAGTGAAAGGGATTCACAGGTTAAACTGAGGGAAAGCATACAAGCAACTCTCACATTGCAACTATTGGGGATGCTTCTTAGCGGTGGTTGTTCAAGTCCCCCCCACCCAAAGTCCGCCCCCCCCCAACGCAAGTTGGGGCCAAATCATTCTCACTCCACCATGCTGCATGGATTCGTCAGGAAAGTGTGGCCATGATCAGAGCGCTGATCTGTGCCCATGGACCATTTAGTGACTCCTTCCTGTCTCTCTGCTTCTCATGTCCCTGGCTTCACGAAGTTACACAATCTTGGAAGTGGGGGGTCTCTGGTTCGCTCCTGGAAGATCAATCGGCTGTCTCCGTACCAAGGGCCTGTTCGAGAGAACTGTACGGGGCATACAACAACTCTCACAATTTTGGGTCGTCTTGTGCTCTCACGACCACACAAACGAATCTCATGGGTTTTTAGGCTTTCTCGAAGCAAATGGGAAAGTTTTCACAGTTTACTCAATTGAGTGCTTTAAAATGAATAAAAATACAACAGAATATCACAAACATTTTCCATCGTGATTAGTTTTTGAAGTCTACTGGTGGAACAAAAGCCCAAAACAAAAAGGTACTGTTGTTGTGGGAATAGTCACAGATGGTAACGGGCACAAGACGACTAGTTAGGTCATTAACAAAGTCCAGCATTATTGGGTGGTTTCTGGGTAAAGTACGACATGCAAAGTGTGTTTAGAAGCCAATAAACGTGACCCCCTCCCATCTGTAGTATGTCTAAACTCTCCCAGTATTCCTCGCTCATTAATCCTTGAAATTATTCCCTTAGTAATGCATTTAAATCCTTTTGTAAGGTGTTGCTTTTGAATAAATCAAAGCCTCACAGCTCCACAAGCCACCGAACCCCTCCTCCCCTCGAGGAAGGAAAAAAACTGGACCCTGAGACTATGCGTGAAGTAAGCCACGCCGATACTCACAGTGTCGGGGATTTAAAGTCACAATAAGTGATGAGAAGCTGGCTGGTGGGGTAATGGGCACGCAGTGACGCATGGTCACATAAGAGGCCAAGGGTTGGGGAAAATGATGAGTTTGGAGTTCAGCAATTCCACAATAGAGTTGACAGTCCAGAGCACAGTACAAGTCCCACGGAGCAGTCTGAGCATCGCACAGGGAAAAGCATGTGTGTGTGTGTTAGCCAATAGCCCCAAGCCCAGATGCAACTGGACCTGTCATTTCTCTATGGCTAAGACCATAACCGTCAGCCATCGCAACCCCACCCAATCGTCTTTAGTGTGTATGAGTGATTGGGCCAAAAGTTATCTTGCAAAGCTGTCAAAGTCTCGTGGGTGCACGGGGATTTAGCTTATGAAAGAGAATTCTCCATTCTGTACATGTGTTGCTTCCTTGTCCTACTCACCCCTCTTTGCTTCTTGCAATAAACACTGTTTTTCCACACCTGGTATGTAGTTCAGATTTAGAGTATCATCAGCATGGCGCGAGTCAAAACCCACGGCTGTTGGAAATTGGTGCCAGTCCCTCGTTAGGAGGTTTAAAATCCAGCGGTTCGTCCTGGTCATTACTCAATCCCCATGATCATTGCTTTCAGACTGACGAATGGACACAGATCTCGTTGGAGTTTCTGCAAGTTGGAAACCGAAGAAAATATGTTCGGCTTTCCCGGCAGATGATGTAAAGCCTCCCTCCGGGGACTATCAATCACTATATGGTGACCGTCTGGATGGAAGATTTTACCACGTATCCACCCATGGCCTACTGTTACATTGGAAATCGGGATTAGAATCAGGACAATGGTTCTAATCCATCAACCGTTCTCGTTACAGTATCCTTAAAGACTTTTGTGTTTTCTGTGGCAGTAATAGCCATTCAGTTATCAGTTTGTCAGTGTTTACTTCGAAATAGCAGTGCATAGAATCTTGCAATTCTGCAGTTCTTTGTGAAGCTATTTCAAATCCAAACATGCATCACAAAGCAAGATTCAGAAGGCTGCTTGCTGTGTTTGAAGATCCTCGGACTGAAGTACACACGAGCCAGTGCTTCCTACATTCACTCGTATAAATCTCCTTCTGCAGCGAGAGGATCCCAGTACAGTATATATCTGATAGCTGACGCAATTTGAGTCTTCTTCAAAAAGCTGCTTGGTAAGTTTGTTACAGTGGATGCCATCAAACAGGTAGATGATATCACAAAGGTGGACTTTGAGAATACTAAAAACCACCAAGATTACTCCAAACTCACAGTTGGAACAGTAACAAAGCAAAGGCTGAAAAATACTTTTTGATGAAAGTGACCTGTATGTTGCTGATGAAAGAAAGGAGTGAAAGCATGTTATGTGAAAGCTGCTTATCAGGCCATAAATAAATTATCCCTTGAAGATAGTGTCCTCAACCAAGCAAGATTTATTCATTTTGAAGGGAAGGAAGATTGTACATTTGACTCGGTGGAATCTTTCTTTGCAAAGTTCTCAGACTTGCTTCAGTTTACACCTGCACAGATAGATAAGCTGCAAGCTGCAAGAGTAAAAGACTAACACCTTGAGAAGCATGATATTCCTGATAGTCTGGGGAAAAAACGATAATGTAAGAGGAAGGGACAGAAGAGAAGGGAGAAACAGTATCACAGAATGGATATGGTATGGGGTTACACATCAGATAAGATGTTGAAAACTGTGATGCTTCATGCAGATGTCAAGTGTCTGTAAAAAGCATCTAAATTTATTCTGAGTTCCCACATTGCAAGGCTGGAGAGGTGAGTGTTCAATCTCAGCAAAGAGAGGTGAGTGTTCAAACAGAATAAGACACAAACCTGTTCACGTCATGCAAATTTTACATCGTCATCCACTATACAAGTAAAACTGGCTAATAAGGTTTTGTGTGTTGTTTGGGAACCTCTAAAGGACCTGAAAGTCAGAAAAGCTGTACAAAGACATGCACAAGAAGTAGATCAATTATGATTCTTTGTATTTGCACAATACTGTATGTTGTTTTTATCAAATTTATCCCTAAGGCTTGACATCATTCATAGGCTTATAAAAACACCTTACCATATTTCCTTTTTTCTTTATGAAGCTTGATAGATTGTTAACAGTTAACTACTGTACCATAAATACTTAGGTCATCTTACAAAGACAGTGCAGTACATCTTTATCACATTGATTAGAAGGCATAAGGCAGGATAAAAAGCCGGTACTGGTTAATAAACGCGAGAAACACCATTATCTTTGGTACAGTATATTATTTTAAGGAGTTTCTGATTGATCTTTGGAATATTTCAGACACAGTACCATCTTCTGCCAGTATGAAAACATTTTCCAAGAAAAAGTGACTGGATCAGTGCTGTCTTCTTCTTGCATATGGCCAATATGGATTGCACTAAAGTTTAATGTCCAGGTTCTGCAGCCATTTGGCTGTCTCAGGGGTGAGTTGGTAGGGAGCTAAGAGTCCTCCCGATAACTTCCGCAAGGGACAGTGCGAAGTGATGTGCTCCATCGTTTGAACTACTCCGCAGACATAGAGTGTATCTGGCCTTATCCTCCATCGGTGGAGGGTACAACCACAAAGGCCCTGTCCAGTGCGGAGTCTGTTGAGGGCTGTCCATTGCCTATGTGGGAGCATGAAACCGGGTGGAAGAATGGTTTGATCATGTACAATATATTTATTAGGAGCTGTGGCAGCCTCCCAGCTGGCCCTCTACAAGTCGGCTTCGCTTTGATGGGCTCCAGTAAGGAGCTTGGCACGGTTGCATGGTGGTTTTCTGGACTTAAGGCGACAGCACGGCTGTTCAGTGAGAAGGCGCAGGGCTGGAATTTTGGTAGCCAAAATGCGGCTGAAGTATCGGGATGATAGCACATCCCTACGGATGGCTGGCGGAGCAATGTTGCAAAGGATGGTAAGCCACTCAGGCTTTGTTGGCTTGAGGCTTCCAGACACTGTTCTCATTGTGGCATTTAACTGAATGTCAATGGCCTTCATATGGGCACTCGCCAACCAGACTGGCACGCAATACTCTGCCGTCGAGTATATGAGGGCGAGTGTTGTCAGGATCACGCTTACTCTTACGCAATACTAACACAAACTACCTTTGGGTAAAGCCATGCTGACTACCTTTAATTAGTTTGTATTTGCTTGAATGGTTCTTCATCCAGTCTTTAATTAATGTCTTCAACACCTTCCCCACAAATGAAGTCAAGCTAATAGGTCTATAGTTTCCTAATTCTTCTCTGGATCCTTTCTTAAATAATGGTGTTACGTTTGCTACTCTCCAATCCTCCAGTACCTGGCCTGACTCCAGGGAACTATTGAACAATATCTGTTAACATCTCGCTTACCTGCTCAACCACCCCCATCAATACTCTCGGGTGCATATTATCTGAACCCGGAGCCTTATCTTCTCTTAAATTACCTCGCTGTTCCTTTACTTCCTCCACTCCAACCTGGATCTTCTGTAAAAGTGCTTCTTCACCTCCTCGATAGATACTCTCAGCAATTGGCAAATCGCCTGATTGTTCTTGTGAAAAAAGTTGATGAAAAATACCTGTTTAATAAGCCTGCCATCTCACTTTCATTACTAACCACTCTCCCGGTGCTATTCCTCAATGGCCCACACTGGTCCTAACCTGTTCTTTTCCCCTGATATAGTTAAAGAAAGCCTTGCTGTTATGTTTAATATTCTGAACAATGTCCTTCTCATACTCTCTTTTGGCTGACAGAGTTATTTTCTTAACTTGCCTCTGTTTACTCCAATAATTATATAAATCTAACTCCAGTCCTGTTATTTAAACCTAATAAATGCCTTGTTTCTCCTTAATAGTGTTCCTTATCTCACTACTCAACCACCCTGGTCTCTTTCTGTTTCGAGTTTTACATCTCATTGGAATGTACTTACTCTGCACTCTACACATTTGGTCCTTGAAGGTTTCTCATTTCTCTGATGCTGATTGTCCTGTTGTTCGAGTCTCCCAATCTCAATCACCCAACTCTCTCCTCATACCCTCAAAGTTTGCCTTCCTGAAATCTAATAGCCTTACCCTACTATCCTGAACTCTAACCCTTAACAGAATCTTTGCACACACAATGTTATGGTCACTTGCTCCAAAATGCTCCCCAACCACCACCTCCTCCACCATATTGGGATTGTTATATAAAAGGAGGTCTGACACTGCACTCCCCAGAGTGGGCTTATCTACAAACTGGGTTAAAAAGCAACTTGGAATAAAACTAGGAAATCCTCATCCGCTCTGCACTTTCCCTGTTCCTGTACCCAATCTATCCCTGGCAAGTTAAAATCCCCCATAATCAATACACTTCCCTTACCACATTCCCTTTTGAGTTCTTCATGTACTCCTCCTTCCTCCTCTTCCTTCACACCCAGAGCCCGATAAAAGCATCCTTCCAGTATGTTACTGTTTTTACAATTTCTAATCTCTACCCATACAGAATCCTCAACATTTATTCCTTCCTTAATATCACCCCTTTCTCTTGATGCAATGCTGTCCTTTATCCAGATTACAACTCCTCCTCCTATTCTCTCTTTCCTATCACACTGATACACCTTGTAGCCTTCTAATCCTGTCCTCCAGTTACTCTCCTCTTTAAACCATGTCTCACTGCAACTATATCGTACTCCTTGCTATCCACTTTGGCTTCCACCTCTTCCATCTTGTTTAAACTTTTGGCATTGGTGTAGAATATGTTTATCTTTGCCCTTCCTCAAATTCTATTTTCTTGCCTGGCCTGACTCATCACAATTACATCATCCATTCCTTCCTTAATACCTTCTCCACCCTCCACTGACCAAAAAAGCCTGAATTCCTTCCTCAATTCCCACTGCAAACCTTGCTGCTTTCTTTCTATTTAACAGATGGCCATCATTCCGGAAACACTCCCTTTGTCCCCTGAATGATTCGCACTGCCTCATCAATGTAAAACCTTCCTCCCTACACCATTCTTCCAGCCATTGGTTGACGTCTATTGCTCTGCTCATAATTTCTCTATCGTTTCCTGATCTTGGAAGAATCCCAGAAAAACATGACCTCACACCCTTTGGTTTCAGCCACTTACCCAATATCTTGTATCTATTTTTCAAAAGCTCTGAGTAAACTTTCCCTGCATCATTCGCACTGAAGTGTACCACAACCAACCAACTTCTTCCTGCCATGACCCGACACTATCGTTTACCCTTCCTTCAATATCCCTAACTCCTGCTCCTTCAAAACTACACAGGATTCTATGTCTACGATCCTTCCAGCAGAATGAAGAATCGACATATTTAATTGTCTCATTACCTACAAAAACTGCCTCCCATACCTCATTTCTATTGCTGCACATCCACCACTGCCCGCACCCAGTGCACCTCCACCACTGCCTGCCTGTATTTGGGATAACGGACATTTTCAACTTTCATAGTGCAAAATGTCACATCTACCTCTGCATTTGTTGTGTGATTGTCAGGATAGTGGGTGCAGACAGCTGTTTTGTTGGGGTTGGGGCAGAGTTTCCATTTGTGTAGATACCCTCCAATATGCCCAGATCTCGGGTGAGTTAGTTCCCGACAGATTTTAGGTCTGGTCCCTGCACTACGAGTGTGATGTCATGAGCATAGGTGAGTTTGAAGGAGGTCAGCGTTGGCAGGTCGTTAAAATAGAGGTTAAAGAGGGCAGCGGCTAGAACAGATCCTTGATGGAGGCCATCGTTTAGTATTCTAACATGGCTGATTTTTCCGCTGAGGCTAATGCAGATCTTTCTGTCCCGAAGGAATGTGACAGCAGTCTGATTTTCTTCTGAGACTTTGTCATAAGCTGATGACAGGTCCACCAAGGCAGTTGTCATGTTTTGTTTTCTCTGGAAGCCAGCCTCGATGGTGAAGAGGGCAAGAACCTGATCACAGGTACTGCGGCCGGGCCTAAAGCCCCCCTGCTCATCAGGTCAGAAGGCCTCCAGAGTGGGAGTTAAACGGGAGTAGGGCCCTCTCCATCAGCTTTCCTGGCACTGAGAGTATGGCTATTTGGCAGTAGTTGCAGAGTAAGTCTGCTGGCCTACCAGTTTTTAGGATGGCAATAACATGAGCCTTCTTCCAGGCAACAGGAATTTGCGGTTTCATGGAAGGCAGTAAAATGGCTGCCAACCACGTACGATCCTTTTCTCCAGTGTTGCTAAGTAATTCAGGGAAAATTCTGTAGGCCCTGTGGCTTTGCCATTTTTGGTTGCAGACAGTATGGCATCAATGTTTTTCTTTGTATATGGGCTGCCAGGTGGCTGCTCAGTGGGCTTTCTTGGCGGTTTCAGATCCCTTTTTACCTCCGTGACTTGGATATTTGGAGCCTTTGAGGTCTGGAGGAGGTGAGACGATGGAATCAAGGGAAACTCTTGGGATGGCAGCAGTAGTGTTTTCTGCGACACCCAGTTTCCTCAGCAATGCCGATGCCTTGCAGCCGCTGCGAGTGGTCTGTTGATGCCACCAACTCCTTCCAGCACTTCAAACGTTGTGTCGATAGCCTCAATTGTTGCCTGCGTAACATCAGGATTCCCAGTTTTGTTGTGCCCCTTTCGAAGCCTTTCAAGTCTCCACTGTCCAGCAAGGTGGGTAGGTCTTGTGGAAGCCACACAGTATGGTATTGGTGGCAGCAGAGAGGAGGTGCACAAATTCTGCGTATTTAGCTGGGACAGGTGGTATATCTTGTCTGCCAGCATCAGGTCAGGTCAGGTCAGATTACATCTGTGACTTGCTACAGGTAACATGTAAAGCTGTACTCACCTGTTCCATGGTCATGTTGTCGGCGACTGAACCGTCTCCCCCACCAAATTTCTGGGTGAGGAGGGTGTATGATATGGACACCCAGCAGGATGAAGAACAAAACCTGTCAAAGGGCGGAGGAGCTCCTTGTGAGCCAACGGCCATCCATATCTAGTGCCCAACTGTGTATGCGGACATCCTCCTGCAGTTGGGTTACTATTTATTAGGAGGTTGGTGGGAGGATTTGCACTCCGGCCACCGTAAAACCGTTCATTCCGCAAAACATTCCAAAAGCATTTTAAAAATATCTGAAAACCCACTTCCTGGGAGTACCTCCTGTGCAGCTTCCCTTTGCAGGGCAGCTCACCGGATGATGGGATTGGGGCAAAGCCTTCAGGACCCCCAATCTTTGATGATAGGAAGGAAACCACAGGGTAACCTTCCCGGGTAAGATTACTTTAGTGTGTCGGGGTGGTGCTGAGGTTTTGTGGGTGCCTGGAATGTGCTCTCCCAAAGAGAGTATGATCACCTGTCACTGTTATCATCTGAGCTCAAGCATTTGTAAATCGGTATTGCAGCACTCTGAGGTTCGGAGACCGGATTACAGCGAGATCATGGCGGGTGGTTACACCTACTGTTGGTCTGGTCGCTCTGATGGTTACCATGCCCAAGGAGTTGCTGTAGCTGTGTCCAATAAGCTGACCCCAATGATAATTGAGGTAACAGCAGTATTATGATTCTAAGGATTCGTCACTCCTTGGGTGTCATTTCTCTGGTCTCTGTATAAGCTCCAACTGAGGAGAGTGACCTCACTGTTCCTTTTGTACCAGGTCTCTTCAGAGAATCCTTGGCTATCGCTGGTCGGACTTTCTGTCGAACGAGCAGTTACTGAAAGAAACTCAAATGAGATTTGTTACCTGCATAATCAGTGAGCATCAGCTGCAGCTGTATGGACATGTGGCTTGTTTTCCTAACGCTGATCCTGCTCACCAGATTCTCATAGTGAGGGAGCCTCGTGAGTGGAGGTGGCCAATGGGCTGACCACGAGTCTCATGGTTGCAGCAGGTTGATCAGCATCTCAAGGAGATGGGGACGGGCCAGGCATCTGCCTGGGGGATGGCCAGACGGAGGCCCCTGGAGTACCTGGAGAAAGTGGACACAGCGACGCGCTGCTCCGGCACATGCTCCCATACCTGGCCTGGCACCGGCCCGAGTGGAAGGTCTTTGGCTGCTTTGGGTCAAACAGCAGGTTGATATCGGCTGTCGACATCCAGTCGGTGAGCTGTTCTCCAGCCACTTCCTTTTCCCTGTAACCCCATTCAGTGTGGTGACTGTTGAAATCCCTGATGTAAACCACGGGATGATTGTTTTGGGCTCGGGCAGGTGATAGCCATGTTTGTGTGGGCAGCTTGTACGCATTTGCAACAGTGACACTGCTTATTTTTACTGCTGCGTGTAGTGAGTTATTGTCTGCGGTTTTGATGTTTCGAAGACTGTCTGATGGCAGTGGCGAGGCCATGTTTGGCTGCGTTAACAGAGGCCGTGAGGTTGTCGCCTGCAATCATTTTCTTTGAAGCCTTTTTGTCATCCTCGCTATGAGTTTACTGGAGTATGGCTACGTCAATGGTGTAGTCCTTCAGGATCTTGGCGAAGATCTCGCACTTAAGAAATGTCAGCCCCTCAACATTGAGTTGGAGGATGCGGAGGGAGGAACCCATTGGTCTTGTGGTGGTCCACAGCTTTTGGCCCTGAAAAGGACCATTTTTAGCACTACGCAACCTCAGGCCCATTGCTGGGGTTTGTCCCGAGTGCGTCAGTGGTATTGGCCAGGTGATGACATCGGTCCTGATATCTTCAGAGTATAACACTGTCGAATATCATTTTCCAGGAGCACCACATGTTGGTTGTCATCTCACTCCCAATAGTGTTGTAAAATCCTGCCTCATAAACAGCTGAGAATGCACCAGAGGGAACCTAAGACCCAATGGCATTCAGAGTCCAAAGGAGGGCCCCAAAACCTACACGTTATGGCTCGGCTCACGCTTACGCACACTCTGCTGTGCTGTTCCGTCAGCATGGCAAAACCAAATGTTAAGACTTTTTACCTTAACAGGTTGGCAAGCCTGGGAAGGGGAGAAATGATGGGGAGTAATAGGATAGGGGAGAGTGAGGAGGGACTCCCCCTTTCTCAACAACGTTCCTGTTCCCGTTGATTAAGAACAATGTTAAAAATTACCCCCATGTGGGGGTGACGATCATCTCTATAATACCACAAGTTCTCAATGTTCAGTTATGACCGAAGACTACTGCACAGTCATCCTGTGCAGCTCGAACTGCGCAGTTTGGTTAAAGATGACTCGGCATTTTGGTGCGGCCGACGTTTACATTTCGGGTTTTGAAACTTTTGCACCTTCGGCGGAAAATGTATAAATATACAAGGTCAGCTGCTATGCAATGACACCATTCACTAACTTTTACCATGCCCAGTAGAGAATATATAGCCTCCTGAAGGTAGGGCAATTTTTGCAAACTTTGAAGTCACATGACGCGAAAACGAAAGCGAAATTCGAAAATCCGTCCTGACCAAATTTAGATATTGTCCCATACATTCATATGCCACAATCAAATTCAAGATCGCTTGAGAAATGTAGGAGGAGATAGATTTTGAAAATCATCATTTTCGCATTTTTTGCCAACTTTGAAGTCACGTGACACGAAAACGAAAGCGAATATCGAAAATGCGGCCTGACAAAATTTAGATATTGTCCCATAGATTCATTTGCTACAATCAAATTCAAGATCGCTTGAGAAATGGCGGAGGAGATAGAATTTGAAAATCGTCATTTTCGCAACTTCAAAGGTCTCGTGACCTTGACCTTGACAGTCATACCATCGTGTACGTCTCATCACCCTCTATCAGGATCACTAATGACCAGATCTCCCGCTTCTTCATTGTGAACGGACGGATCGAAGGACATCGACACCCATATTATTAGGTCATGCTCGAAGAGATGACCTAAAAAGTAAATAATGATGGAACGTCAATTCACAATCTTGCAAGATTCCTTCATCTCACGATTCTTCAGTAACTAGAGTTAATGGAACACCATACCCCACCTAGTCTTGAGAAATAAGGACATGGGCGAGGTCTGCGAGCG
This sequence comes from Eptatretus burgeri, assembly GCF_056783735.1. Taxonomy (NCBI): domain Eukaryota; kingdom Metazoa; phylum Chordata; class Myxini; order Myxiniformes; family Myxinidae; genus Eptatretus; species Eptatretus burgeri. Next base: position 31,177,228 of record NC_140970.1, on the reverse strand, counting down.
ACAAATTTGATTGGTTGAGATGAGATAAAATGACGTAATATTTTGTCCAAGCACTGACAAACAAAAGGGTTTGAAAGTGCCAAAAAGGGGATTTGTGTTCTCCAGCGTTCAAATATATAATTCAACTGAAATAAAATAAAGATTTTAAAGGTTGTAAAAAAAAAATTCCAGATATTTATCACTGTTGTTCGTTGTTGTTTACCGCCCGATCCAACACATTACATTCGTTTTTCGTGCCTGTTGTTCGTTTTCTTTATAATGTCCTTAAAAAGTAAGCTTCCTGTTTGGAATGATTTTCAATTTACTTTGACAACCAGACAGGCAGACAGAGTAAAAATATTATCTCACTCCTCTCTGCGCATGTGTAATCGGGTCGAAATCAGAGCCAAAGAACTGCTAAACTACAGGTTCGTTTTCCGATTTGTGCTCAAAATAAAACATTCAGTTGAAATCAAGTAGCTCCTTGATCATAAACTGACGTTTGTGGACACACGGACAGACAAAGTGCATTTTGCTTTGAGTGCACAGGGTATAAATAGCAGATAGGTAAGTTAAATGATAAATTTTACTTTTACAAAAAAAGGTCATTCCTCATGGGGAAAAATATATACAATACAACCAGAACTTCTCAGACAAAGACCTTTGTTATGAAAGTAGCATAAAAGCCTGTCAAAAATGACAGTTTGCAATTATTTTATTCAAAATATTCAAGGAGACTGGAAGATATGACGTTTCGTAGAAAGAAGCGTTATTGTTACAGGGCCGGGTATTGGTGGCGAGCACAACCGCTGGAGGGAGCAGTAGATTCGGCTCCACCGAACACACCGGAATTGAGGTCCTGCCTTTTGGATAAGTCCGAAAGGCACGGGTCCCTTACTGGACAATGAATCGCCAATAATTCGAAGGCGTGTTGTAGGGTCAATTGCCAAACTTCAATATACCTAATTACCCACGCGGACAAAGCTACCGGGGAATTCACACCCTCGACGGACCTTGAGTGGAATGAGCCGTTACCGAGCCCGAACCGTGTGTAACCCGAGCGGAGATTACCAAGGCCCGTCAGACCAAATGAACAATTTACCGGCCTGAACGGCCTTGCTATTTCTCAATACAGACCATGCCAAGCCAATGAAAAACACAGAAACGAGCTGGAACATTTAACAAAAGGGATATTTATTTATAATGGGGGCAGGGGAGCACGCAAGAAGGCAGAGTTAACCGAATAATGAAGGAATAGCAATTTATGTACAAGCACTTATGCAGTTTTACTCAATACACTGGCAGCGCGCGCGCGCGCGCACGCACGCACGCACGCACGCACGCACGCACGCACGCACGCACGCACGCACGCACGCACGCACGCACGCACACACACACACACACACACGTCAGGTCTTTATTGTAGGTCAGAGCATATTCTTGGACCTTTCCGCCTCGTGCAGTCTTCAACGATCCGGTGTTGCAGGACTCAAACCCGCCACACAATGCCGCTCCAAGCCCAGTTAGGCGATCCTCACAGGACAGGCTCGCAGGCACACAGGCCACAAGAGAAGACGCTCTGTTAGCGGGATCCCAGGAAGGCGACGACTGGCTTCAGAAGACCACCAGATGTCCGAAGATCGAAGACCAGAAGACAACCACTCTCTCTGAAGACCAGAAGACAACTCCCCGCCAAAGACCAGAAGACAACTCTCAACAACTCTCTCGTTTGGCCCACGCGCGCTTCTCTTATCCCACGCTCGCACTCCCTCATTGGGCAGAGAGAACGCTCTATGCCCATATTTGGAACCAAGCCAGAACGAAACGCTTGTGGCCATATTTGGGGTGAAGCCAGAGCGTAACGCTTGTGCCCATATTTGGGGTGAAGCCAGAGCGAAACACTTGTGCCATTATTTGGGGCGAAGGCAGCACACCAACGTCCAGAGAAACCCCGCCTCGCACACTGGACTCCGCCCACGTACTTGCTGACACGCACACGTGCAATGGTGCTGGAAGGAAGCGAGGGCAGGTGTCGTTGTTGGTAATTTAAAACGTAACTATCAAAATAACTCACAGCGCACGTACAATTAATCACCCATTAAACATAGGACGGGACCCTAACTAGAAACACATACTTACCGATATAACTGACCTATAGGACCTGGCTGTTGTGTGCAGTAAGCTTCCAAATTCGCAACATTATTTCAAAACACTACATGTACAAATGTTACGATTTTATCTTCTGGGATGTTTCGTTTTGACGGCAGAGCCTTGTGAGCAGGCCAAAGTCTGAAGCCTCGGCCTCACATCAGGTGTGCTTGTATCTTCTTTATTTATTGGACATCCTAAGGACATAAATGAACACCCGTTTTACTCTGCACGTGTTGCACATCATGTGCAGCAATTTTCACCTCCCTTTCCTTGGATTTATTGTTATTTTTTAAACGCTTCTGTACACTGCCCTTGAGGCCCGGTTGTAAATCACAGAGATGCCAACTTTTGGAAATCAGAATTAGGGAGGATTTGCAACCGACACCAAATAATGTGCGCGAAGCGCACATCTCGAGCGCGGAGCGCTCAACCCTTGCGGCAGGGTCCAGGGCCCGCCTTAGGGCCCTGGAAGCTCTGGGGTTCTAGACGCTCTCTAGTGCCCTCTGAGCCCTATTTTGGAGCATTTAACATGTTAAGAATTCCCACTTTTTGAACAAAAAAAAGGGAAAATTGTGCACTTTTTAATGTTGCATGTATGTTAATATTAGTAAGTTAGGGGACAATCAAAGATTAACAAAAAGCACAAAAGAAGCAATATTTTTCTTACCTTACTGGCTGGTACTACTGCTGCTTGCTTTTTCCATGGCAGCTTTTCTGAGTGACAGCTGTGTGGCTCTTTTAGCCCTTCTGATTATGTCTTTGCTGTATTCTCTCTGGTAGCAAGGGGTGCTATGAGCTAGTTTTTCAATTAAGAGAGCTTCCAGGGTTTTGACACTCAAATTGGGACGAAATTCAGTATGATTCTTCCGTACAAGACTGAGTGCCCGCTCACATGATGCGTTCGAATGAGGAATGACCAAGATTCCCTTCATCACTTTGCTCAAATTAGGATACTTCTTGGCACCAGTGCAGGGATCTGTGAGCTGTGAAATCCGATGCCACTGCTCATCCACTCTCACTGTCTCAGTAGCAATTGTAGCTATGGAGGCGTCTGCCTGGTAGTGAGCGAATTCACTCTCAAGACTGTCTATGTCACTATCACCGCCACTGAACAGACAGGGGAATTTCTTGATGAAAAACTCCACACAGTCAAACCCCACTTCTTGGTGTAGCTTAACATCCAGCACCTGAGCATGCTTGGCTAATTCATCATCTAGCGGCCAGGTTTTGAAGATGTAATTGCAGGCTTTCACATAATATGAGCGAACTGCACTGAAGAAACCTTGGATGTCTGACTCACTCAGAGTGAAGGTGGATTTCTTGAGACTCCTTTGTTCCCTTATATACAGTTTGGCATCGTTCCCAATCATGAGGTCCTCATCATTCTTCTGATGATTTCCGTCAGAGAAGGGTACATTTACCAGAGCAACCGATGACACCGATGGTTTCAAAAACTGTACGAAGATATCTTTCAGAAGACCATTCAATTCTCCGTGCAGGAGATGAATACAGGGTTCGTCTCTTTGGAGCAGAAGATTCCCCTTCTCAAAAAGCTTGTTAGCATATCGAAGGAAGAAACAATAGAGTTTTGTTTGTGGAGACAAGAACATCCTGTTGACACGTTTTTCTCTAGATTCCTGCACAGTGTTTGAGGAAGATGCGCTTTTAGTTGTAGAACTCGTAGTACACTTAGCCGCAGGGCGATCACACTTGCGTTTACTGCCAGCAGAAGAGGTCAGACTCGTAGTACCAGATCCAATTTTATGTTTGAGGAGAGAGCTTGAGGTAGGTGCAGCCAAGGAAGAAGACCTCTGATTCGAAGGTTTTGCTGAGCTTCTATCAAGTGATTTGGCAAAAGCAGAACTTAACTTGGGTCCTTCTTTGCCTGTAGATGGGACTATCACAGTCTTTCTCGACTCTGAAGGGATCTGCTTTGTAGATGAACGTGATGAAGGGCCGGTGATGCTACCTGCTCTCAGCATTGGTTTTGGTGCTGTCCCTGCTGTCTTCTTCGCAGCAGATACTGCAGTGGTAGTGGTGAATGCTGCTCCACTAATGCTTGATCCTGCAGTGCCAGTACTGGCAGTAGATACAGTGCCGTCCTTCTTGCTCGTTGTTAGAGTCTTGGCTACAGTTGGTTGCATTTTTCTTCGTACTTCTTCTTTGAAGAAGAGGCGAAGTGGCTCCCACTGTTCAATCAGCCTGTCTAGGCACTGACCAAGGGACAGCCACCTTGTTGCGACATGCTTCAGAATCTTGTGTGTCGGGGCATCACAGAGTTCTTGCAGTGCTTTCACTCCTTTGACGCGTTTACTACTTTTGTCCAAGTAGTAGTAAATATCGATGAGAAAGTCATCTAATTCAATGGGTAAGGCCTGAGCCGCCTTCTTGGCCGTATTGTGCATCATATGGCAAGGGCATCCCATGATGTAGCACTCTGGATTTTGTTTGTGGATATAAGCAGCGACTCCTTTGTGCTTGCCCACCATGACAGAGGCATTATCAGCACAAAAGGAAACACAATTTCCCCACGGAATTTTCCTGTCACTGAACTCATGATCAAGCAGTTTGAAAATGTTTTCTCCAGTGGAATCTTGTTTGCACGCAGGCAAACTTAGCAAACCTTGCTTCACAATCCCAGCACTGTTGTCATAGTACGAAATCAGGACAGGATATAGCTGGGCCTCACCACTGTCATTGCTACCGTCTGTAGCTAGGCTAAATGGAGCTAGTCTAGCAATATCGGCAATAGATGAAGCAGTAACATTTGACAACTCACCAATTATTGCTGAAGTTTTTGTTCTTGCACATCCATACTTTGAAGCAACATCTTTTGAAATAGAGGTCCAGCATGATCTGAGACTGATATGGGCAAGTTATGTTCCACAATAAATCCACTAAAGAGAAGTTCCGCTCGGGTAACATCCTCTTCCTCGCTTGTCCCTTGTTTGGTGAAATAATTCAGAAGTGTACCGGTACTCGTGCTCGAAGATCTCTCCTTTGCAATGTCTGTGTGCCGTTTGCTTCCAACGTGCTTCCGAATATCATCGTGACCTCCGTGCTCAACTGAAATATCAACGCTGCATACTGTACAATACGCATGATGAATTCCTCTTTCAGACTTTCGAATACACGGGTATTGGAGACTGTATTCGGTCTTGTACTTCTGAGACCATTTCTTGGTCTTCGTAAGCTTCTTTTCTGCCATTTCGTAATCAACATCGAGGGCTTGAAGCATCGGTAACTTCGAAGTCGATGTTCCACAGCTGCAGCGCGACTCGTAGAACTCTAGCGGCTGTTAAACACCGCACGGTGGTCGCGACCGCCTGGCTGGTACGGGGCCCAGCTGCATGCAGTGAGCGTATCGCATGCATATACACTGTGCATACATACCGCATGCACTGTATTGCACACATACCGTATGCACTAAATCTCAGTGCATGATCGCATAAGCGAGATCCAGACCCAATGTTTCGCTGCTCCTCATTTGAATTTGCAATTTTTTACGTACAATTTGGTAGCAGCGAACGTTATGGAGTTACCACATGCTATACGTAGCAGACGATGCTTTTCATTCAATTCTCATACTAGTACATCCTGATTAGTGAACAGTGCAAAAATATCAAAATTTCGGGAGGATAAGGATAGTGATCGTAAGGGCGGGAGTTTGGGTGAATTTTCGGAAGCCTCCCGATGAAATCGGGAGGGTTGGCATCTGTGAAATCAGTTGACAATTCCAAGAGAAGAGATGCAATTACTCTTTTATGAAAAAAAATTTTTCAAGTACTTTTTGGTCCTGAAAAATAGGCCATAGTGAAAACACAGTCGTGTTAAAAGATTGGCCATGAAACCCCTTCTTAAATCATCCTTAAGGGGGACAGACAAATACATAAACACACACTGTGTTTTATAGAGGGGTTTTATGGTCCCTGATCAAGTAGTTGAAGAGAAAATCAGAAAAACAGAGAAACAAACATAACAAGAAAAAGAGCAGAGATTGCAGACCCTCACCAGGACTTCTTTTGAGTGGTGTATTTTTATAGGTTTGAGGGTAAATCCAATATGGCTGCCAAACCACGTGACCCTTTTGTTCCTCATGGATAGACGGTCATACGTGTAAAGTTTCACCTCGGGATTTTTGAAAAAAATTTTTTAACAATATGGCTGCCAAATCATGTAACAGATGACAATCATCAAAAAAATATTTGTGGACCATTTTACCCCCAGATGACTCTCAATTTTTCATACTGATTGGATGTGGCGTTATACATATGCAATTACGACATCACGACAAGGGCACCTATGACGTCATAAAAAAAACTCACCACCCCCCCCCCCACCCCCCCATGAAGAGTACTTGCTATGTGCCAGGTTTCAAAAATTTTTCCTTGGTGCAGTTTCGGAGATAGAGGTCCAAAGTTTTTTCCATTTTTCCAATATGGCTGCCACACCCCATGACCGATGGTCATAATTATCATAAAAACATTCCACACGAGTAATCGCACCAATGGTGAAAATTTCACCTCAATCCGACAGGCAGTTGCAGAGAAAAACACGAAAGTTCTGTGCAGACAAGCAAACAAACACAGAAACAGACAGACAGACAAACGGACCCAAATGCAATACCCTCTCCTTCGGCAAGGGTAATAAGCATATTGTTGCTGTTCTGTGAAGCCGGCCCCCCCCCCCCCCCCCCCCAGGCAATGACACCCAAAATATAGCGGTCCCAAGACAGTTATTTCATTAGTATTCTTTTGGTTAACCCTTCCATTATGTTTCGTGGGTAAATGGGTCAAGGATGCATTGTGAGGGTTTTTAGTTTGATCTTTAATTCCATTTCCTATTGTTTCATCTGTTTTATTAACCTCCGCCATCTTCGAAGATGGATGGAGATTACTGTTTTCACCCCTTTCTGTTTGTTTGTATGTTTGTTTGTGAACAGTATTACGGAAAAACTCCAACGGATTTCGACGAAACTTGGTGGGGGGGGGGGTAGGTATGGTCCAAGGATCATGCCATTACATTTTGGACTTGGTCCCCTCCCCCCCCCCAAAAAAAAATTGTTGGAGAAAAAAGTTTTTTTTTTTTGCATTTCTACATATTTTAAGTGATTTCCAACCCCCCCAAAAAAGTTTGAGAAAAAAATTATTTTTTTGCATTTTTACAAGTTTTAAGTGATTTCCAATCCCCCCCCCAAAAAAAAGGGGAAAAATTTTTTTTGCATTTCTACATGTTTTAAGTGATTTCCAACCCCCCCCAAAAAAAATTTAGAGAAAAAATAATTTGCAACTTTTTTTCAACAAAATTTCGATTTTTTTTTTTTGCATTTTTACATGTTTTAAATGAGGCCATTTTCGGCTTCAGAGTCTGACAGGGCAGGGCTACTGCTCGGGGAGTCATCTGCGTGCCAATAGGAGCACTCAGATACGCCTATAGGGAATTTCAATCCGATTTTTGGCTCCTTCGCCCAGCCTCTATAAAATGGTTGCAGATGAGCCGAGCGGGCAGTCACCAAGTCATTGCCAAGGAGTGGCCGAGTCAATACGGAGCAGTCACCGAGTCATTACTAAGGAGTAAGCAAGTCATTGCCAAGCAGTTGCCAGGTCATTGCCGAGTCATCGGCGCTTTGCTTCTGCTTCGTTCTGCAGCCAATCTTCGTTCTGCTCAGTCTTCGTTTGCATTTTCATCAACAGTTTTGCATTTGTTTGCATTTACATTTGTTAAATCGCATCTCTGACCTAAAACTTTTAAAAACCCCAGTTTGCTATGAATGTTGGCTTTCAATTAACCATTCCTTTTTTCCAACTTCAGTGCCAACTCACCCCTCTCACCCCTCACTCTCACTCTCAAAGCAACCATCCCACTCTTCTCGCTCCAAGCTTCCCTCTCACCTCTCTAAAAAATTCCCCCCTCACCTTTGTCCCACCTTTCATCCCCTCACTCATCCTTCTCAAAGTTGACCCCCCCCCTCTCATCCACAAAGCTGCCTCCTTCCACTGCCCTCTCATCTCCATCTCTTCACTCCACCTCCTCAAATCCTCAACTGCCTTCTTCCCCCTCTCCCCTAGCACCACAGAGCCTTTTCTACTCCTCATCCGGCCCCCTCCCCGAGCTATTCTGCTATCCCCCACACTCTTTCAACAACCCTCTTTACCTCCCCTCATCGTCCCTTGTCCTACCCTCCCCCCCCCACCCCTGCACGCAAAGCCTCCTCCCCTACCTCTTCATTAAAAGTGTGGACCTCAAATATCCGGGGCCTTCGCTCAAACCTTTCAGATCTTTCCATACAGGTTGCCACTGACAAACCAGACATAATATGCCTAACAGAAACTTTCCTCCCTCAAGACGTGTCTGACTCCCAAGTATCTCGCCCTGGTTACTCCCTCCTCCGGTATGACAGACCTGAGCCTCGTCCTGGTGGAGGAGTTGCTCTCTTCATCAAAGACTCTATTCCTCACTCTCCATGCACTGCCCTCACTCCCTGACACCCCCAGGAATACCTCTGGCTACAGCTTCCCCTCCACTCCCACCTCATGTTTACATGTGTACTGTACCGTCCACCTAAGTGATGACTCCATCTACACCTCACTATCCGAAAACATGGACCATCTTCTATCTTCTCATCCAAACTTTCTTCCTCGTATGTGGCGACTTCAATTGTCATCATGCCAGTTGGCAAGGTGTGGGTACCTCTCTCACCTGTCATGGCACTTCAGCAAAAGCTTTCTGCGACTCAATCGGTCAACTTCCTGACCCGGATCTCAACCAATGGTACTCCATCTCTTCTGGATCTGATTTTGACAAATTTCCCTGATAATATCTGCTGCTCTTCCTCCGTTCCAATCGGTTCTTCTGACCACGTCCTTGTCAAAGTGGATATCTCTCTGGCTATTATCAGGGAACCACCTCACCGCCGTCGAGGCTGGCATTTCACTCAAGCCGACTGGCAGGGTCTCAAAGCAGCCATCAAACTTATAGACTGGTTTCCTATCGCTACTTTCTCCAACATCAACTCATCCTGGGAATTCTTTCAAAGAAACTTGCTCTCCCTCATGCACAGATTTATCCCCTCTCGTCTTCAGTTGTCCTACCATTCCTCGCGCCCTTGATTTACTGAAGCTTGTGGTGAGGCAGTTGTCCTGAAACAACTTGCCTTTGCCTCATGGAAAGCAAACCCAACTGAGGGCAATCTCAGTAACTTCCATAAAGCTCGGAACAAGTGTGTATCTACCCTCAGGAGAGCCAGAAAACAACATCTTTCTCATCTCAAGTCTGAACTCTCAAACCTCTCTCCCTCCTCAAAATCCTGGTGGCGTCTAATCAAATCTGTTTCTGGTGTATGTTCCCCCTCCATCCCCTCCCTTACCTCAAATAGCCACACTGCTGATACCGCACGTGAAAAAGCTGAATGCCTAAACTCGGTATTTGCAGCTAAATCTTGTGTCAAAAACACATCACTTTCTCTACCCACCTTACCCAGTCGCACCCAACTGTCCCTGGACTCTGTGTCCTTTTCTCCTGACAAGGTGGAGAGCTTGCTGTCAAACCTCGACTCAGATTCTGCAACCGGTCCAGACGGCATCAGCCCACGTGTCCTCAAAGCCTGCTCTTCTGTTCTTGCTCACCCTCTCATTTGCTCAAGTCATCTGCCATAAAAAAAGTCATCTGCCCTCCATAAAAAGGTGCAAAAACAGATCCCTGCATCTACAGACCAATCAGCCTTCTCCCAATCATCAGCAAGGTTATGGAGTCCATCACCGCTTCAGACATGAAATCCTTCCTCTTCTCCAATGGCTTGATTTCCAATCATCAATTTGGTTTCAGACCTGGTCACTTTACCCTGGATATGCTGCTTCTGCTCTCCCAACAATGGATGGAGGTCCTCAATGCCAGACAGGAAATCCGAGCCGTATCCCTGGACATATCACGTGCTTTTGACACAGTCTGGCACCCTGCCCTACTCACCAAACTCTTCCCATGGTATCCAAGGCCATCTCCACTCATGGCTCGCAGACTTCCTCTCCTATCGCAGTCAACGTGTGGCCCTAAATGGAGTTCTTTCATCCCCTCTTCCTGTCCAGGCTGGAGTTCCTCAAGGTAGCGTTCTGGGCCCTGTTCTTTTTCTGGTTTTCATCAATGATCTCTCAGACTCTCTGGAAAATCCTCTATATCTCTTTGCTGATGACTCCACCCTCTGCCGTACCATCGGTCATCCCTCAGACCGGCAAGCAGCAGCTTCTTCTCTCACTGCAGATCTGGATAAAATCACAAACTGGTCCAACACGTGGAACATGTCTTTCAATCCGGACAAATCTCACACTCTCACTATGTCTCTTCGAAAGGACCGTTTTGAAAACCCATCCATCCATTTTCTCAACAATCCTCTGGAAGAAGTCCTTTCTTTCAAACTTCTGGGTTACACTATCTACCTGACCTTTCCTGGGAAAGCCACATTTCAAACCTCGCCTCCAAAGTCAGTCGCCGACTGGGAATCCTCCATCGTGCAAACTCCTTCCTCGGCCCTCTTGAGCTCCTGACCACTTACAAAGCTTTTGTCCGTAGCCTGATGGAGTACTGCTCTCCCCTCTGGGCTGGTGCTACTGCCTCCCACCTTTCTCGGCATCACGCTGTAGAAACCAGGGCATTTCGGATCATCGGCATCTCCCGCAATGAGGCTGTCTTTGGGCCTCTCACTCAATCACCGCAGGTTGGTCGGTTTGTTAGGTCCGTCTTTCTGTCTTTTACCGTCTCCTCTCCAGCCTTGCCCCCCCTGCTCTCTGCGATTTGTCCCCACCACATTTCCTCAGGGCGCTCAAGGTCAGCCAACAACCCCCTTCTGGTAAAACTACCAAAATCACGAATCACTGCTCACCTTCACTCTTTCATTCCTCTTTTTTCCCGCCTTTGGAATAAACTCCCTCACTCAATTCTTTCCCATTCTTCCCTCCAGGCTTTCATAACAGCTGTTCACCACCACCTCTTATCATCCCCCATCCAAATCCTCGATCTTTTCTACCCCCGATAATCCACCCAAGCCCACTTCCTTCAAATTCCCTGCTTTCCTTCCTGAAAGTCCATCTTCTATTCCCCATGTTCCCCGTCTCATCCCTCTCCTTTCCACAGATCTCCGAATGTGCCTGTTCCCCAGTTTTGTCCCTCCCACTCCTGCTCCTCTTGTCTCATGCCCCCTTGATGTGCGTTGTGTGTTAGCTCTCACACGAGCCTTGACAAGGTATACAAAAAAAAAAAAAAAAAAAAAAAAAAAAACAGACCTTCTCACATACCACGTTTAAGCTATTATCTCACATGTTCTGTCTCTCCCAGCTTGTCTCATCTGCTGTGGATGCACAAATATGAAAAGAGCAACTGCAGAACACTCCTTCACTCTTCCTCTTCTGCATTACATTTGCATCTCATCCACACCTCATTTGCACCTCCACTCACCGTACCATAGACACCCCCAGTTTTCTTCCCTCTTCCCCCCTCCGAAGCAACTGGGAGGTGTTGGCCCGTCGGCCATACCACGCCAGGTATTGAAAGAGGGTGTAAACACCTCAACTGCCTCTCATCTTTCTTGCTTTCTAATTTCTTCAGGTGTGTGTCTGATGGCACCTGTATTGTTTGCAAAAGTTAAGATTGTAGAAGTTTAATAATGGTTTAGCTCTACCCTACATCTTCTCTTTTGTAAATAATTGCATTTTTGTTGCTGACCCTCATCAATCCTTGCTTTCCCCTGCTGTACATTAACCTTATATTGCTCAATAAAATATTTTATTATTGTGCCACGTGATCTTTCCACACCCTTATCTTAAAAAAAAATTGCCCTCATTATAAATGTACCCAGCTCGTTCTGTCTTTTCCTTAATTAGTCTCGCGCGTAGTCCACACATTAGTTTAGCTGGGAGGTTCCACCCCATCAATTGCCTCCTATTAGCCGGTGAGTACTTGGTAGATCCGCTCGGCTGCACCTGATACAGTAAGTTCCACGCAAGTACGCACCGAGGACACGTGATCCCCATTGGCAAGGCCATCCAAGGGTAAGCAGGTAAGATATCACACGGAGTAGTGTAACCCTGCCAGGGCTGGCAGTACCAATTGGCATCATCTGTGCCAGGCGGCCTCAGAACCGGGCATTCGGGAGGGATTAGAGTGCTTCTCCTCATGGCGAGCCTTTAACCCCGGCCCGGATCTGTAACAGCAGTATTTATACAGAAGATACTAGTTCCTTTTGCAGAGAAATTTACCACAGGATGACACGATTAATCCCATCAAAGCCTGTGCAATTATTACCAACCTAAGGTTGTTTGTCCTTGCTCTATCCTTGTTCAATGCTGATCATCAAGCAAGGATGCAGCACATACCATTTTGCGCATGTGTGATCTGTGGTTCGAACCTCCGAGCTCCCACACTCCCGAGGTTCGAACCTCCGAGCTCCCACACTCCCGAGGTTCGAACCTCCGAGCTCCCACACTCCCGAGGTTCGAACCTCCGAGCTCCCACACTCCCGAGGTTCGAACCTCCGAGCTCCCACACTCCCGAGGTTCGAACCTCCGAGCTCCCACACTCCCGAGGTTCGAACCTCCGAGCTCCCACACTCCCGAGGTTCGAACCTCCGAGCTCCCACACTCCCGAGGTTCGAACCTCCGAGCTCCCACACTCCCGAGGTTCGAACCTCCGAGCTCCCACACTCCCGAGGTTCGAACCTCCGAGCTCCCACTCCCGAGGTTCGAACCTCCGAGCTCCCACACTCCCGAGGTTCGAACCTCCGAGCTCCCACACTCCCGAGGTCTCGAACCTCCGAGCTCCCACACTCCCGAGGTTCGAACCTCCGAGCTCCCACACTCCCGAGGTCTCGAACCTCCGAGCTCCCACACTCCCGAGGTTCGAACCTCCGAGCTCCCACACTCCCGAGGTTCGAACCTCCGAGCTCCCACACTCCCGAGGTCTCGAACCTCCGAGCTCCCACACTCCCGAGGTTCGAACCTCCGAGCTCCCACACTCCCGAGGTCTCGAACCTCCGAGCTCCCACACTCCCGAGGTTCGAACCTCCGAGCTCCCACACTCCCGAGGTTCGAACCTCCGAGCTCCCACACTCCCGAGGTTCGAACCTCCGAGCTCCCACCCTCCCGAGGTTCGAACCTCCGAGCTCCCACACTCCCGAGGTTCGAACCTCCGAGCTCCCACACTCCCGAGGTTCGAACCTCCGAGCTCCCACACTCCCGAGGTTCGAACCTCCGAGCTCCCACACTCCCGAGGTTCGAACCTCCGAGCTCCCACACTCCCGAGGTTCGAACCTCCGAGCTCCCACACTCCCGAGGTTCGAACCTCCGAGCTCCCACGCTCCCGAGGTTCGAACCTCCGAGCTCCCACGCTCCCGAGGTTCGAACCTCCGAGCTCCCACGCTCCCGAGGTTCGAACCTCCGAGCTCCCACGCTCCCGAGGTTCGAACCTCCGAGCTCCCACGCTCCCGAGGTTCGAACCTCCGAGCTCCCACGCTCCCGAGGTTCGAACCTCCGAGCTCCCACGCTCCCGAGGTTCGACCCTCCGCGCCCCCACGCTCCCGAGGTTCGAACCTCCGAGCTCCCACGCTCCCGAGGTTCGAACCTCCGAGCTCCCACGCTCCCGAGGTTCGAACCTCCGAGCTCCCACGCTCCCGAGGTTCGAACCTCCGAGCTCCCACGCTCCCGAGGTTCGAACCTCCGAGCTCCCACACTCCCGAGGTTCGAACCTCCGAGCTCCCACACTCCCGAGGTTCGAACCTCCGAGCTCCCACACTCCCGAGGTTCGAACCTCCGAGCTCCCACACTCCCGAGGTTCGAACCTCCGAGCTCCCACACTCCCGAGGTTCGAACCTCCGAGCTCCCACACTCCCGAGGTTCGAACCTCCGAGCTCCCACACTCCCGAGGTTCGAACCTCCGAGCTCCCACGCTCCCGAGGTTCGAACCTCCGAGCTCCCACGCTCCCGAGGTTCGAACCTCCGAGCTCCCACGCTCCCGAGGTTCGAACCTCCGAGCTCCCACGCTCCCGAGGTTCGAACCTCCGAGCTCCCACACTCCCGAGGTTCGAACCTCCGAGCTCCCACACTCCCGAGGTTCGAACCTCCGAGCTCCCACACTCCGAGGTTCGAACCTCCGAGCTCCCACACTCCGAGGTTCGAACCTCCGAGCTCCCACGCTCCGAGGTTCGAACCTCCGAGCTCCAACGCTCCGAGGTTCGAACCTCCGAGCTCCAACGCTCCGAGGTTCGAACCTCCGAGCTCCAACGCTCCGAGGTTCGAACCTCCGAGCTCCAACGCTCCGAGGTTCGAACCTCCGAGCTCCAACACTCCGAGGTTCGAACCTCCGAGCTCCAACACTCCGAGGTTCGAACCTCCGAGCTCCAACACTCCGAGGTTCGAACCTCCGAGCTCCAACACTCCGAGGTTCGAACCTCCGAGCTCCAACACTCCGAGGTTCGAACCTCCGAGCTCCAACACTCCGAGGTTCGAACCTCCGAGCTCCAACACTCCGAGGTTCGAACCTCCGAGCTCCAACACTCCGAGGTTCGAACCTCCGAGCTCCAACACTCCGAGGTTCGAACCTCCGAGCTCCAACACTCCGAGGTTCGAACCTCCGAGCTCCAACACTCCGAGGTTCGAACCTCCGAGCTCCAACACTCCGAGGTTCGAACCTCCGAGCTCCAACACTCCGAGGTTCGAACCTCCGAGCTCCAACACTCCGAGGTTCGAACCTCCGAGCTCCAACACTCCGAGGTTCGAACCTCCGAGCTCCAACACTCCGAGGTTCGAACCTCCGAGCTCCAACACTCCGAGGTTCGAACCTCCGAGCTCCAACACTCCGAGGTCTCGAACCTCCGAGCTCCAACACTCCGAGGCTCGACCCCCCGAGCTCCAACCCTCCGAGGTTCGAACCTCCGAGCTCCAACACTCCGAGGTTCGAACCTCCGAGCTCCAACACTCCGAGGTTCGAACCTCCGAGCTCCAACACTCCGAGGTTCGAACCTCCGAGCTCCAACACTCCGAGGTTCGAACCTCCGAGCTCCAACACTCCGAGGTTCGAACCTCCGAGCTCCAACACTCCGAGGTTCGAACCTCCGAGCTCCAACACTCCGAGGTTCGAACCTCCGAGCTCCAACACTCCGAGGTTCGAACCTCCGAGCTCCAACACTCCGAGGTTCGAACCTCCGAGCTCCAACACTCCGAGGTTCGAACCTCCGAGCTCCAACACTCCGAGGTTCGAACCTCCGAGCTCCAACACTCCGAGGTTCGAACCTCCGAGCTCCAACACTCCGAGGTTCGAACCTCCGAGCTCCAACACTCCGAGGTTCGAACCTCCGAGCTCCAACACTCCGAGGTTCGAACCTCCGAGCTCCAACACTCCGAGGTTCGAACCTCCGAGCTCCAACACTCCGAGGTTCGAACCTCCGAGCTCCAACACTCCGAGGTTCGAACCTCCGAGCTCCAACACTCCGAGGTTCGAACCTCCGAGCTCCAACACTCCGAGGTTCGAACCTCCGAGCTCCAACACTCCGAGGTTCGAACCTCCGAGCTCCAACACTCCGAGGTTCGAACCTCCGAGCTCCAACACTCCGAGGTTCGAACCTCCGAGCTCCAACACTCCGAGGTTCGAACCTCCGAGCTCCAACACTCCGAGGTTCGAACCTCCGAGCTCCCACACTCTTGGTAAGACGCAGACTCACACTTGTCTGAAAGACGCCATGAGACCTAACAGGTTAAGATGAACATCAGCGGGGAGAGACCCACCAAGGTTCGGGCCACGTCACGTTACACCACCGTGAAGGGCGGGTTGCTCGCTGATGCAGCCCCCTCTTCTGCCCAGTGTGCAGCACATTAAAAAAAATCGAAATTAGAATTCCTCCCACTCAAGTATCTTTGAAAATACTTTCATAATGAAGATACTTCACGGTAAATGAAGAACCACAGACCTGCTGAGACTGCTTGATGCGGCCGCCGCCGCCATGACGTTAACGACCTGGATACGAAAACGTGAAGAGAATAAAAAATTGTGCGATATTTAAAAAAAATGAAAAAAAAAAATGCTTCTTTTCTAAAGTTCTGCGTTTTGTGAAAGAAAAAACTATTTAAATAATATACTAAATGCGAATAAAATAGAAATAATCTTAAAATAATAACGGACATGTAAACTCGTCGAGCGAAGTGAAATCTCGCGATATCAGCGAGCGTGAAGCTTCCTGTAGCGGGTTTTTAACGTTTTATATATAATTATTTGTTGTGACGAAGACGAGAACTTTTCCACGTTGTATTTAAAAAAACAACAAAAAAAAAAACAACAACCATACACCATCATTAGGTCGGGCTTGTTTGCGCGGAAGGTTCTGGAAAGGGCAAGGAAGAAGGAAAGTGTATGTTGAGGGACAGTTGGCCACGTTGAGGGCCCGAGGTCGCGAAACGGACACGTTCAAGGGATACCTGTCTAGGGATTTCTCACCATGAGCATTTTACAGAAAATCGCCGAAATCGAGAGTGAGGTGAGTAACGAGTTGTTGGTTGTTGTAAAATGACCGTTGGTTGTTGTGAAAGAGCGACGTGATTTCGGGTAAAGGGACAATGACGTGGTGGTGGTGGTGGTGGTGGTGGTAGTGGTCACTGTTGGACTCCACCTATTGGTGGTTAAATAAGACAAGAGGGTTCGGTTAGGGTTATGGGGGATGAGAAAAGATTGTGGTTTACCACCTGCTCGAACCTGAAGAAGGGAAGAGTGTGATTGACAGGGCTGTGTTCAGTTACCAAGTTTGTTGTAAAGCGCTCGCCGAGTGGCTTAAGCACTCCGCTCGAAACCGTGAAGGAACGGATGGCTTTGCAAGCGCTAGCAAGCTGTTTGGTAACTGTACACACACCGCGTCTTCACTTCGTCCTTAGTTATTTTATAACTTGGTTTGCACAGTTCTTCAGCTGAAATGTTGGGTCGGTAGGTCGAAATATAAATATAAATATAATTTCAATTTTTAGAAATTATAAACTTTTTTTTCGGATGTTCCATGGAAAAGACAAGGGTAGGTTGGGGGAGGGGGGGGAACATAAATCCCGGACCAGGAGGAACTAAGAAAACATTGAAGATGGAAAACCATTCAAATGCAGGATGCCATTGTTCACTGTATCATCTGATGTGAAAAACAATAAAGAAGGATTAAAACTTGTTTTTACAATATAGTCTGTTATGTTTTTCTTATAGAAACCTGGTCGATCATCAAACAAACGGAAACAATGCTGAGAAAATTACTGTCCAAGTCGTAGATGTGTGCGTGCACACCAGTGCATAGTGCTGGATATGATGAAAACCAGAGAGTTGGTGTCAAAGCCACCCAATGCTCGCCTGTTTATACATTTATCGTTTTTCGTTTTTAAAAGACTAGTCTAATAATATTTTTTTTATAAAGCATTGCAGTGAAGTCTGATCCAAATAATTTTAAAGCCATATATGTATTTGTATATTGTAATCAGTAAAAAATAGTATGGTAGATAAAAACATTAGAAAGGAAATAACTTGCACCAAAAACTTTAACATTTTCACGCTCATGCTGACGCCGGGGGTATCGCTATAGCTCTCTGTTCTTCGAACAGGCGAGCTAAAAAGGTGTCTACTCGGAGTCAACACGCTCAAAACGGTCAATCAGAGCCATAACCAGCTCTTACTTTTCAGCGGGCATCTGATCGTACCGTCTCTCCATCCCCATGAGCACATCAAAGGCTGATTTGTGGTCCGTTGGAGGTTAAATATCAGCATCTCGCAGGAAAACTTTGACGTACTTGGCACCGAAATCTTTCAATACGAACAGTGGTGAACAACTTTCGACAGAAACAAAATCTGCACGAATCAGAGTAGCTTGCGAATCATCCCTGCTGCTGCACTGAATTGATGCAATCCTTCGGCCAGAATATTCGTCGTCAAGATATTGCGTGATTAAATCACCAAGTCACTCAAATTTATTCCGCTGACATACTTCTTAACAATCACTTTCGCTCCAGAAACCACAGTCAATCTGAACCACGCTGGCCACTACTCAGACGCCATGACCGAAGACTACTGCGCACTTTGGTTAAAGGTGACTTGGCATTTTGGCCCGCGCGTGAAATTATATTTTGAAAATAAATACCGACGTTTATATTTTCGGGTTTTGAAACTTTTGCACCTTCGACGGAAATTTTATAAATAAAATTACCCCCGTGTGGGGGTGACGGTCATCTCTATAATGTTTTTTTTACTATCATCGATGACCCGTTGCCAGATATCTCCTAAAATGACAGACTAGATAGGTTTTGAAAATGGCAACTTTCACAACTTTCGTGACCTCGTGACCTTGACCCTGACCTCGAATCCAGGAAAAAATGTCGTTGGGTATCACTCATCGACCTCTACCCACATACCAAATTTCATCAAGATCGGAAGTAAAAAGTTTTCTTTGTACGGGAGGTGTTTTTGACCATCTTCCAGGTTACGTGGCGGCCAAACGGGACAGAAATTCAAAAATCTGTCTGGTTAGATACAAGATAATATTTTTTACTATCATAATCAATAAACAGTTGCCGAATATCTTGTAGAATGGCAGACTAGATAGGTTTTGAAAATGGCGATTTTTTTTATAACTTACGTGACCTCGTGACCCTGACCTTGAACCCGGACAAAAGTTATATCGTTGTGCAACACTCATCGACCTCTACCCACATACTAAGTTTCATCAAGATCGGAAAGAAAAATTGTTGACGGACGGACGGACATTTGGTCCGGCTTTATTAGGTCATCTCGGTAGAGATGACCGAATAAAAGGCTAAAAATGTGTTTTATATTTATATTTCATTTCGGCAAATATACCGTCGGTGAATCTGTAAACAAAGTTATAAAATAACTAAGGCCTAAGATGTATAATAATAAAGTTAAACATGAAAATAAAATGTCCAACTGATGGAAGAATGCATGATTTAAGTAGTGCATCATTATTTTATTTTCACGATAAAATAAATAAATGGTCCTTGTTTGGACCAGTCAACATTATTCATTTATAGCTATCTATTTACAGGCATGTTCTCTCCTTACCCCCCCCCCCCGTCTCCACCCTCATAACTAGCTAGGTTTAAAGTGGTGTTCATCTGGTATAGTGTAGCTAGCTGTGGACTTCTTGAGAATCCTTTACCTGTGACGATCAAAGTGAATTGAATTTGTGTCTTACATGACGAAATATATTCTCATTGCTGACCTCAGATGGCAAGGACTCAAAAGAACAAGGCCACGGCCCACCACCTTGGCCTCCTGAAAGCCCGTCTTGCGAAGCTAAGAAGAGAGCTTATTACACCAAAGGGTGGAGGGGGAGCCACTGGCGAGGGTGAGGTCCACCAGGATGCTTGTGATTATTTCATTATATCTGTTTATCACCCGGTGTGTGAATGTGCAAAGCAGGGTAAAGCATTTGTTTCAGTCTGTCACTTTGTGATCAAGGAACTACTTTATTTCAATTGAATTTTATATATATATATATGTAATCACACACAGGCTGGTGCAGAGCCGACTGACACATTTCAGACCGCGTTTCCTGTCCGAGGGGTGGGGTGGGAACTTTTGTGGTTGTGGGACCATTTTTCTAGGACGATGCACTGCCACGGGTGGAGGCCAACTTCCTGATGTTATCTACCATAAATAATAAAATTGCAAGCTTTGAACATAAACCTCATGTGTTTCAATTATCACATATCCAAATGTGTCAGTGGGCTCTGCACCAGCCTGTAATATATACATACCTAAACCATTAAATATCATGGGGGTTAAGTTCCTGGAAAATGCCGCGACAGTTGAAAACCAAGCACATTAGGCCTTTGGGAAAAGCGTTAGGTTCCTGAGCTTCGAGAAAATGTAGGGGAAGGTGGGGTGGCAGCTAAAAATAAGCACATCACATTTGAAATAAATATATAGCATGTTGACATTGAAATATACATGTACGTAAAACATATACAGAATAAAACTGGAGGGTTCATAGAACACGATACCCCACGCAGTGTACAAATATATACAGGAGGGCTTTGCCATTTGCGGGGGTTATGTTCTTGAAAATCCCTGTGAACTGCAAAGTTAAAGGCTAATGGGCAAAAAATAGAGTTCGGCACTTCAACTATAAAATTTGTCCAAACTGTACCCTTAATTAACATGTTTGTTCATTGATTTTGTGCTATTTATTTTCCTGAATAAAGGAGTTATTAAAAACATAAAATAAAGTAGACCCAGACCCTGACATTTGCGGTTCCAACATTCGCAGGTTCCGTTTATTCGCGGTTGATAATTTGCGATATGCTCCTACATTTGTGGGAAATTGCCCCGGGTATTTGCGGCTTTGACGGGGATTTTTTAATTTTTTAATTCTCATGAGCCGCGAGCATAACACAGTTCTTTAACATATCTTCCATGAGCCATGCACAAAGGAGCTGGATGTACAGTACAATACTGTACAGACACAAAAAACATTGTTGCGGTTCTGAAAATCGCATGCCGCAAAGGCAATGGCACCCAACACACAATGATCCCCAGACAGTTATTTCATTAATATGCGTGCAGTTAGACCTTCCCCTCATGTCTAATGGGTAAACAGGTTGAAGTGTGTAATGTGGGTCTCATAGTTAGGTCTGATTATATCTCTTTCTTCCATTCCGCCATCAGCGAGGCCACCGCACATCAGCGAGGTCCTCGCGGAGACCAAAAGAGGAATCAACCACACGATGGAAAAATCCTTCGCTGCAAGAATACGGTGTCTAAGGGAATAATGGAATAAAAATTAAATCCCAACGCTATACAGGACTCGTGCGGCGTGCTCTTTTCAACCCAAATCTGCATCTAATAATTATATCCAATCCTTTCCTTCAATCCATGACACAGACCGGGGCCGTGCTCAGGCAGCCGCCTGTGAGGATCACCACTGTGATAAATAACCGCATGCACGATAGCGGACCCTCGCGCAGCCCCGTGATATTTACCATCGCACTGTACGGGGCATGCAAAGCGCACCTCTTCATTCGGGTGTGCGTTCTGATTACAATGGTATCTTACCATCGACCTTCACTTGCCACCTCGGCCACGAATATCTTCCTGCACCTCCGCCTCAATGCAGCCGCCACCAAGTAGAGGCATGTTGTACCTCTACATGGCGATCGCTCGGGCCACATGGCGTACGAACGAGGCAGGCGCATTTATTGGTGCCAACCGCGGGGTGCCCGAGCGGGCGTTCGGGGCCAACGCGGCCCTCGGCCAGTCACCGGAGCGCGGCCCGGGAGTTCGGTGCGGGGCGATTCATATCGCGGTGTTGGGAGAAAGACAATTCCACAGCTTGGCGATGTCTCGCTGGATGTACAATGAGGCCGCTTCCGGCCATGTTGGCCGGGCCGTGCAGTGGCCGGAGCCCAATGGGAGTGCCCGATTCGGGTGACGGAGCCCAGAGCTTCGGGGCGGCGCCCCGCCCTGCACCATAGGGCCTTTAAAGTACGGATCGCGAAGCCGTTTGTGATAGTCATCCTCCTCCTCCTCTTTGTCTGGCCTTGGATCGATCTCTGCAGATGCCTGCTGCTCTGCCAGTCCCGTCTGCCACTCCGCCCACTCTTTCTCGATCTCCGCCTACCTATCTCTGGAATCCCTACATTCCCTGTCTGGGTCCGCCTACTCCATCTGCCCGTCACTCGACCTTTGACCTCGCGTGCTGACTCCGCCTTTTCCACCCACCCACCTGGCTCCACCTAAAGTCCTTCCTCACACCAGATTGCCTCGCCCCTTTCTCTGTGCCGGCACCATAGCAGACGCTGTGCCGGCACCATAGCCAAACAGGAGATGACGCCTCAACTCTCAAGGAGGGATCGCTCAGCAGAGCGTCATCCCAAAACGTACTGGGTAGCGTTGTCGGTCAACCATGCAAGGTATTACGAGACTGTTGGTTTCATCTCCTCTGATTTCTTCTAATTAACGTGTGTGTGTGTGTGTGTGTGTGTGTGTGTGTGTGTGTGTGTGTGTGTGTGTGTGTGTGTGTGTGTAAAATGGTGCCAGCCCTTGCTTAAGTTAAGATTGTGGAAGATATATCGGTATAGGTCTGCTTTTGTAAGTTGCTTGTTTTGTTGTCACACCACACATTTCTTTCTATCCCTGCTTTACATATAACAATAAACTACATTCACTGTGCCACATGCTTTTCCTCGCCTGCCTGTTAATAAATGATTGTGTAGAAATGTTCCCTGCTCGTTTTTGTCTTTTGTTTCATTGATCCAACATGGTCCGTATCCTAGCCTCGCGGGGACTTTATTCCCAACGATCCATTCTTCTCGCCGGTACGTCCTTGGCAGTCACTCGACTGCATCTGACCCGGTAAGGTGACCCGGTTCAGACAAAGCGTACCGAGGGCGTGTCCCCCGGTAATTAGGTCACGTGATTTAATTAGGGAACCGGTTAAACCTCAGACGGAGGACCCTAGGTCACGTGGTTGAGTTATTGGTGTTCACGGTTGATTTGCAACCCGCCGTGTCACGGAGTTATCACTGTGCGACGGCCTGTGATTCCGGAGAGTCTCATGGGAACCCGAGATGGCTATCCAGCCCCCCCACACGCCCCCCCCCCTTAGTGGTATTCTCACCCCGACCCCCTGCTCCAACAATATCTTCCACAAGCCATGAACATGACCTGCTTCGTGTATGTGTATTGTAGCTTCGCGGAATAAACATAGTTTTGTGGGACGTCTCACCAGTGTAACACGTCATTCCACGCGACGCCATCCCCCATGAGTTACTTACAGAATGAAAACACTAACAGCATCTCTTGATGTGTCCAGTTACCACATATGGACATTACACAATGGAAACATTCATCACATCTTTGTGTAACTCACCATCTTGCTACAAACAGCACCATCTGAGCTGTTGTATTTTTAAAACGCTCAGCATAATCTGCCTGCAGATAGGAAAGACATCATGTCCTGTGAGTTAAAGAATGGAAACATTCAGCATATCTATTAGTGTAATTAGCAGCTAGGTACATATGGACTAATTACACAATGGCATCGCTCACCACATCTATTATCAGCTGCCGAATACAGCATCACCCATACAAATCCCCCACAAACAATGCGCAAACTACTCACCCTGTTCTGGATCGCCATCATTCTTGTCCCGTTGCTCTGACCTGTGTATTGCCTCTCGCTCTGTTCATTCTTCGAAAATGGCTCCCAAGGATCGAGGAGAACACTCAGAAGGGTATGTCTCGAAGCGGACCACTGATACGGGAGAAGGCGAAGCTCCTGCACGACTTTCTCTCTGGCACGGGTGGTGCAAGCACGAGCGTGGCGGGTACAAGCGACACCTCCAGCCAGTTTACAGCGAGCAGGGGGCGGTTCCACCGCTTCAAGACGCGATATAACTTGCACAACGTCAAGCTCGGTGGGGAGCGTGCCTCCTGCGGACCACAACGTGGCAAAGGCATTCCCTGAGAACTCGCGAGCCTCATTGAAGAGAAGGGGTACCTGCCAGAGCAGGTCTTTAACGCTGATGAGACTGGCTTTTTTAGGAAAAAGATGTCGACCAGAACTTTCATCTCACAGCGTGAGAGCCAGCTTCAAGGCTGATATTCATGGATTTTTCACAGGGCGATTTATTTATTTATTTATTTTTTTTTTTCATCGGAACCTATCCCCCAATTTCCCATTCAAACAATGCCCCCACATTCGTGGTTTCACCATTCGAGGGGTTTTCCCGGAATGTATGCCCCATTAATGTCGCGGTCCTGGTGTATTTTTATGGTTTTGGAAGACCCTGAGGAGGCACATCCAACACATAAGGGAACTCTGGAGTTTAGATATATCCATAGTATTTTGTTTAGTTCGATTACATCTCCTGTCGCATCAGTGGACAGGAAAATGTGTTGTATTTGTGTAGCAAGAATGGAATCCCCTTTATAATTCTTCTTTGTCTAAACTCTCTCTCTCTCTCTCTCTCTCTCTCCCTCTCCCTCTCCCTCTCCCTCTCCCTCTCCCTCTCCCTCTCCCTCTCCCTCTCCCTCTCCCTCTCCCTCTCCCTCTCCCTTCCTCTCTCCCTCTCCCTCTCCCTTCCTCTCTCCCTCTCCCTTCCTCTCTCCCTCTCCCTTCCTCTCTCCCTCTCCTCTCTCCTTCCTCTCTCCCTCTCCCTCTCCCTTCCTTCCTCTCCCTCTCCCTTCCTCTCTCCCTCTCCCTTCCTCTCTCTCTCTCTCTCCCTTTCTCTCTCCCTCTCCCTCTCTCTCTCCCTCTCCTTCCTCTCTCTCCCTCTCCTTCCTCTCTCCCCTTCCCTCTCTCTCCCTTCCTCTCTCTCTCTCCCTTCCTCTCTCTCTCTCCCTTCCTCTCTCTCTCTCCCTTCCTCTCTCTCTCTCCCTTCCTCCCTCTCTCTCTCCCTTCCTCCCTCTCTCTCTCCCTTCCTCTCTCTCTCTCCCTTCCTCTCTCTCTCTCCCTTTCCTCTCTCTCTCTCCCTTTCCTCTCTCTCTCTCTCTCTCTCTCCCTTTCCTCTCTCTCTCTCCCCTTCCTCTCTCCCTCCCCTTCCTCTCTCCCTCCCCTTCCTCTCTCCCTCCCTTCCTCTCTCCCTCTCTCTCTCCCTCCCCTTCCTCTCTCCCTCCCCTTCCTCTCTCCCTCCCCTTCCTCTCTCCCTCCCCTTCCTCTCTCCCTCCCCTTCCTCTCTCCCTCCCCTTCCTCTCTCCCTCCCCTTCCTCTCTCCCTCCCCTTCCTCTCTCCCTCCCCTTCCCCTCTCCCTCCCCTTCCCTCTCCCTCCCCTTCCTCTCTCCCTCCCCTTCCTCTCTCCCTCCCCTTCCTCTCTCCCTCCCCTTCCTCTCTCCCTCTCCCTCCCCTTCCTCTTTCCCTCTCTCTCCCCTTCCTCTCTCCCTCTCTCTCCCCTTCCTCTCTCTCTCTCTCTCTCCCCTTCCTCTCTCTCTCTCTCTCTCTCTCTCTCTCTCTCTCTCTCTCTCTCTCTCTCTCTCTCTCTCTCTCTCTCTCTCTCTCTCTCTCTCTCTCTCTCTCTCTCTCTCTCTCTCTCTCTCTCTCTCTCTCTCTCTCTCTCTCTCTCTCTCTCTCTCTCTCTCTCTCTCTCTCTCTCTCTCTCTCTCTCTCTCTCTCTCTCTCTCTCTCTCTCTCTCTCTCTCTCTCTCTCTCTCTCTTCGCAGCACATCCACACACATTTAGCAATGCACAACACCACACTTTGTACCTGTTGTTTGTGTCCTTTATGATGTCCTTAAAAACAGTAATTTTCCTCTTTGGAATGATTTTAAATCTTCTTTGACTGCCAGGCAGGCAAACAGAGTAAAAGTATTATCTCACTCCTCTCCACACTTGTGCGATTGGGACAAATTCAGAGCCAATATACGGTAAAATGGCAGTCTTGTCTCTTTATTTTCTGATTCGTGTTCAAAATATAACATTTGAGTTAAATCGGCTGGTCCTCGATCATAAACTGATAAGATTGACAGACAGACCTGAACCAATTGCTTCACCCTGCTTTTCGCTTTGCATGCGTGGGGTAATACAAATACAAGACCTTCAACTTTTTCATTTATTCCAAAACAACAAGGTGATTTTTTTCCAAAATATTGAGGTGATTGAGGGTAAAATTATTACGCACTCTGCCGTAAATATAAACCACAAGACTTAGCTTGGGATGATGATGCTGTTAGTGTGGGGAGTGGGAGGAGTATTTCGCGAACAGAAGAGCAGCATTGGCTTTACGACGAAGTCGCCAGCTGCAATGCCACATAAGGAGAAGGGTAAGACGATCTTTCGCCACCTTTAACCCTGGAGCAGATCTTTCCTGCTTGGACAGGAAGGTCGGTATGAGATGGCATCCTCTTCCAGAATAATCCCATTTCCTCAGCGTTAAAGACCTGCTCCGGCATAAATCCCTTCAACTTGATTATTTTCATGAGCTGTGGTGGGTAGTCCTCCGCAGCGTCATGGTCTGCCGATGCTGCTTTCTTGATTAATTTGACATTATGGAGACCAAATCTTCTTTTGAAGTTCTCAAAGCAGCCCTTGGTGGTGTCATACTTGTGGGAAGATTTAGTTGAACTGGAGCCTTTGACCCCGGGTACCTCGTAGAAACGTCGGTAAATGCGCATTGGTCTTCGATCCAAAAGCGTTGGTCGGCGATCCAAACATTAAGGGCTTTTTCCATCCTTTCAATGGATGGAACTGGAATGACACTTTTGTGTCTTGCGGAGCACTGGCGGCAACACTTGCATTGATATTTGACTCTCTTTTACAGACATACTGTAGTCAATTCATTTATCACATAATGGCAGCCCACATATGCCACACTTTCACCTCCAGCCAACCTATCCAAGAACTCGTTTTTTTATTTTTTGCACAATGTTATAACCTTTCTCTGCTTTTTGACACAATTATTTTTGACCATCTTTTTACATTTGGGCACCATTATTAACGGTGTGTGAGAAACAACAAAAGGCTCATGTTGTGAGATAATCGTACATGCGGATGCAAACGATTACTCATCTCAGCTCAAAGACCATGATTGGTCGAAATTAAGGCCCGCGATAACTAAATCGGAACACAATAGGTTGCCTGCGATTGGTCAAAACCCACGATATATATGGGTTTACTGCATTTGAACATTGTAGAACACGAATCTCTTCCAAAAACCTCCAGTTTAGCAGTATTTTGGCTCTGAGGTTGGCAAAATTGTATGCTGTCTTGACCAATCAAATTTGCCACTCGCGCTCTTCCAGTGGAAGCGATATTCAGACAAAATGGCGACACCCAGCGATGTACAATGTCAGAGCTAACTTCGTTTAAAAAAATGTTTTGTGCATCTTTTCTCAAAGTTCGGTCTAAAATCTTCTGTTTCTACGAGAAGAGTTGCAGAATATTTGTGATTGTGCAATTGCATAGATAAACCGCTGGTGACGAAAAGCACATCTTTGCGGAGCATTGTCAGCTCTGGACTGTTCCTTTTGAACCATCAGCTTGGTATAGTTACCATCGCGCCTGTTATTCAAAGTTCACGAAAAAAAACGAATGTAGATCGTGCTCGGAAATGCAAATGAAGAGTTGAAAAGGTGACTGGGAGATGCCCAGGCAGCTAAGCATCTGCCAGATGGAGAGGACTGAGACGAAGAAAGGAGGGCTGCCAGAAGTGCCACATCTTAGCCGAAAAATGGAAGGAGTAAACCTTCCCATTGTCCTTTTTCTCAATACTGTGGGTAAAGTATTCTATGAACTCTAGTTTGATTAAGCGTGTGAGTGACAAATTTTATTTGCCGAACTTCCTTTTTTAACATGTTGCACTGGAGCAAACTGGTCAAACCACTGTAATCTGAACTCTTATTTTGGTCGTTCAGCACAAAGTTGTCTGTGAATGTGCTTCACACTGTAAATATCCTTATTTTATCGGACATTCTGCACTTATGCTTAATCTTCAACAACGTCAAGCCCAAAGCCATAATGATATCATGCTTTCTTGTAGGATTTGATGTGGCCAAGACAGGTGATGCGAGGATTGGGTTTGTTGGATTTCCCTCAGTGGGCAAGTCCACTCTCCTGAGCAACCTTGCTGGAGTGTACTCTGAGGTTGCGGCTTATGAATTCACCACACTCACTACAGTTCCTGGTGTCATTCGCTACAAAGGAGCAAAGATACAGGTTCGGAGGACTTGCTTCCTGGCCACTTTTCTGGCCTACACGTGCCACTCCGGTATATCCTGATCCCACTACATGCCATTCTGTTCCGAGGAGCATTAAATCTATCTGTGTGGAGCCGATCCTCCTCCATGGGTCAATGTTTCAATCTCCCGAACACAAATTAATTTTGTACAGTGGGTTGTTAATGTCATTATACAACACTTCCTTTATTCATTGTCTCTTCTGTTCTATGGGGAATTTGGTATGGGACAGTGTGACCTTGGGGATTTCCACCATTTTTTTTTTTTTTTTTTGTATACCTTGGTTGAGGCTCGTATGAGAGCTAACACACAACTCACAGCAAGGAGGCATGAGACAAGAGGGGCGGGAGTGGAAGGGACAAAACAGTGGGGAACAGACACATTAGGTGAACTGTGGAAGGGAGAGGGATGGGGATGGGACGGGGAACATGGCGAAGAGAAGATGGACATTTCAGGGACTTTCAGGAAGGAAAGCAGTAGAAATGAAGGAAGTGGGCTTGGGTGGATTATCGGGGGTAGAAAAGATCGAGGATTTGGATGGGGGAAGATAAGAGGTGGTGGTGAACAGCTGTTTTGAAAGCCTGGAGGGAAGAATGGGAAAGAATAGAGTGAGGAAGTTTATTCCAAAGGCGGGAAAAAAGAGGAATGAAAGAGTGAAGATGAGCAGTGATTCGTGATTTTGGTAGTTTTACCAGAAGGGGGTTGTTGGCGGACCTTGAGCGCCCTGTGGAAATGTGGTGGGGACAAATCGCAGAGAGAGCAGGGGGGGGAAAGGCTGGAGAGGAGTCGGTAGAAGACAGAAAGACCACCGACCAACCTGCGGTGATTGAGTGAGAGGCCCAAAGACTCAGCTTCATTGCGGGAGATGCCGATGATCTTAAATGCCCTGGTTTCGACAGCGTGAAGCCGAGAAAGGTGGGAGGCAGGAGCACCTGGCAGTTGACATGATACATAAATGTGCCATGTCATATAATACATCTTTGATTCTCATACACACTTCTTTTTTCTGGCCATATCCCTGTCCCTATAATTGACAAAACTCCCAGATTTTGATTGCCTGTACCCCAACCCCTCCCTTCCAAACTGAGCCCCCAAATTTTGACTGGCCATAGCTGTCTCTCTCCCGTCTGTGGTGGAAATTTACACAAAGGAGAAAACACTTTATATAATAAATGATCTATTACATTATAAACACACATGTGGAGAGAAAGGCTTGTCTCAAGTGTACAAGCAGAACTCTGACTGAGCCAGGATACATGGCCTTTTATATGACTGGAAATTGGGAGGGGTCAAAGCATCAAAGGGTACTGGTTAATCAATACCAGACTACGAGAAAGCTTTGTTAAACAAAAGTCCTTCAAAGCAAAGAGAAAAACAATTCTATGCCAAATAAAACGTGTGAGTAACAAGATAAAGCGGTGAAGGAATGTGTGCTTTGCATCAGGGTATGCGTGCACAGAGAAACCTTAATTTACATAGGCAAGATAAGCATGACCTCAGTAGGCCGGTGGAGCATGTTTAAACAGAAAGGTATAGCTTTGCAACACAATGAGAAGGTAGTGTTAATGAGACTCGTGTTTACACAAACTTGGTAAGGCTTGCAGCTATTGCCCGAATTCAAGGTTCAATTAGACAAATCTCCTTGCCAAAACATTTAAACATTATTTATTAAATCTCCCTGGTATAGTGAGTTTCAACTCTATCGTTATTATTTTATTTTCCACACTTCCTAACTGGCCAAGTTCTCAGATTTTGACTGATTTTACCGCTATCCCTTCCTTACTGAGGCCATACAGGCCCTGTCAAAATCTGGGGACTTTGCTAATAAGGAGGGCTGGGGTAATGGCATGACCAATCAAAATCTGTCAAAAACCCCTCCCCTTCTAAATGGCCAAGCCCCAGATTGACTGGTTGCACCCATACCCCACCATTAAATGGAAAGCCTACAGGTTTTGACTTGCTGTGCCCTGCTTCCCTCCTCATCCATCATTCCCAATAGTTTAAGTATGTTGGAGACATTAATTAAGGACCAGATAAGGAACCATTTAAACAAATACAAACTAATTAAAGGTAGTCAGCATGGGTTTACCAAAGGTTGTTTCTGTTTAACAAACCTTTTAGAGTTCTTGGAGGCAGTGTCTGATTGGGTGGATAAGGGAAAGGCAGTGGACATAGTATATCCGGACTTTAAGAAGGCATTTGATAAGGTACCACATCGGAGGTTGTTAGCCAAAGTGAGGGCTTGTGGAGTGGCTGGTCAGGTAGCCAATTGGATTGCAAACTGGCTTCGTGGTAGGAAGCGAAGAGTGGCTGTGAGTGGGAGGATGTCTTGCTGGGAGGATGTAAGTAGTGGGGCACCTCAGGGATCAGTACTCGGACCATCACTATTCAATATTTACATCAACGATTTGGATAATGGGGTAAAGAGTAACCTTTCCAAATTTACAGATGACACAAAGCTTGGAGGTGAGGATAGCAGAGGGGGTGGTGATCAGATTCAGGAAAGTATTGATACTTGTATGGATTGGGCAAAAGATTGGCAGATGGAATTTAACCTGAGCAAGTGTAAGGTGTTGAGGATGGGGAAGAACAAGGAAAATTGAGATTACAGGATGCAATGGGTAATTTTGGAGCGTGTCACACAGGAGAAGGATCTGGGGGTGGTAATGGATATGGGAGGTAAGCAGGCAGCACAGTGCCAGGCAGACATAGGAAAAGCAAATAGGGTTTTAGGTTGTATTCAGAGTGGGATCATTTATAAATCAAAAGAGGTGGTGTTAGCGTTGTACAGGAATTTAGTGAGGGCCACATCTAGAATATTGTCTGCAGTTTAGGTGACCACAACTCAGGAAGGTCATACATGCCAAAGAGAGGGTTCAGCGCAGGGCTGCTAGATCGATTCCGGGCCGAGCTAGACTCAGCTATGAGGAGCGGCTGAAGGAGACAGGGCTTTATACACCAGAAAGGAGGCGGTTACGAGGAGATACGATAGCAGATGTTTAAGATAATGAAGGGTAGAGATAAAATGAATGCAGATT
>NC_140970.1:31128877-31133877 GCF_056783735.1 Eptatretus burgeri | reverse complement strand
GCCTTTGACCCCCTCCCTTTGACCTTTCACCTCGCTCCCCATTGGCCCGAGAAAAAGTGGGCATGAAGGCTTTTTGATCCACAAATTTGCATATATCGATCGTTCTGGAGGCGGGGCCAAATCGCCCCTCGCTCACCGATTGGACGGCAAAAAGTGGGCGTGTGTCGTTTTTGATCCGTTTTTGAAGCACAAAATCCGTGATTTTGTACACGCTGTTCGACGCGCGCTCTGCATGAGTCCAACACCGGTACCCACAGCGGGGCAAGAACGGTGGCGATGCTACGGTTGCGAGGTGTGACGGGAAGGTCGTGGCGGTTGTGGTGAAGCGGCGTTGTGGTTGGTGGTTGATGTTGTGGTTGTGGTGGTAATCATGGCGGTTGGTCCAAAATAAAGATAGTAAAAGAAAAACGGCTATCCTGAAGAGTCGCAGCTCGCATAAATGACATGTATTCCCACTAGACAACGGGTTCGGGCCTAACTACACATGTACTTGCCGAGATACTTCACCTAAGGGACCTGAATGGTGGTTTGCGAATTTGGTAACCACAACACTACCCGCTTCCCTTTTTACAGACTCGTCCCGAGTCGTCAAATTTTCGTGTGCCATCATGTGTAGTTTTCCCCTAGTACATTTTACCTACGGATCCCTGAGTGCGACATTCATGGTATTCGTGTCCCCAAAATAAATAACCTGAGGGCTGCGTAACTACCTTAACAAACTCACTCACACGGACGACTTAAATAAAATTGCCGGCGCTAAGACATACATGCCGGGGGCGCACTCATATTTACAGTACATCTTAACCTTAACTTACAAATTTTACACTAAACCATGGCCCAGGATCATTGAACTCTGCAAAAAGAAAGCAGTTAGCAGGGAGCCAGGCTGCCCGCATGCAGTCTCTGGCTCAAAACAATGCAGGTGACAGGGAACGTGGCTGGCTGCTCACACGCAGTCCAAGGCCTTCCCTTTTGAACTGAACGCAGTGAACCACAACGGTGCATGGGCGGCACAAACGTAGTCTCCGTGCCAGCTCAAGCGGCACACGCAATGAGCACAACGAATGAATGGATGAACACAAACACGGTGCACGGGCCGCCACTGCAGGCCCGTGTTGTAGCTGCCAACAGGGCAGTTCTTGCAGCTTGCAAACTGTTGCTTTCTGATCCTGGCGCACATGGAAATGAACAGGGGGGGGCAAAGCAAAAATTGAACGGGGCTGGTGAACGTGGGCAGTGGGCATGGCATGGCAAAGGCAGCAGGCAAACACAGCCCGCAGAAGAAGGCCGCTGCAGGCAAACACAGCCGGCAGATGAACTGGCCGGCACAGGCCTTGAAGAAAAACAGCCAGCAGATGAACTGGCCGGCACAGGCCTTGCAGCACAGCAGCTGCAGACGATCCAGCCGGCACAGGCCTTGCAGCACAGCAGCCAGCAGATGAAGTGGCCGGCACAGGCCTTGAAGCAAAACACGGCCAGCCGATGAAGTTGGCCAGCCTTTGCCGTTCAGTGGAGGTTGGTGGAGGGGGTGCGGTGGTGCTGGCCACTCGGAAGGCGGGCTCGGACCTACCTACCTGTCTCCCTCCCACCTATCGCCTTTGCCTGTCACTGTACATACCCACTCCCTTAATTTGTCAAACCCCAATTTAGCCCCAACTTATTTTTTTGTTGTTTTTATTTTTACTTCCCCACTATAAATCGTCCCCTAACCCCCTGTATCGTCCTTGTTCGGCTAACCTATCCTGTCACCTAGCCTACTCCCAACCCCTACGTTCCCTTCCTGGAGGGGAATAAGGGAGAGCTAACGTCCTGTGTCGAGGCCCAACGAAGCCTCAGAATGGCCTCCCCAGAGTTCGGCGATCTTAACACCAAGTGGGTCCAGCGGCCCACAACGACAGCGAGGGGATGGATGGTGCGGAGGGGTACATCTCCTAATCTACCCTAACCATTTAACTGTTAAACTACCCCGGGGCTTTCAACAAGCGCCTCTCGCTTAAACTATTGGTTCTAACAACCCAGATCCCCGTCGCCTGTGTTGGTGTCCTTACAATTTCGGGCCTCGCCCCCCAATTTTCTCTCCGTGCCCTCACACGGTCTCCTGGCTGGGACACGTGGCTCCCTTTGGCAGGCACGACCCTCTGCCGAATCTCCCGCTATGGCACCCCCGGGCACTACACTGCCTCCGAGCCTACCAGCTCCCTAACACCGGGGAGTGCCCCCCATGGCACCTCCCCTGAAACGCACACGTGGCAGGCCGGCCTCCCGGGCCCCTTTCCGAGGGTCACCCGTGCCCACTACACTGCCCACGCGGCTAATGGCGCCCCGGGCCCCCGCACCAAGCAGGCGCACCCGTGCCCAGTACTCTATCCCGGCCCCCCATGGGCCCTTGGCCTACCGCGGCCGACTAGCCTGGTGCCCGGGGTACCCACTCAGCGATACTCACCTTTCGCAGCCACGCTCCCAAGCCCGTCAACAGGGCTCCTGCACCCCTCCAAATGGGTCTCGAGCCTACTTTCCCACCAACAGCAAAACGACCTCCATTTTTCAATTTGACTAACCCAGCTAACTCACTTTATACTGACCCCGGGGTCCCTTGGGCGGGAGTCACTCCTCCCCCCAATCACTCATCGCACCATGCATTCCCCATTCACTCCACTCACACAGACCCGCTGGCCTCACTCACTCATCATGTACTCACCTCACAACTCACCAACTCTTCAACACACACACCACTGAACTCTGCCATCCTTCTATCTGCATCCCCTAACTAACTCGTGCTCCCACGTCGTCCCTTAAACTACAGCACGTTCCTTTTAACACTACGTAGCTAAACTACGTCCCCGCTACACATCCACAAGTCTGTCACTGTCTCCAAACCTCTAAAATAACTTTTATTTCCCCACCTAAATCTCGCTACAATCCCTCTAACTAATCCATTCCACGGACTCCATGAGGACTTACCCCTGCCCCATGAAGTCGGTCTAACTAAGCTAACCCTTCCCCCTAACTAGTTTTCATCCTGTGCCCCGGTCAAGGGGGTCTTCCACGCCTTGTCCAGGAATCCTGTGCACCCGAAAGTGAGGCTTGCTTTTTTTTTTTCATGCGCATCACCACCGCGGCAACTCGCGCACTTTGCACCTGCCGGTGACGTCATGCAGCTGCACGTGTTCCTCGTCCCTCCTTGGACGGTACCATCCGGCAGAGATACCCCTCCTGCCGGATTCCAACCCCACGTGCAGCCATGGCGTCACCGTGCGCATAAAAAAAACACAAGCCCCACGTCTCGAGGGGTTCCCCACGCGAACACATGTGCTTTGCCCGTTGGAGCTTAACACACACGATCGCGTGGAGAACCCGTCCGGTCCAAATCCATTTACCTGCCTAAACTTTGTCCGTCCGCGGGATCGGCAAATCCACCGCGTGCGTTTCCGGACCGGGACTTCACTCTCGCAAGCGAGCACGTGGTGGTCTCGTGCGTTGCACAGCACGGACCGCGTGCTCACTGCTGGGTGAACCCGGCACGGTCCCCGAAATAGCTACAGCCGCTACTCGGCTTTCGTTTCTCCCATGTCGCCGTCTCCGTCGCCATTCGACACACGCACTCCCGCGTGTTACGACGCACACAGTCCACACCATCACATTCACACGGGGAGACGTGGCTGCGTGCTCCCGCATGCCAACCGACATCTCCCTTACATACCGCTCTCTCACACACACGGTCTCCCTTGCACACAGCGACCTTGCACACGGCCGTTCACTCACGCGTGCGGGGGCACTCACCCGCGGTGCCTCACTCGCACTCCGTGCCTCATCCACACACGCGGGGGCACTCACCCACGGTACCTCACTCATACACACGGCGACACTCACACACGCGGTCTCTTCCACACACGGTGCCTCACCCACACACGCGGGGGCACTAACCCGCGGTGCCTCACTCACACTCCGTGCCTCATCCACACACGGCGTGCTGGGAAGCACGTACCCTGGCACCATCGCCACCACACCACTCACACGTGGTGCCTCACTCATACTGGCCGTTTCACTCACACACACGGCCTCACTCACACACACGGCGACACTCACACACGGTGCCTCATCCACACACGGCGTGCTGGGAAGCACGCACTCCGGCACAATCGCCACCACACCACTCACACACGGGGTCGCTTCCACACACGGGGACGCACTCACACCTTGCACCACACACACAGGGACAACCACACTGGGGATTCGTGTCCCCACAAGGGTCTCCGGGGCCTCTATACCCCCCAAGCTCTCCGTGCACCCGTTCACAGCACTCGTCCCCTCAACCTCGCAAAGCACGACCGAACTCACCTGGTCGTGACTCACCTCAAGGGGGCATACTCCCTCCCCTCGTTCCTGGAGGAGGCCATCCAGGTGCTCGCACCGGGTCTCTACCCAGTCCGCCAGCTCACCCCCATTGTCCTCCACTACCTCCGTGTGTGTGTGTGCGTCACTTACCCCGTCTTCATCGTGCAGTCTCTCCTCTATTTTTTCTGTCTCCCGTGTCTCTGCCAACTCTGTCACCTCTTCACCCTTTACCTCCCTTGTCTCAACTATTATTATTTCCTTTGTCACGGCCTTCATGCCCGCCTGCTGGCATCGGCCCATGTTCTGCGTCTCACCCCGCAGCTTTTTCGTTCTTTCCTTCATTTGCTGTGTACTCGCATCGATCTTCGTTTTTACTTCGTCCATTTGCTTGTTCATGTTCGCAATCATCTTTTCGTTCATTGCCGCCAGCATGGCGCATAGCTGGGCCATGTCGGATGCGCTTGGGTGAGCCGTTTCGGCAAGGGTCGGCGGGTTTTGGTGGAGAGGGGGGGGGGAGGTGTCATACACCGCGGCCGCTGCCGCTCCTATTTCGGGCTCTGGGTTCAGTTGGGCGAGTCCGTGTTCCTGCACAATCAACATTTCCTGCACGGGGATTTCATCCTGGGCCATGGATTCTACACATTATACATCCATTTCTAATACCC
>NC_140970.1:31083877-31116377 GCF_056783735.1 Eptatretus burgeri | reverse complement strand
GACCAGATCTCGGTTGAGGAGCTGGATCTGATTTATCGCATAGCGCACTGTGTCCCCATCTCTGCACATCATCGATGGAACTTTGACGACCTGCTCGAGAAGATGTGGGATTACCTTCAACTTGTACGCATGTATGAACCTCTTCCTGTCTTTCTCTTTGTGACTCTTGGCTATGTCAATATCGTCTTGTCGCTTGCTACGGTCTCGTTAAATACGATTCATAGAACTGCCACCCACGGAATAAAGTAATGTTGGTCCGGAAATATTAAAAAGTAAGAAAACATAGTTTGTGGATTTTTTGTGCAACGCGTAGCAAAACTCATTTCGGATAAAGCATTCATGCATGGTGGTTCTGGGCTCCTTTGAGCATAAAATTGCTTGTGCGCTGCAGTCGCACAATCAAACACCAGTTTGCCCCATGACATCCACTCTGTCTCCTTTATACTTTTTCTTTCAGTTACACAAAACCCAAGGGACAGCTTCCTGATTACTCGTCACCCGTTGTACTTAGAATTGGACGGACAAGTGTGGAAGATTTCTGCAATAAGATCCACAAACACCTCATCACCAACTTCAAGTAGTGAGTTTTTCATTGTGCATTACATTGTTGCATCAAGGCCCACATTTGAGTGTCGAATTTCGGTACAGTGTGACATTTCCTTCCCGTTTTACCATCGGTTGCACACTTGGATGTGATCAAAACATTCAACCTGTTATTGTGAGTCCTAGTTTTGAAATGATAAGCCACTAGGTGGTGCTGTGTAATTCACTGAAGGGACAAGCTGGGTTCAGGAAAAACAGGGGATGCAGGGATCAGATCTTCACACGAACCAGATGATATTCACACGAAGAGCAATGAATGGAATGTAAACCTTTACCTATCGTTCAGTGACTCTGAGAAGGCATTCAACATCGTGAAGGGAGAGGCATTGTGGAAGACATTGAGACTGTATGGATGATAGAGTATTTACAATAGATACAAATGCACTGTAACTTGCAATAATAAGTTGTCCTTATGAAGTTACTGCAGGGGTCAGACAAGGTTGCATGTTCTCTCCACTACTGTTTTTAGTGGTATGGGACTGGGTGTTGTTGAAAACAACTGAGCAGAGAAGGAATGTGACATCTTGGAGGAACTCTGCATTGCAAATGACATAATCTTTACGTAGCATGCATGAGAGAGGAAATTGGCTATAGGAGTACACTGTGCAAGTGGGGTTGAAAATTGACATGGACAAAACAGAAATCATGAACATACATGCCACACACGCAAACAACACCATCTTGTGCAACAATTCACCAATTAGAGGTCGACCAGTTTACATATCTGGGGTCCATGGTTACCATAACTGGAGGAGAAGATGCAGATGTACAAACCACAATGGATACAAAAGGCAAGAGGTGCATTCATGAGACTCGAGGTAATTTGGAAGTCAAAGAAGTACAGTATAACAACAAAACTAAGCTGAGGATCTTTAACGACTATGTGAAGCCAGTCCTCCTATTTGGTTGTAAATCTTGGAAAAATCACCAAAGAAATAACATGCAAACTGGAGTCTTTCATCTACAGCAGCCGTAAGAAAATCTTGAGAATCTTCTGGCCTGACATGGTTCGCAAGAAAGAGGTTGAGTGGTTAACAGGGAGGAATAACATCCGAGAAAAGATCAAAATTCAGAGGTGGAGATGATTGATTGGTCAGGTGTTACGCAGGACGAGGATCAAGATATACCGAAAAGAGCAATATGCAGGGCACGTGGTGGGAAGAGAAAAGTTGAATGGCCAAGAGAGACCTGGTGACGTACCATCGAGAAAGAAATGAAAGGATGGAAGGTCACCTGGAATAAAATCAGAACGTGGACCCAAGACTGACGGTAGTGGCAAGTTCCGAAGAAGCTCCTTATGCCAGGCAGCATGATTTGATAATGAGCAAGAAGGTGCTGTGAGCACTCGGATGTGATGATGCAATCTAGGTGATAGAATTGTTTTCCTTTTGTTGGGTGTCTTGTGATTGTATATTTAATTAGAGGTTGTGGTGAGATTCATGACCATGTGACCAATTTGATGAGTAACGTGTCCATTTCGTTCAGCTTTACAGCGATGGCAACACTATCACAGAAACCTCACTCTCAAATTAATTTTTTTTCCAAATTCCTGGAGAATAAACAACTGCATGTCCAGACAGTGTGAGCCTTTCAATTCCAAGGAGTCTGTGTACTTTGTATTTGGTTTCTGATGGCAAAAGTCAGTGAAACAGAGGTGAATATTCATCTTAAATAAAGAACTAATCTGCCAGTGTCGCCAAAATGGACCTTCACAGGGTGGTTGTGCAGTGTGTTGGTACTCACTGGCAATCGACCACCCACCTCACAGAATTGCCCTTCTGCTATATGGCTTTTACCAATCTCCAAAACCACCACATCATTATGGAGCGAATTATTCCCAACACCTTGTGGGGCCGTCTGGGGAACATATTTTTGCCCCAAGTCTTTCACATTCTGGGCCTGCTGTTTAGCTGAAGGTGATATGAGCAGGAATTTAAAAAAACACCTATTCTTCATATATTCTCAAATTGGTTGATTACCTCATCACACACAAACACCACTCCTCATGCACCCCCTGTGATCAACCTTGGCTGCACATGTTTTCCTATCGATGTTAATTTAGACGATGGGGAACATTTGTTTTTTGCTTTTCCACGTCAGCACACAAGTGTTCAAACTTGCGATTTGGGTTTGAAAATGACGTTTTTGCTACAAATTATAATCATAGCACTTTGTGAAAATGTGGCAGAACGTGAATTGTGTGTAAAGCTTTACAGCCACGAGGCATGCACACCGAGTTCGTGCTTTTCCTATTTGTCTTCTGGTGGGGAAAACGCCAAGTACAAGAGCTTGTGTGAGTGGAATCGAACACAAAGTGTGCATCGTGCTCGTTTGCTACTTGCGGGGTGTTTGAACAGCCGGTGCAGGACTCCATTGGGTGCATGACTTGCTTGTTGAGCTAACACTGTGCAACCGATTGCAGTGCCCAAGTGTGGGGATCCTCGGTGAAACATAACCCGCAAAAGGTTGGTCGAGAACACATCCTGCAAGACGAGGACGTCATTCAGATCGTGAAGAAATGAAGTTGAACCGTCTCATTTGGCTACTACATTAATCGGCTTATCTTCTCAACATCATAAGCTGTTTGTCCTTGAATAAAGATGCTGCATGCAATTTCCAATGTCTCGTGTCCACAAACCCAAAGTGGTAGGATTGGGGCATGATAGAATTGGACATTCAAAATCAAACAATTTGTATAAATTATTGACCTGTGTTTTTAACTCGTGCTTTCCCGAGCCATGACCATTGAGAACTGGACTTGTGCTTTACAAGGCCTCTGGGGGTCGTCTTAGACATGATCACACATCACATCAGTGTTCCTGTAAATTTCCCAGTCTTCACGACGTAGATAGAGTACAACTTGACTACATTAAAAACTTTTCTCAGACACGCCACATATGAGTGGCTCGGAATTTTTGGTACCAACAATCAGTCATGCCCCTGCATAGAAAGGCTTCCACTGGAGATTCCTCCATGACATTTGCAGGGAGGTTCATTCATACATTACCTTCTGGCTAAAAAAAAGCAACCCATTGCTGGCATCAAGCCTGGATCGCTTTTTGTACAACTTCAAATGGTGCCCTTGCATTGATTTTTTTTGTGGTGGAGAAAGGTTTATTGGCACTCAGATGTCCCATAAAGCAGTTGTTAAACTGTGGTCACATCTTCACAACGTATAGTGAAGATTTAGGGCTTCCAACTGCCGCTCATAGAGGAGTTCTCATAGTTTGGGCACTAGTTAAGTTGTCCACTTCAACATTATCAATCATTTCTCCACCAACTTTGTATCTTGTATGCCAGAGGATGTTCCCCTGCTCACTCTTGAGCCTAACCAGGGTTAAAACAATTGGTAGTATTTCTCTTACATCAGAAAAACCTTCATTTGATGATTCCAAGTATTTCGTTACCTTCAAACCCAACTAATGAGATATGTTTATGGAAATCGAGTTTATCACTACACCCACATCTTTCTCGTGTTAAACTTCATTGAGCTCAGCTTTATGTTGTAGCTTGTCTTGTGCCCCTCGGACAAGGTCAGCGATGGGGGACATTAAAATGAGCGCCGTCCGACCATCTGTCCATGTACTTTTTTTGTTTGTGATATTTAAAAACAAAACCCTTAAACATTTAGCTTTCATATTGCAGATATCCATTCATGATGACATCTCAACCTGATTAGATCACAGCTGTGATTGGCTGAATTCTGGTACCATGGCAACTATCTCGGTAACGTGGCTTGTGTCTGCAATATTTCAAAAAACTTTCAAGATTTAGCTTTCATAATTACACAGATCTATTCTTCATACCACCCAAAAGGTCCAGAACATCAGCTCCTTGTTTGTTCTTCCAACATGCAGGTCTTTGCATTTATTATTAAATGGAAACTGCCAGATATCCAACAATTACATTGCTTTATCTTATAGATCTTCCTGCAGGGATTTTGACTGCTCTTGGCACCTCACTGGATAAATGTATGCTTGGGTAACGTTTTGTCATGTATCCTTTAACTCAACGTGAACTCATGCCAATGCAGGAATTTATTGCACATAGGTTGAGGATATATCAATGTGCTTTTATCTGAATTGCAAGTTTGAGAAAAAGGAGAAATCGATACAAGGCTTGGTTTATCACTTAACCTAAGCTATTTACAAGGGATATTCAACAGTACTTGCAAAAATAGATGTGTGTGTGTGTGTCAGTCAGTGGGGTTTTTTTTTTTCTTCTTCTTTACAGATAAGCACTGCAAAAAAAAAAACAGTGCCCACTTCTACCATGAAAGCAGAGTATCAAAAATACAAATGAGAGAATAATAAAAGAAAAACCAGGTGATAGATTCGTACAAACAAAACATTATCAAAAGTACACTGTAGTAGAGTTTAAGATATTTGTGTGCTCCGAAGCAGAAAGCCTTGATCCCAGATGTTGTTGGATGACCTACAGTAGCATCTGGTAAACTGTTCCACACTGGTATTATTGCGGGCATACTGAACAAGTGACCAGTGACTACTCTCCGTCTTGCCAGTAAGACACTGCACAGCATAGCTTCGAAAAGGAAGCACTTGCTCTGGTGAACCTTGATGGAATCTATGATGGAGGTAGCCTGGTCTTCAGAAGTGCTGGAACTTCTTCTGTGTGCAATCTGTACATCAGACCCATACCTGCTACAGTTCTCCTGTGTGGTAGGGGATCGATATTCAATTTCTGTGGAGGGGCCTTGATGATACGTACGGCACGACATTGCACATCATCCAGCTTTTTAAGATACATGGCACTTGCAGACATCCAAAGGAGGGGAGCATATTCCATTGTGCTCCGGACATGGGCTTTGTATACTTGGGCTCGGCCAAGCGGATCCAAGTATGGAGCAATACTGCGAAGGGCACTCACTCTGTCCAGCCCTAACGGCAATGGAGTTCACGTGAGACTGGAAACTCAAGCTCCCGGAGAACCTGACTCCAAGTATGTCAAGCTCGTGTACATGCCGCAAGGGCTTGGCACCCATGAAGAACTCTGGAGGATGCTCACGTTATAGTCGTCCACTGAGAGACATAACCTTGCATTTTTCGGTAGCAAACAGGACATTCCATTTCTGTCCCCACTCAGAAATCTTCTGTCGGTCTTCGCTCAGAGAAATGGTGGCATTCACTTCATCCAGCAGGCAGTAGATGATACCATCATCAGCATAGAGGTAGATGGGGTTATGCAGGTTGTCGCACAGATTGTTCATGTAGACTGGAAACAAGGTGGGTGCAGTGTGTGTGCATCTCTTCCATAACTCCAAAACCATGAAACCTAGCAGCCTGAAACTTTGCATGCATACCAAGGGAAGTCCAAGGTGGTGCATGAATGAAAATTAGGTGTTTGGATTAATGAAAACACCCCTTTTGAAGATAATTAATGACCTTATTTAATTATATACTTTATCAGGCACATCCTTGGTCACCTCGCTGGGGTCTTAATTCGCCATTTTGTTCGGCCTGCTCAACAATGTCTCGAGTTGGAACAGGCCGCAATTGTTTATTAATGATAAAGCGCTCAAAATGTTTTTTTTTTTAACTTTCCTCACTCATATTGAAAGCTTCATCCACATAACTACACATTGCTGCATACATCGCTTTTGTAAGTGTTATAGTTTTCAAATTATGAGCTTGGAGCAATTTCATGCATTATGTGATGCGATTTTCCACAATCAACTCACGGACTAATTAAAGTAGATAATCGAAACAGAACTTGAGTTTGGGGGAGCGGATCAGGTCGACGAAACTCAAAATCTGGAGTGAAATCTGAAAATGTAAAAAAAAAAAAATCGGCAATGTTAATTTTTTTGCGGGTAAATGTCGTTACCAATCAGCTTGTTATCGCTTGCCAAGCCAGCCGTTCCTTAACAATTTCATTGACTTGCCAAGCACCCCACACTACTGCAGTCGATAGCGGAACAGTTTGTGTTCCGATCGGGATGTACAATCGGCAGTTGCTACAATACAAGGTAGAGGTACTTAGCACACATAGACGTATATATATGGGTAGATTTGGATCTAGAAAGGGATTCTGGATGTGTGTGCATGCTTGGTTACGGGCACCATGGTGGCAAATTTCATCCCGTATATTATTATGATAATGATGGGTGGTGGAAGTTTAAACTTTTAACCTCAGCAGCATACGAGCGATCACGTTTTCCTTTGTCCTCGTGACCGTTTCTAAAGTAATTGGTTATCGGGTGTGTTTTACAAATGTTATATGGTTTCTCTGTTTCAAAGCAAATTATTTTTCATACCATCAGATTTCCGAGCCATTTGCCGTATTCACGCGTTTTCTAAATTAGAGCCAATTTTTTTTTCTACCCATCACACGCAGCTGTTGATGAAGATTAATGTTTCTGCACATCTCTCTGAAACATCTATAATGCAATGTTGTTTTTATAATTTGTTTATTGAAATTCCCCCAAAACAAGGGTGACAGCTACTCAATTTTATACAGTACATACTGCAGTCGGTAATCACACTAACTCCAATCTTCCCATTTCCGATATCAGCCAAGCAATAATATATCCATGTGTGTGTTTTCATAAACCACAACATTCTCTCTGTCTCTAGACAATGGTTATGTCCAGACAGACCCTCCCCTCACACTGCACTCTTTTGTCTTTACGCTGACTTCCCTCCCCCTCCCCTCATGCTTACCTCTTCCCAAACCCTCTCCTCTCTACCCCCATGGACGTCTCCCTGCGGTTTCCGCATGCCATTTTAACATACCCCACTTCAGTCAATCCTGTACTACCACCCTCCCTCCCTCATCCTCCACCCCCAACACCACTTCTCCACAAGTCTCACTACCAAACACGTCAAGAACCCCTCCCTTCACGCTTACCTCCTCACTCCCCTCCCATCCTCATCGCTACCACCCGCAACCAAGAGTATAGCGATGTGTGGTGTGGCGGCGCTCTCCCCACCACCCCCTTCCACACCCCCACCCCTTTTCGCTCCCAATCCCTCCTCTATCCCTCCAACTCTCACCCCCCCCTTAATATTCCCATCAGTTTAGTGACAGGTTGTATTTGCTAGTAAAGAATTTTATTCAGCAATAACCCAATTTGTTTCCCCCTTTTACGTCGTCACTTTTAGTACCACTTCCTGATTTGCGTCACCTCACCCCACACTTACGTCGCTGATGGCATCCGTCCTTTCCTGTATCCGTCGCCTCAGTCTTTGCAACCACACACCCTTCACATGCACAATTCTGCATTTCGATGTGATTTCCCTCATTTTCAATAAGTGCGTGCATCCGTTGGCAATACTGCAAAACGACTTTGTTGCATTCTGACCATCATAACTAATTTTGCACACATCTGAATTCAATAAACTTTTTACCACAAAAACTTGAAATATGTACCTCTTTCCTTTAATATTTTGTTCGATTTTGTTTCTTAGCAACAGAATTGCAGGGGTTCAAAACCAGGAATATATGGACGGCCCACCCTGTATCACAGGTAAAAAGTTAAATTATAATTGGTGAAGTGGCAATGTGAGATAC
The DNA here is from genome assembly GCF_056783735.1 of Eptatretus burgeri. Classification (NCBI taxonomy): domain Eukaryota; kingdom Metazoa; phylum Chordata; class Myxini; order Myxiniformes; family Myxinidae; genus Eptatretus; species Eptatretus burgeri. The sequence goes on along the minus strand of NC_140970.1, from coordinate 31,108,244 downwards.
ACATCCCCCTCCACCCTCCCCCCAATTAATTGGTGACAAAAATTGCCCTGATTTAAATCGTTTCAATATTCGTGGCAACTTTCAGAAATACATCCCTGACGTAGTGTGATTTAACAGTAATTAAGAAAATAAAATAAAAAAATGTACGTTTGTCCTTGCATTATTTGACCTCATTTAGAACTTGTTGAATAACCAGTGTTTCAGCAAGAACCAGTTTGTAATATAATCGAAACCCAGGTAACAATGCCAGCACAGCTGTTTTCATTTTTATTACAGGCCCAACACATTTACAAAAATACTTGCAACTACCCAAAATATAAGTAGCAGCATTTTCTTCTACATCGACATGCATGTCCTTTTCCCATTCTTACACGTTCACGCCGTTGCAGCCATATACAGCATTAGACTTAACGAGGACACACAAACGCAAACAAATTTGCGGAAAGCAAGCAGAGGTGCAGCATCATGGTGCCAGGATGTCATTGAGATACGAGTCATCTAGCAGTCTGACCAACCAGTAAAAAGGTCTTATGCAATCGCATGGCCTACGACAAATAAAGGGCTGTTGGTCTTTGTGTACAGGTTTTGATGTTAAAAAGTTTGTTAGAACAGCATACAAACATACACTCAAACTATTTACAATATTCGAGAACTTAAACAGTTCCTATGCTAATCTATTGAAACATTTAATTTTGCCAAGCTTTATTGAAGACTTAACCACAGCCAAAGCAGAAAAAAAATAGATTTCTATCAGGTCAGGTCAGGTGTGGGAGCATAGGCCAGAGCAGCGCATCACTGTGTCCACTTTCTGACGGTATTCCAGGGGCCTCCGTCTGGCCATCCCCCAGGCAGATGCCTGGCCCATCCCCATCTCCTTGAGATGCTGATCAAGCTGCTGCAACCATGAGGCACGTGGTCGGCCCATTGGCCTCCTCCACTCATGAGGCTCCCTCGACACACTTTCCCGATTTCTACCACCAATCAATATAACAACTGTTCGAGCAAAGGATTCAGTACCGTGGACAGATGCGGGTGTCTCCAGGCTCGGAATCATTCAGGCTGCAATGTTGTGCTGGAACTACCCAACTGTGTCCTTGTGGGGTGCACTGTTTTCAGCTATTAACTGCTCTCCCCCCATACAGTCACAGCTGTGAGATTAAGAGCCGCAAGTAATAAGGCATTTCCCCAAAAGTCTCACGTGCCCTTTACCGCTCCGTGCGCAAATATACAGACTTTTTATCATGTCTGCAGGTTGAGAATGGTGTTGGCTTGCACCTGCCAAATGTGCATTTATGACTGTGGCTTATCCACATGCTCACTCTTCAATTAAATCATACCAGGAATCAATAATTTTGTTTACCTTGAAAGCAATACTTCTCCAATTGGCATGACCGATGACAAACAGATGATTTAAATTAGCTGGCTTGGTATTTTATAATTTAAACAATCATTTATGGTGCTGTAACAGTTTCATCGAGTACAAAAGACGAAGTATGTAATGCATATATACGTTCAATGTTTTTATAGGGTTGTGAAGCATTGATGAATCAAACCGATGCTTTTGACCAGAATTTAAGAAGTACAGTATTGCACATATTAAGTGGTAGGATGAATGCACAACTGTTTCAGAACAGCGTTTAATTTTTAAACATTGTGCTATGACCTTTTGAAAAATTAGTGAACATTATTTCACGCCAACAATGGCTCGGATGGATTTGTTGCTCGAATAGATGAAACACGATTACCAATATATAGTCTTATCAGTTTGGGCCTTAACAAATTGGAGTCGACCACCAGGGCATCGACAGACTACGTGGCGACCAATAATAAAGATGATCACATAACTTATTTGGAAAAATAAGAGGGGAAGGAATTTATTACCACGTCTAGTGGACAATGAGGAACGCAGACAATTTTAATGCTTGGTTGGATGTTTTTAGGATTTAGGAAATGATGCGCAGGAGGAGGCCATTCGGCCCATCATGTCTGCACCACACCAATAGCAGATTTAATAAATCCGTCGATACCCCTTCCCTTCGTGTGCAGCCTTTTGGTTGCTACACTGGTACTCATTTTGCCGACCTCAGAAGGATGACAGGCTGAGTCAACCCCCTGGTGTTAATTCAGCGTAAACAGGGCTTGAACTCAGGACCCTTGGATCCCAAGCCACCACCAGGTTATGAAACTTCACGCAACAAACCAAACATATTGGAAATCGATTTGTGGTTCTATTAACAAAAATAAGCCTGTCATATTACAAGGAGTCGGCGATTCACCACAAGCTTCAATGGAGAAACTGTGAGCAGGTGCTACACCCATGATGCTGAGATTACTACTCCTATCAGAGGTTGCATCACTGTACCGCCATGTAAAGTCTCGTGCACTTTTTTCTAAGAGGAACCAACACCAGCTCGACATTTTGATGACAAAGGATCCAACTGCTCTTATGGATCATATCAAGGGAAGATTCTTCATTCCCACTGTTTCTTCTTGAGATAAAGACAATCACATCAGTTGGAAGTACAGTGGTTAACCACCATTAAAGAGGTTTCACCAAGCTGCTTCTGAAAACAGTGCTCTGATTTTTTTTTTTTTTTTGAGAAAATGAGGTTCGAGTTTGTCACATCTCTTCAATCTGTTTCATCAATCTGAATGGCACAAAAGGGTGGTGAAGCATCCTCGTCCGCCAGATCCGACTCCAAGTGGTGTTTGTTGTTCCACAAATTGAAAGATTATCGTAAGGGCACCGGTTATACCAATATGCTATTGGTATCACATATTGGTTCTTTGAATATGCATCTGAAAGATGGCTCATTATTACCTGACCAGATAAGGATTATGGCCATGCCCAGAGGAGGGAAGATATCTTTGTGAAAGACTGCAGGAACTTTAATTTTTGTATATAGTGTTGGGACTTATAGAGGAGCAAGAACATAGAACAATAGAAAGAGAGAGAGGGGAATTGGGGACACCAGCAGCAGGATTGAGAGACAAGATAGAGGAGTGTGTGGGAAAGAATAAGGGCAAGGGGAGGACACAGGTGAACAAGATGGATACAGCTGCAAAGTCTCAATAACAAGTGGAAGGAAAAACTGGAAACCCAAAAAGAGGTTGCCTTGGGGAGGGTTAATGGGGACAGAAAAGATCATGATTTTGGTTGGGGGATGATCTGAGATTGTGATGAACAGCTCTCTTTCTTGAAGACCTGGAGGGAAGAATGAGATTGCAGAGAATGTGGAAGCTGGTTCCACGGGCAGGGGAGAAAAAAAAAAAAGAGACGATGAACGAATGAGTGGAGGAGAGCAGTGAGTCTGGATTTTGGGAGTTTCATCAGTAGAGGGTTACTGGCAGACCTTGTGCACCCCGCAGAAACATTTGAGGGAGGGGGGGGCAGAACGAAAAGGGCAGAGGGTGCAAGACCAGAGAGACCACTGACATGTAATCGGCCCATTAGACTCAGCTTCGTCATGGGAGATTCTAATGATTTTGAAGGTCTTGGTTTCCACGGCATCAACCTGAGCAAGGTGTGATGAAGGGGCATCAGCCCCGATGGGAGAGCAGTACTCCATGAAGTGGCAGATTAAGGCCTTGTTGGTAAATAAAAGTTCAGATGTGCCAAGGAAAGACATTGCATGATGGAGGCCACGACTGGCTTTGGAGGCGAACTTACATATGTGGTTTGCCAAAGAAAGATTATAGCTGATAGTGAGGCCCCAAAGTTTGAATGATTGCACTTCTTCAAGAGGATTGTTAAGTAAATGGGAAGATTACTACCCAGATGGTCTTTTCAGCGAGACAATGTGAGATATGAGGATTAAAAGACATTCAAATGTTTGACCGCTCATGATTCTATAAAGGTCTGAAGAAAGGGAAGAGGCTGTTACATGCCCATCCAAAGGATGAAGGATGTTACAGCAGAGGGTGTAGTCATTTGCAAAGAGAGAAAGAGGATTTTTCAGTCAGAAAGATCGTTGATGAAGATTACGAATAGGACAGGACCCAAACAGTGCCTTGGGGAACTGCAGTCTTGACAGAGGGAGATGAGAGGATCCCGGTGAGAGCCACACATTGGCTACAAGAGTAGAGGAAGTCAGTAAGCCATGTGTGGAGTTGGCCTTGTATGTCATAGGCAGAGAGTTTGGAGAGTAAGGTTCGATGCCTGACTGTATCGCATGCTCGAGATATGTCTCGAGAGACTGCCTTGATCTCATTTCGGAGATTGAGGGCCTCCATCCATTGTTGGGAGAGCAGAAGCAGCACGTCTCAGGTAGAGTGACCCTGGTCTGAATCCAAGCCGATGGTCTGAGGTCAGGCCGTTGCCTGGAGGGGAGCTGTTGTGCAATCATTTTGCCAATCAATAAACCAACTAATCAATGTTCCATTTTGTACACACCAGGGGGACCGTTGGTCCATCGGATCAAATTTTCATTGGTCTTCATAGCCTTGGGGCATTTTTGGTAGTCTGAATAAAAACAATAGGTTTCCCAGCCTGGAAGCCTTGGAACCCAAATAATAATAATGATTAGAGGTCTTTGAGGGTCTTTGTAGTCTAAAGGGCTAAAAGGTACAGCCCAATATTACGTAATTAATTCATAGACGTACGTAATACGCACACACACACACCTCAACTAACGTCTCTGATCATACTCTTCCTGGTCTCTCAATTAGCCCCCTTTCCATGCCGATCCCTCTACTGCCCCCATTCCACTCCCATGTATGTAATAAACAGATAACCACCTTCTCATTCTGCATGAAATTCGTTATTTGCTTCAATTTCCAATTCCCCAGTATATTTGGTATTGGCAATGGCACAAATCTTGCACCCAATGATGCATTTCTGCCTTCTTGTTTCTAAATTTGCTCATGCTCAGTTATGAACAATTTATCTGTGATATAAAGAACAATGCAGCACAACTTGGTGGTCACATTGTTTGATCCCTAATTATCCGCCAATCAATTCTTTCCCTGACACTAACGGCAGTTACACCTCAAAGCAAACCTATTCCTCACGGTAGATACATATTGTTGTGGTTGACGAAATTCGCAAACCACCATTCAGGTCCCGTAGGTGAGATATCTCTGTAAGTATATGTGTAGTTAGGCCCAAACCCGTTGTTTAGAGGGAATAAATGTCATTCATTCGGGCTGCGACCCTTTTAGATAGCCGTTTTTCTTTTACTATCTTTATTTCGGACCAGCCGCCATTACTACCACCACAACCACGTCTCAACAGCCATCACACAACAACCACCAACCGCAACGCCGCTTCACGCCAACAGCCACGACCTTTACCGTCACATCTCGCTCTCGCAACCATCGCATCACCGCCATTCCCGCGCCGCTTGTGGGCACCGATCCTGGACTCGTACAGGGCGCGCACCGAGCAGCGGGTGCAAAAACACCAGCCTTTCCGAGAAGTCGGATCAAGAACGATTCACGCCCACTTCTGTTCCGTCCTATCAGCGAGCGTGGGGCGATTTGGCCCCGCCTCCAGGTGCGTCGGAGTATAATCGCTATATGCAGATTCGCGGATCAAAAATCATTCACGCCCACTTTTTCTCTGTCCAATGGGGAGCCAGCCAGAGGTGAAGGGTCGAAGGTGAAGGAGCGAAGCCCCGGGGGCTATAAAGGGCCGCGTTCGCTCGCCGAAAAGGCAGTTGTTGAGGGAGTTTCTGAATCGGGAGAGAAAAAGAGTTTCTGAATCGCAGTTGGACGGAGTGGAGAGTGGGAGAGTTGGAGAGTTGTGGCGGCGGCGAAGGCAGTCGAGAGGGCGCTCGTGTCAGAGTCGGGGAGCTGCGGAGAGGGGAGGCCGGTAACGCGACCGAGGTCGCGGTGGAGACGCTCGTCGTGGGACCCAAGCCAGCGATATATCCTCATTCCCCCGAGCATCAACAACCCCCTCCTGTTTCCCCCCGCGCTGAGATAGTGTGAGAAGGGGGCCCCGTTCCCACCCCATTCCAGGCAGTGCCAGCGAGGCCCGCGGAGTCGGGGCGCCGCCGCCATCTTGCGGCTCATCACCAGACGGGTAGGCTCGACGCGGTCTCGGCCCCAGGCCCGTCTGCCCCCCCTCATCGTTGAGGGTGGTCCCTTTTTCTTTTGCTTTGAGTATATGTGTTGTCGGCGCCGTCTGTGAAGTAAAACTGTATAAGTGTTGCCGTGTGCTCGGTAGTCGGTAGTAGATCTGCATTGGTGCATTTGCTTTTTGTGCAGAATTGTTGTGTTTCTTCTACTTTTACATTTGCTTTTGGTGTATAATTGTATATGTGTGCTTTCAGTTTGCCGCGGAATAAATGTGCTTTATGTTGAACTGTTTTTCCCGTTTCGCTTCGTCTTTTCCTTTATTGAATCTCCATCTTACTTCACGTAAAGGGTTGGTCGTGGGCTAAATACGCCCAATAATTAATCGAACCGTCGAGGTTGACGATAACACCGCTCGGTTATCCCGATAGTACGGAACGGGTCGCTTAAAGTGGCCCGTGTCCGAAGTCGACCTGCGGCGAGGTGCGATCGCCCGGTCTACCCTCCGTGTGGGTACTTAGGTAGGTCGAATTTGGTGAGCAACCCTATCCCACGTGGGGGGCCGATTGGCACGATCGTGGTGAGGCCGAAAGGCCCACCCGTGGCTAGTTCCCGGCGTTAGTCCGAGAGGGTCACGACGGGATTGTCCGTCCGGTGGGCGACGTGCCGCGATTCGAGTTACGTGGCCGCTCGCACGCCGGCGGGCGCGAATCTGCAACAATATTAATCAAAGTAACGTGCTCACGATAAAATACAAACGATCATATGTCGGCCAGAAGAATCATCCGATTCCAAGCACTGTGCAGTCACGCAACACCGATTAGCTAACAATGCGGCTGAATGGCTGAACAACTTATTGGTTTGCCAAAATAACTTCCTGACTTTCCAAAGCTACAACACTGGGTTAAGACTAAGTGTGTATTTCGAACCATGGCTTTCAACACACAAACCATTTGCTTACAAATAGAGAGAGAAGCAGCACTAGTTCATCGATACCCTGCTCCGCTGCCTCAGTCATTCGCATTCCACAACGGTTCCATTGCCCTTTGTCATTTCGTCTTTCTGTGGCTTTGGAAAAACGCTTGGACTATGCAATGGTACACTGTTAACGTTACTTGTCTTTTGAGGGGCAGAGACAACCAAACAGCAGCAAAGGGTCAATTTTAGTCAATTCTAATGCGAGTTCTCAAACAAGAGTTTTGGGCATCTGCGTGCATGTCCGGTGCACCACCTGGTCTCCTGAGGATGCTTGTGCTCGAATGATTGTTCAACTTCAATACAGTACGTATCTCAAGACAATGTGGTATCTCTCAGGGTAATGATTTACATGATCCGACCAAAGGTCATGGGACAGGCACCCTGACCCCAATTGTGAGAAATGCCTGCAAATATGGCAGATTTGCTGAACAGGAAATGTCACCAACCAGCACAACATAAACAAGCAACAATCCCTTTGCTCAATTTCAGGAAATAACTCCCAGAGGAAGGAGTTTAGGGTTACGACGAGTAATGATGGGCATTCATCAGAAAATGTGTCGCTCAATGAGGACTATTTCAACCATCGTAGCCATCCCAAAATTGATTGCAGAGAACATCATGAAGTGGAACTACCGCAGGTAAACATCAACCTTGTTTATTGACAAGGAAGACCTTTGGGGGTGGGGGAAGGGGAAGGTCAAAACAATCACCTGAAGAGGGAAGAGAACCCTCCAGCATAGGTGGAACAAACATGAATCTTTTGTTGCACCAATGCTTGAGGTGACAGGTTTGGAGAAGAATTGAAAGTCAGGCAAACAAACAGCAGTGAAGTTCATCAAACCTTGCATTTCATGGAATGCCACGGTAGAGCTATTCAAGCCTTTTTTCAGTTGTCAATGCATGGGGTTGCATGACCATGCACAAACAGGTATTCCAGAGACTCAGACCATGGAAATGTGTTTTGTGGGGCAACAAACTCAAGGAGAGATTGTTAAAAGTCTAATGGTGGGGCCTGTGGAATGTGTTGGAATATTTAAATACAGGGTCAAAAACAACAGCTATCCAATCTGAAAACTCTGCTGTGCTCAGAGTGGAAGTTATTACCTCCAAATGATATTAGGGTAAGGGACGACGCTGTGATTAAGGAACAGGTAGGTCCGATAAGGTTTCTCAAGTAGCCACGTATCCACGATTGTTATACAATAATAAAATCCATGTGTTCCATGACTTTTGCTTGGCTCATGTATATTATGTCTGCGTCAGAGTGGCAACCCATCCAGGATTGTGCCCAATAGCCCAGGAGACTGCTTCGGCAGCACCGACGCTCTGCACAGAGTATGGTCCCAATGGATGGATGTATATTCTGTACTGGTTATATAATCCAATTGATCTTTTCACTCTTAAGATAGTGTACTGAGCTGTGGCTCATTGCGAATTTGATACTTTCCAAATCTATCCGGTGATAAGGAAAGAAGGTATTTCTGAGGTGTGCAAGCCATATTGCATTACACATATAGGAAGCCAACACACCCCAGTCAGCTCATCGTGACAATCTGCACAAGCTGTATAAAAGTGTCAGGTTATCCCCAAATGCCCTGTGTACCATGCCGTGGAGACATGAGAGTGGGTAGAAAGGGCACAGAGCGGTATCAAAGCAAACCAACATTGGGATATGTCAGACGTCAACATGTTTTGTGCGAAACCATTTCAAGAGAATTTATGGGTTCGTATTGCATTTCATAAGTACCTGAGTTTAGAGACAATATTCCTTTGCCCAACATTGGATGGAATGCAGAGTAATAAATAAAATTTTGTGTTTCTTGTTTTAAAACTACCCTATAGAGACAACCTAGATGGCTCTTCAGTGCAAATCTCTCTACTTTTGCTTTATTTTAGGAATGACAGCAGATTTGGGTCCCCAGACAAAATTGGATCTTATTCTCCCTCCGGTAACCAGAAATAGCAAGAACCGTGAAGACACAAACACATCATTCAGCTTGGTCGTCATTTCTGGCGCACCTCCAATTACCATTGGCTTTGTCGAGGGTGCACACTAGCAGCAAGCCTACTGCCCTCCATTGTATGCATACTCGGCTTTATTATGCATCACCAGGACTCCGTTGGCAAAGTAGAAGCTATCTGAGCGTGTGAGATATGGCCGAGCAATCATCTCTTCAACTGTAAAAATAACATGAGGGGAGGGGTGAAGAAGATTTGATATTCGAGGGAGGGGATCAAGATGGAAGATGTTACCATTGGAGGGGGATTCAAATACTATGTTGTCAAAGGTAAACAAATGATAGAGGTTTGACCCATATACATGAGAATGGCTGAGGGTAATAAAATGGGGGCAAGTGGGTTCTGATAACTGATGCAGCAGAGACTGCCCGACCGCTGGCGTTAACTCACCGAGAGAGTCAGAGAGAGCAGGAAATTCGTAAACCTGCTCCACAGAGTTGCGGGAGTTGGGGATGCAAAAGCCAAAGTCAAAATCGAAGCTTTTCAGGAGCTGATCACCAAAGTAATGGCGTTCAATCATACGGAACGCAGGCACAGGCTTCGATCCAACAGAGAATTCCACCCTGGTGGGCGGGGTGTGTGTGGGGGTTTAGGGAAGTGAAGAACACAATGTGGTTTGTGTTCTCAACATTACAACCTCTCAACGTTACCTCCTTCGGTTTAAATGACCGTCGCCAGATATCAATCGCTCCACCATGCTAATAAGAACGTGTGGGTTTCGTCAGCACTTTGCTCACTTGTTCTTTTGTCGCTCTCAGCTGAACAATTTGCTCGTGATTCCGAGATCCCCGGTTCAAATCCCGTAGACTGTCTACGAGTACTAATATCCCTGTAATTCATGTTTAAAATACACCAATGCCTCCTGATACACTTGTCCCATACGTGTACAAGTTCTGGCATCAGCCTTGGATCAGAGTTTTGAAATAAATGAATATACACATTGATAGATAAATAAAGTGTGCAAAGAGCGCGAGAGAGCTGGAAACAGAAAAACAGCTGGGAGCCCTGGTCATAGGGTACAACCTTTTAACTGATCTTATACCCCAAAGCGCTGTGCCGACGATATGGTGTGAGCACGAGGGTGACGAGGTGTGCAGTGCAGAAACGTGTGCTTTGTTACGTTGCCCCAACGGTGCGGAGTCGTAGAAATGCTGGAGTGAACTGGTATCGAACAAAACGTCCGGCAGTCGATTCTTCCTCAGCCTCGCCATCATCTTCAACATCCTCAAAGGTCTCAGGGACATCACCTCGTCCTGCCAAAATGTGCCACCATGGAAACACAGTCATGCTCGGACAGAGCACACTCGAATTTAAAGGAAATAAATTGCTGTTTTTGGTACGATACGAACACAATTTGAAATTATTCTTAAAACCTATTCCTTATTGAACCATTTCCTCTCACATCGTGATCCCAAAGGGTTTGCAAAAAGACAAACTAAACACGTTGTGTTCTATATTTATGCCGTAACTATGGTGACTGTCTGCTCGTCCGTGAAGGTTGGGAGGCATTCATTGTCTTGGCCTTTTAATAAACGCACCACTTAACATTTCATCGCACGCATGCACAGAAGAACATTTGGGAAACAGTATCGATGCTCATCGTCACGAAGCAATAACCATTTGGCCATTTATCACACGGACATTACCATGGGGAGGCTTGGTGATCTCGAATAGAATGGTGCCAGTGTCCAGGTCCCGAATCTTGAATCGCGTGAACTCTATCCCAAATACGTTGTCTTTCGGAGAACACAGGTAACCTTTCAAACAGGTACAAAAAGTGAGCATATGAGAATTTTATTGTCAAGAGAATGGGCATATTTTAAATATTTATTCCATTGTGAGGGCAAGCAGGAAACTGGTTCGGGATGTCACTGTAAATCCAACAATGACTTTGAAAAATCTGTAAGGATCTATTTACGAGATGGGGATCGCGTTCAATCAATCAGCAATATCACGTTCCCTTCACAAAGCTGGCCTCCATGAACAGGTGGCAAGAACGAAGCCATTATTGAAAAAGACGCATCTAAAAGATCGTATGGAGTTTGCAAAAAATCATCTTAATGAAACTGTAGGCATGTGGAGAAAGGTTTTGTGGTCAGACGAGGCAAAAATTGAACTTTTTTGTTGAAATAAAAAGTGTTACATCGAGTGCAATCCCAACACTGCACATCACCAAGTCAACTCTATCCCTACTATCAAGCATGGTGGTGGCAGCATCATGTTATGGGGCTGATTTTCATCAACAGGGACTGGCAAGCTTGTCAGGATCAAAGGGACGATGGACGGTACAAAGGACAGGAGATCCTAAATGAAAACCTGCTTGAGTCAGCCATGAATCTGAAACTGGGTAGGAGATTCACATTTCAGCAGGACAATGATCTGAAACACAAAGCTAAAGCTACACTGGAGTGGCTGAATAAAAAGAAAATAAATGTTCTTGAGTGGATCCAGTGAAAGTCCTGACATGAACCTAATTAAACATTTATGGTGAGACTTGAAGATTGCAGTCCATTGACGATCCCCATCAAACTTGGCAGAACTCAAAAAATTTTCATGTGAGGAATGGGAAAATATTTCAACATCTCACTGTGCAAAGCTGGAAGAGACCTACCCAGAAATACTCATGGTAGTCATTGCTGCAAAAGGTTCTTCCACCAAATACTGACCTAAAGCCGCCGTCACACCTTGACGTTTTAGCCAGCGTATAGCAACATATCAAAATGTATGTAAAACGTAGGCGTACGGTGAACTATTGATGTTTTTTTTTTAAGTTTTTGGCGTATTTATAACGAGTTGGACGTATGCATAACGTGTTAGTAACGTACACAGAACGTTTCAATAACATATAGATAACTTATACTAACGAATGCTTAGCGTGTTGTTGGCGTTCACAACCTATGCCCAACGATAGTCTAACGTATACATAGCGCGGGGCAGCGTATCGCCGACGATCACGTGGTGTAGCCTATAAAAAGGCTGCCGCTCGACGATTCAAATCATAACCGCACGAGACATCGAAGTGTCAAGGCCCTGTCACACCTTGACGTTTTAGCCAGCGTATGCCGACGTATGAAAAATTTGCCAAATACGCTGGCACACGAATACGTTATGGGTAAATTTTGTTCTATGTTAAGAGCATGCTGAAGCACGCTGGCATACGTCGTAGTACGCCGAGCTCGTTGACAAATTTTAACGTATGCCAGCGTATGACTCACACATTCCGCATACGCTGGTCATAAGTTGTCGGCATGTTATGCGATCGTTGACACACGTCGACACACGTTACTTGTAAGTTACTCATAAGTCAAAACGCGTCGAGGTAATGTTTAGCGTACCCGAAACTTATTTCTAACCTATGAGTAACGTGCTTTGAACCTATGAGTAACGTATCTCCAACACATATTGACGTATTTGACGTCTTCTGGACGACCACAGAACGTGTTTCTAACTTACAGATTCCGTATAATGGCGTGTTGGCAGCATTTTGGGGAATTTGTATATAAAAATGGGCTTCACAGGAGGAACCCGTCAGTGTTCCAGACTCCATGTTTTTTGTTTTTTTATTCGGCATGACGGTGATGTTGACACTTCGATTTCTAGTGCGGTTATGATTGAAATCGTTGAGCGGCAGCCTTTTAATTATATTATATTATAACCGCACTAGAAATCGAAGTGTCAACATCACCGTCATGCAGAAGAAAAAAAAAAAAAATACCTCGACGCGTTTTACCTCGACGCGTTTTGACTTATGAGTAACTTACAAGTAACGTGTGTCGACGTGTGTCAACGATCACGTAACGTGCCTACAACAAGTTACTCAAAGGTTAGAAATAAGTTTCAGGTACGCTAAACATTACCTCGACGTGTTTCGACTTATTAGTAACGTGTGTCAACGATCGCGTAACGTGCCTACAACTTATGGCCAGCGTATGCGGAACGTGCGAGTCATACGCTGGCATACATTGAAAAATTTTGAGCATGTTAAAATTTGTCGACGAGCTCGGCGTACTACGACGTATGCCAGCGTGCTTCAGTGTGCTCTTAACGTATACAAAACTTACCCATAACATATTCGACGTGTTTCCAGCGTTTTGGACAAATTTTTCATACGTCAGCATACGCTGGCTAAATCGTCAAGGTGTGACAGTGGCTTAAGGGGCTGAATACTTTTACAACCAGTGAATTTTAATTTGTACATGTTTTTTGGAGGTATTCCCGACATGCAATCTTTCCCACGACACCTGGGTTTAGTTTGATCTCTTCAGTTAAGAATAAAAAGTTCAGTTGGAAAAGATGCTTCTACATAAGTTGTAATTCATCTAAATGTGACATTATTGGTCGGGGGTGAATACTTTTGCAAGCCACTGTATTTTATTTTAAAACCCATCTTCATTAAAACAAGATATCTGGGGATCACAAAGCGATCACCAAAGGTAAGCTTCTCCCAGCCAACATATGACCTTGACCTTCAACATTTAGGGATAAGAGTGTAAATCAAGTAAATGTGTCCCATCTACAATCTACCTTTATAAAACACAATGTATATTTGTGTGTTTGTGTATTTGTCTGTCCCCCTTCATAAGGATGATTAAAGAAGGGTTTTAAAGGCCAATCTTTTAACACGACTCTGAGTTCACTATGTTCAATTTTTTTCAGGATTAAAAAAAAAAAAAAACTCGAAAAACATTTTCCATGAAAGAGTAATGACGTCTCTTGTTTTGGAAATGTAGACGGTGACTTGCAACCGGGCCTCAAATGGCGGTGTTCAGAAGCGTTTTTAAAAATAACAAGAAATACAAGGCGCAGGGAGGTGAAATTCGCTGCACGTGATGTGTAATGCGCCAGAGTAAAACGAGTGTTCATTTACATACGTGTGATGTCAAATAAATAAAGAAGATATAAGCACACCTGACGCTAGGCCGAGAGTTCAAGCTTTGGCATGCTCACAAGGCTGTACCCTCAAAATGAAAGGTGCCAGAAGATAAAGAAAATAGAGTAACATTTGTGCATGTAGTGTTTTAAAATAATGCTTTTTCTTGCTACAAAACATATCTTCCAGTCTCTGAATATTTCAAATAAAATAATTCCAATCCGTCATTTTTGACGGGCTTTTAAACTAGTCTATCCAGAAAACTCATCATGAAAATCAGAAGAAAATTATTCAAGTTGTGATCAAAAACGTTGTTATTTGATAATTCGGTCACAATCTGAAAAAAGTAGGTCAAGAACACGAATCAAATATCGGGTGCACAACTTCAGTGCAGGTACATGATTATGATGCAAGAACATCTTGGAAGGCCAAGCAGTCTGAGATTCCGCATTGGCAAAATTGAATGGACAAAAACACCACATTATTCTTTTCCAATCGCAATTTGACACTGACCTTTATCCCGGAGGGGTATGATGTAAATCAAACGAAATTCTCCTTTCTCTAGAGGCTATGTCGAGAGGGCAATTTTGTTCTGATCAGCCAAAGCTTCGTGTTTTTATTTTTTTTTGTATACCTTGTTGAGACTCGTATGAGAGCTAACACACAACACACATCAAGGGGGGCATGAGACAAGAGGGGCGAGAGTGGGAAGGACAAAGCAGTGGGGATCAGAGACATTAGGAGATCTATGGACGGGAGAGGGATGGGAATTTTAAGGAGATGGGTTTGGGGTGGATTAACGGGGGAAGAAAAGATCAAACAAGCCGGTAGGCGACGAGGGATTCGCTAGGATTGAAGCGCTGGATACGATGCTTTTCATTCTGACTGATCCACCGACGAAGATTCATTGCCAAGACATATTGGTTCACATACAATTGTTCCTCTGCCTGGCAAGATTTTTCCTATTGCGTATTTTGCCAACTGGCACTCCTCATAAAAAATGACGGTAAATAGACACCCTATTTTTGAAGGATTATCATTTGAAAAATAATCGGTTTGCTGGTTTGTGCTGTGGAGCCTCGCATTGCGCACACACACACACACACACACACACACACACACACACACACACACACACACACACACACACACACACACACACACACACACACACACACACACACACACACACACACACACACACACACACACGGAAAACCCGATAAACTTTTCTCAATGCTCTTGTTTGACCACACCTCCTGAGCCACACAATATTTTTCATAAGCCACGCCCACTTTCCTACGCCTCTCCCACTTTAAATAATAAATAATTGGAGGTGGTGTGTGGGTCGTGGAATCATTTTCGGTAAATAAATAAATAATTGGAGGTGGTATGTGGATCATGGAATTGTTTTCGGTAAATAAATAAATAATTGGAGGCGGAGTGTGGGTCGTGGAATCATTTTCGGTAAATAAATAAATAATTGGAGGTGGTATGTGGATCATGGAATTGTTTTCGGTAAATAAATAAATAATTGGAGGCGGAGTGTGGGTCGTGGAATTGTTTTCGGTAAATAAATAAATTGAAGGTGGTGTGTGGATCGTGGAATAGTTTACGGAAAATAAATAAATAATTGGAGGTGGTGTGTGGGTCGTGGAATCGTTTTCGGGAATTTATAATTAATTGGAGGTGGAGTGTGGGTCGTGGAATCGTTTTCGGTAAATAAATAAATAATTGGAGGTGGTGTGTGGGTGGGGAATCGTTTTGGGGAATTTATAATTAATTGGAGGTGGAGTGTGGGTCGTGGAATCGTTTTCGGTAAATAAATAAATAATTAGAGGTGGTGTGTGGGTCGTGGAATCGTTTTGGGGAATTTATAATTAATTGGAGGTGGAGTGTGGGTCGTGGAATCGTTTTCGGTAAATAAATAAATAATTAGAGGTGGTGTGTGGGTCGTGGAATCGTTTTGGGGAATTTATAATTAATTGGAGGTGGAGTGTGGGTCGTGGATCGTTTTCGGTAAATAAATAAATAATTGGAGGTGGTGTGTGGATCGTGGAATCGTTTTGGGGAATTTCTAATTAATTGGAGGTGGAGTGTGGGTCGTGGAATCGTTTTCGGTAAATAAATAAATAATTAGAGGTGGTGTGTGGGTCGTGGAATCGTTTTGGGGAATTTCTAATTAATTGGAGGTGGAGTGTGGGTCGTGGAATCGTTTTTGGTAAATAAATAAATAATTGGAGGTGGTGTGTGGATCGTGGAATCGTTTTTGGAAAATAAATAAATAATTGGAGGTGGTGTGTGGGTCGTGGAATTGTTTTCAGTAAATAAATAAATAATTGGAGGTGGTGTGTGGATCGTGGAATTATTTTCGGCAAATAAATAAATAATTGAAGGTGGTGCGTGGGTCGTGGAATCGCTTTCGGTAAATAAATAAACATATTATTAGAAATCCACAAAGACAGAAATGCCGGTGCTTCCATTTATTTTGGATCCTTTTCACTTTGGTCAATAACGTTTGGATCGAGGAGAGATCGAAGGTGGAACGACAGTGTAGTTCCTTACAAACACTGTATACACACCTTAAATGACGGTAAATAGACAACCGATTTTTGAAGGACTACCATTTAAAAAATAAAACCTCAATCAAAAATCAGCTCGAGTAAAATTTTCCAAATATCTCGAAGTGTTTAATTCCGAAGTCTTGTTTCTCGACATTCAAAACTGAAGGACAAGTATTGAAAATACTGTACGCGGTTTTTCAGCCACTGCACAGCAACGGGTGGTTGCTCGGCAACTAAATTCAAACGCGCACATTCCTAGTATATATATATTCCACCTGTTGGCAAAGTTTCATCGAAATTGGTTTGCTGGTTCGTGCTGTGGAGCCTCGCGTTGCACACACACACACACACACACACACAGACACAGACACAGACACAGACACAGACACAGACACAGACACAGACACAGACACAGACACAGACACAGACACAGACACAGACACAGACACAGACACAGACACAGAGACAGAGACAGACACAGACACAGACACAGACACAGACACAGACACAGACACAGACACACACAGAGACACACAGAGACACACAGAGACACACAGAGACACACAGAGACACACAGAGACACACAGAGACACACAGAGACACACAGAGACACACAGAGACACACAGAGACACACAGAGACACACAGAGACACACAGAGACACACAGAGACACACAGAGACACACACACACACACACACACACACACACACACACACACACACACACACACACACACACACACACACACACACACACACACACACACACACACACACACACACACACACACACACACACACACACACACACACAAAACCTGACAACAAGGGATATCTAGCATATATAGCGAATCCAATATTTGGATGGGGATGATAAGAGGTGGTGGTGAACAGCTGTTTTGAAGGCCTGGAGGGAAGAATGGGATTGAACAGAGTGAGGGAGTTTTTTCCAAAGGCGGGGAAAAAAAGAGGAATGAAAGAGTGAAGGTGAGCAGTGATTCGTGATTTTGATAGATTTACCAGAAGGCGGTTGTTGGCGGACCTTGAGCACCCTGCGGAAATATGGTGAGGACAAATCGCAGACAGAGCAGTGGGGGGGGGGGGGCGAGACTGGCTAGGAGACGGTAGAAGACAGAAAGACCACCGACCTGCCTGCGGTGAGACAGTGAGAGGCCCAATACAAAGACTCAGCCTCATCGCGGGAGATGCCAATGATCCGAAATGCCTTGGTTTCCACAGCGTGAAGCCGAGAAAGGTGGGAGGCAGGAGCAGCAGCCCAGAGGGGAGAGCAGTACTCCATCAGGCTGTGGACAAAAGCTTTCTATGTGGTCAGGAGCTCAGGTGGGCCGAGGAAGGACTTTGCACGACGGAGGATTCCCAGTCGGCGACTGGCTTTGGAGGCGAGGTTTGAAATGTGGCTTTCCCAGGAAAGATCATGGCAGATAGTGAGACCCAGAAGCTTGAAAGAAAGGACTTCTTCCAGAGGGTTGTTGAGAAAGTGGATGGGGGAGAGGGGGGTTTCCAAACGGTCCTTTCGGAGAGACATAATGAGAGTGTGAGATTTGTCCGGATTGAAAGACATGTTCCACATGTCGGACCAGTTTGTGATTTTACCCAGATCTGCAGAGAGTGAAGAAGCTGCTACTTGCCGGAGTGAGGGATGACAGATGGTACGGCAGAGGGTGGAGTCATCAGCAAAGAGATAAAGAGGATTTTCCAGAGAGTTGGAGAGATCATTGATGAAAACCAGAAAAAGAACAGGGCCCAGAACGCTACCTTGAGGAACTCCAGCCTGGACAGGAAGAGGGGATGAGAGAACTCCATTTAGGGCCACACGTTGGCTGCAATAGGAAAGGAAGTCTGCGAGCCATGAGTGGAGATGGCCTTGGATACCATAGGAAGAGAGTTCGGTGAGCAGCGCAGGGTGCCAGACTGTGTCAAAAGCACGCAATATTTCTTTTGAGATGGCTCTGATTTCATGGCATTGAGAATCTCCATCCATTGTTAGGAGAGCAGAAGCAGCATATCCAGGATCGAGTGACCTGGTCCGAGACCAAATTGATGATCTGAAATCAAGCCATTGGAGAAGAGGAAGGATTTAATGTCTGAAGCGGTAATGGATTCCATAACGTTGCTGATGATTGAGAGAAGGCTGATTGGTCTGGAGTTGCAGGGATCTGTTTTAGCACCTTTTTTGTTCAGGGCAGTAATGTTTGCCGATTTCCAAGTAGATGGCAGATAACCTTGAGCAAATTAGAGAAGGTGAGCAAGAGCAGAGGAGCAGGTTTTAGGACACGTGGGCTGATGCCGTATGGACCGGTTGCAGAATCTGAGTCAAACTGTTTTGGTCAAAAATGTTAAAATGTCTACAATTGGGTCATGACCTTAAAATTAGGTCAAGGTCAAAATATACCACCACCACATACTTTCTAATCCCATTATTGATGCAAAATTTCATTCTGAAAATCCCAGCCGGTTGCGAGATGGAGCTTGTATTTTGGCAGAAAAACATAAATGGTGGTTTCTTTCTTCGAGGAATGTAAGAAACTGAGGGACCATTAAAATCTGGTGGCACTAATTGTAAAAACAAATTCTACAACAGGTTTAAGCCTTCCCCTACCCTGAAGGGGGGAGCTTAACTGGATAATCGCATGAAGCTTTTCATATCACAACCAACAGAGTCTCACAAATATGATCGCGTGCATCACTCTTGCTTGACTTAGTGTAATTATTGAACCCCCATGGTTAAAAACTGCATTGAACAAACCCACCGTTTAATAAAAGGCTGCAAAGGTGCCATGATTTGGTCCAACCAACACAAGGTGTTCATATGGATATTCTTTATGGCAGAGGTGAGCAAACGTGGCTACGCTACAGGTAAGAACATTACACGTACTTCTCCAGATTGGTCGAGCCAATGGCATTAAAAGTAAGACTTCAAAGCCTGTCATGAGGAAGAGGCCAACAACTGGGGTGAGGTCTTCAGGGTGAGTCATAAAGCTTTAGTAAACTGCCGAACAATATGGTGAAAGGTTGAAATGAATAATATTTTTTTTGAGTATACATTGTTGAGGCTCGTAAGAGAGCCAACACACAAAGCACAACAATGGGGGCATGAGACAAGAGGGGCGTGAGAGGGAAGGAGAAAACAGTGGGTAACAGGGAGACATAGGAGATCTGTGGAAGGGAGAGGGATGGGGTGGGGAACACGGGGTATAGAAGATGGATATTACAGGGACTTTCAGGACCTTGCACGTCGGAACTTTTGGGAAGAAAGGCAGGGAATTTGAAGGAGGTGGGTTTGGGATGGATTAACGGGGGTAGAAAAAAAATCGTGGTTTTGGATGGGGGAAGATAAAAGGTGGTGGTGAACAGCTGTTTTGAAGACCTGGAGGGAAGAATGGGATTGGAGGGAGTGTGGGAGTTTGTTCCAAAGGCGGGGAAAAAAAGAGGAATAAAAGAGGGAACGTGAATAGTGATTCGAGATTTTGGCAGCTTCACCAGAAGGGGGTTGCTGGCGGAAATATGGGGAGGGCATATCGCAGACAGAGCGGGGGGGGGGAGGAAGGGGCGAGACCGGAGAGGAGACGGGAGAAGACAGAAAGACTGACCTGCCAGCAGTGAGGGAGTGAGAGGCCCAAAGACAGCCTCACCGCGGGAGATACCAATGATCCTAAACACCTTGGTTTCCACAACATGAAACCAAGAAAGGTGAGAGGCAGGAGCACCAGCCAACAGGGGAGAGCAGTACTCCATCAGGCTGTGGACGAAAGCTTTGTATGTGGTCAGGAGCTCAGGTGGGCTGAAGAAGGACTTTGCACGACAGATGATGCCCAGTTGGCAACTGGCTTTGGAGGCCAAGTTGGAAATGTGGCTTTCCCACGAAAGATCATGGCAGATAGTGAGACCGAGAAGCTTGAATTAAAGAATTTCTTCCAGAGGATGGTGAGAAAGTAGAGGGGTGGGGGGGGGGAGGTTCCAAACAGTCGTTTCGGAGAGGCATAGAGAGAGAGTGTGAGATTTGTCAGGATTGCAAGACATGTTCCATGTGTTGGACCTGTTTGTGATTTTACCCAGATCTGCAGAGAGCGAAGAAGCTGCTGCTTGCCGGTCTGTGGGATGACAGATGGTACGGCAGAGGGTGGAGTCATTAGCAAAGAGATAAAGAGGATTTTCCAGAGAGTCAGAGAGATCATTGGTGAAAACCAGAAAAAGAACAGGGCCCAGAACGCTGCCTTGAGGAACTCCAGCCTGGACAGGAAGTCTGTGAGCCATGAGTGGAGATGGCCTTGGATACCATAGGAAGAGAGTTTGGTGAGCAGGGCAGGGTGCCAGACTGTGTCGAAAGCATGCGATATGTCTACGGATATGACTGAATTCACGTCTGGCATTGAGGACCTCCATCCATTGTTGGGAGAGCAGAAGCAGCATATCCAGGATAGAGTGACCTGGTCTGAAACCAAATTGATGATCGGAAATCAAGCCATTGGAGAAGAGGTAGGATTTAATGTCGAAAGCGTTTATGGATTCCATAAACTTGCTGATGATTGGGCGAAGGCTGATTGGTCTGAAGTTGCAGGGATCTGTTTTTGCAACGTTTTTGTGCAGAGCGGTAATGTTTGCTGATTTCCAAGCAGATGGCAGATGGCAGATGACCTTGAGCAAATGAGAAGGTGAATAGAACAGAGAGAGGGTGAGCAAGAGCAGAAGAGCAGGTTTTTAGGACACGTGGGTTGATGCCGTCTGGACCGGTTGCAGAATATGAGTCGGGGTTTGACAGCAAGCTCTCCACCTTGTCAGAAGAAAAGGACAGAACCCAGGGACAGCTGGGTGTGATGGGTACCGAAAGCGGTGTTTCGGACACAATATTTAGATGCAAACACAGTATTTATGCCTTCAGCCTTTTAAATGTAATGCAACATGAGGCAAATTGTCGGACTGTGGTTTGTATTTAAAAAACAACGACAGCAATGAAGACGTGCGACTCGGCACAGACTGCCAAACAACCCCAGGGGACAACCTCTCGATTCTGGTGTTTGGGAAGTGGCACTACGTCTTGTGCAAATGAGGTCAACGGGTTAGAAATTTGAAAACACATGAAAAAAGAACCAATTTATATCATCTGGAAGCCTTTCATAATTAATCAAAGCATTCCTTTAAAATGCTTTGTTACGACTCTCTCATGTCCTTTATATTCCACATTACCTTTGTACGCTGTACCACAGACACTGTCCTCATAAAACTCAAATCAAAATATGCCCAAGAGTGAGGGAAACAATTCATCACAATATGACCGCCCTTCAGGTGCCATTGATTCATGTCATTACCATTATATGGACAGAACAGAAGCACCTACAAGTTCTCTCAATGGTCTCATCAGCCTCCTATACTTAGAATATATCAGAGAATTTGCAAAAGCACCGATTTACGAGACATCAGTAAGAAATCGTTTTATCTGTCGGAATGAGTTCCAATGGTCTCATTAAATGTTACAAAAAAAATTCAATCACACGATTAAAGAATCGTGCGCTGCTTCTCTCCAAAGATTACAAACATGTTGTCATCATGGAATCTTATGTAAAATGGAGATGGTATATTGGTTTTTCGTTTGATGAGTGATGTGACGAGCTCATGGTCAGAGGGAATCGAGAGTCTCGCAACAAGAGGATTGAAAATGGATCACGATTTCCAAGGGCACAAGTGCAAGGATATGGATGAACCGGACGTACACTGTTGGCGTTTAAGGGAACACAACGCACAAGCAGCTGTTTCTACGAGATAAATCTTATCGATAGGAAATAATCAGCTCACAAAAAACGGCATGCAATGGTGGGTAGGGGTTACTCCAAGTAGGTAAGAGCAGAATGGTCGGGGGAGTTGGTTTGGGAGTTGATGGAATTAAAATATCTAGAAATACGTGCTCCTGGGGATGGGGGAAGAGGGGGACTTTATTTTGTGAAAAAAAAAAAACTGCACAAACTCAACCTTTCAAGACATTCTAACCAGCGGTGCATGAGTGCAATGAAGTCAAACAAAACTAAGGAACACACAGATGTCTAATTGTGATAAAAAAAATTTACCCATTTTCATGCAAAAGTAAAAACAATTTGTTGGTGGCCATCTCAACTTAGCAGAACATTTCCATGTGCACCACATGTACAACCACCAAGTTGCAATGCGTTGTTTTCCACAAACACATATATTTTGAATGCATTCCCCAATATCTACGATGACTGTAGTTTTTGTTTTCATAATGCTACAACACAGATAATTTGTTGATACGAGAATGATTATTTATTTTTGTTTGCATTGTCGAGGCTCATATGAGAGCTAACACAAAACGCACAGCAAAGGGGGGTGGGAGGGGGGGGGCATGAGACAAGAGGGGTGGGAAAGGGAAGGACAAAACAGTGGGGAACACGGGGTATACAAGATGGACATTACAGGAACTTTCAGGAAGAAAAGCAGGGAATTTGAAGGAGGCGGGTTTGGGGTGGATTAACTGGGGTAGAAAAGATCGAGGATTTGGATGGAGGAAGATAAGAGGTGGTGGTAAGCAGCTGTTTTGAAGGCCTGGAGGGAAGAATGGGATTGAACAGATTGTGGGAGTTTATTCCAAAGGCGGGAAAAAAGAGGAATGAAAGAGTGAAGGTGAGCAGTGATTCATGATTTTTGTAGTTTTACCAGAAGGGCGTTGTTGGTGGACCTTGATCACCCTAAGGAAATATGGTGGGGACATATCGCAGACAGAGCAGGGGGGCAAGACCGGAGAGGACACGGTAGAAGACAGAAAGACAACTGACCTGCCTGCGGTGAGAGAGTGAGAGGCCCGAAGACTCAGCCTCATCGCGAGAGATACCAATGATCCTAAATGCATTGGCTTCCACAGCGTGAAGCCAACAAAGGTGAAAAGGAGGAGCAGCAGTCCAGAGGGGAGAGCAGTACTCCATCAGGCTGCAGACAAAAGCTTTGTATGTGGTTAGGAGCTCATGTGGGCCGAGTAAGGACTTTGCGTGACGGAGGATTCCCAGTCGGCGACTGGCTTTGGAGGCCAGGTTGGAAATGTGGCTTTCCCATGAAAGATCATGGCAGACAGTGAGACTCACAAGCTTGAATGAAAGGACTTCTTTGAGATATGGCTCTGATTTCATGTCTGACATCGAGGACCTCCATCCATTGTTGGGCAGAAGCAGCATATCCAGGGTAGAGTGGCCTGGTCTGAAACCGAATTGATGATGGGAAATCAGGCCATTCGAGAAGAGGAAAGATTTAATGTTTGAAGCGATGATGGATTCCATAACCTTGCTGATGATTGGGAGAAGGCTGATTAGTCTGTAGTTGCAGGGATCTGTTTTTGAACCTTTGTTATGCAGAGTGGTAATGTTTGCTGATTTCCAAGCAGATGGCATATGACCTTGAGCAAATGAGAGGGTGAATAGAACAGAGAGAGGGTGAGCAAGAGCAGAGGAGCAGGTTTTTTGGACATGTCGGCTGATGCCGTCTGGACCGGTTGCAGAATCTGAGTCGAGGTTTGACAGCAAACTCTCCACTTTGTCAGAACAAAATGACAGAGTCCAGGGACAGTTGGGTGCATACAGGTGGTTAAGGTGGGTACAGAAAGCGATGGGTTTCAGACACAAGATTTAGATGCAAACACCGAGTTTAGGCATTCAGCCTTTTCACGTATAGTGTCAGCAGTGCGGCCATTTGAGGTAAGGGAGGGGATGGAGGGGGAACATACAGCAGAAACAGATTTGATTAGACGCCACCAGGATTTGGAGGAGCGAGAGAGGTTTGAGAGTTCAGACTTGAGATGAGAAAGATGTTGTTTTCTGGCTCTCCTGAGGGTAGATACACACTTGTTCCGAGCTTTATGAAAGGAACTGAGATTACCCTCAGTTGGGTTTGCTTTGCATGA
>NC_140970.1:30936377-31078877 GCF_056783735.1 Eptatretus burgeri | reverse complement strand
TCTATCTTTATTTTGAACCAACCACGTCTCAACCGCCATCACACAACAACCACCAACCGCAACGCCGCTTCACAACAACAACAACGCCAACAGCCACGACCTTTACCGTCACGGCTCGCTCCCGTAAACATCGCATCACCGCCATTCCAAGCGTCGCCTCTCCTTCTGCGGCCATTCCCACACCACTTGTGAACGCCGAGCGTCAGGCTGTCCTGGCCTCGTGCGGGACGCGCGCCGAGCCTCGGGTGCAAAAAGCGGCCTTTCCGAGGAGAGGTCGGATCAGGAATGATACACGCCCACTTCCGATCCGTCCAATCATTAAGCGCGGGGCGATTTGGCCCCACCTCCAGGCGCGTCGGAGTAGAATCGATATATGCAAATTCGAGGATCAGGGGAGGTTCACGCCCACTTTTCCTCCGTCCAATGGGCGAGCGTGGCTCCACCCCCGAGCTCATCATGATCCGGAAACTTGCATATGGGTTCTCCTGCCGTACTATAAAGCGCCGAGCGCGGGGCGAAGTCAGTTTTGTTTTGGGTCGGAAGCAGTTGGAGGCAGTCGGAGAGTTTTTTTGTGTTCGGGCGAGTTGGAGAGGTGTGGCGGCGGCGGCGAAGTGTGGCAGCAGCAGTCAAGACGGGTCTGGAGGAGAGTCAGTCTGTCGAGGTTCGGAGCCTGTCGGGGAACGGCAGAGAGGTGAAGCCGGGAGCGCGGTCGAGGTCGCAGCGGAGGCGCTCGTCGCGGGACCCAAGCAAGCCAGCTATCCTCTTTCCCCAGAGCATCAACAATTCCCCCCTTTTTCCCCCCCGCGCTGAGATAGTGCGGAAAGGGGGCCCCGTTCCCACCCCATTCCAAGCAGTGCCAACGAAACCCGCGGAGGAGCGCGGAGTCGGGGCACCGCCGCGACATTTGCGGCTCATCACAAGATGGGTAGGCTCCGCCCGGTCTCGCGCCCACAGACCACGTCTGTCCCCTTGTAGTTGAGGGTGGCCTTTTTCTTTTGCTTTTGAGTATATGTGTTGTCGGCGCCGTCTGTAAAGTAAAACTGTGTAAGTGTTGCCGTGTGCTCGCGTAGTCGGTAGTATCTCTGCATTGTTGTTTCTTTTGTTGCAATTGCTTTTGGTGCATAATTGTTGTAATTGTATATGTGTGCTATCCGTGTGCCGCGGAATAAATGTGCCTCATGTTGAACTGTTTTTCCCGTTTCGCTTCGTCTTTTCTTTAATTGAATCTCCATCTTACTTCACATAAAGGGTTGGTAGTGGGCTAAATACGCCCGATAATTAATCGGAACCGTCGAGGTCGACGATATAACACCGCTCGGTTATTCCGATAGTACGGAACGGGTCGCTTCAGTGGCCCGTGTCCGGAGTCGACCTGCGGCGAGGTGCGATCGCCCGGTCTACCCTCCGTGTGGGTACTTAGGTAGGTCGAATTTGGCGAACAACCCTATCCCACACGGGGGGCCGATTGGCACGATCGTGGTGAGGCCGAAAGGCCCACCCGTGACTAGTTCCCGGCGTTAGTCCGAGAGGGTCACGACCGACAGAATTGTCCGTCCGGTGGGCGACGTTCTGAGATTCGAGTTACGTGGCCGCTCGCACGCCGGCGGGCGCGAATTCGCAACAATATATGTATATATATATATTGTTGCGGTCTTCGCGCCCGCCGGCGTGCGACGGCCACAACACTCGAATCGCGGCACGTCGCCCACCGGACGGACAATCCAGTCGTGACCCTCTCGGACTAACGCCGGGAACCAGTCACGGGTGGACCTTTCGGTCTCACCGCGATCGAGCCAATCAGCCCCCGCGTGGGATAGGGTTGCTCGCCAAATTCGAACTACCTAAGTACCCACGCGGAGGGTAGACCGGGCGATCGCACCTCGCCGCAGGTCGACTTCGGACACGGGCCACTTAAGCGACCCGTTCCGTACTATCAGAATAACCGAGCGGTGTTATCGTCGACCTCGACGGTTCGATTAATTATCGGGCGTATTCAGCCCACTACCAACCCTTTACGTGAAGCAAGATGGGGATTCAAAGAAAGAAATGACGAAGCGAAGCGGGAAACAGTTCAACAATAAAGCACATTTATTCTCGGCACACGGGAAGCACACAAATACAATTCCACCAAATGCACACAAAAAAAGAAAACACAATTCCATTTACACAAAAAGCAAACATAAAAGTGAAAACACAGTGCAGAGCTAATACCGACTACCGAGCACACGGCAACACTTATACAATTCTACTTCACAGACGGCGCCGACAACACATACCCAAAACCAAGGAAAAGAAATCCCCCAAGAATGGGGCAGGCCTGAGGCCGAGACCGGGTCGGGCATACCCGTCTGGTGATGAGACGCGGAGCGGCGATGGCCCCGCAACCCGCGGGCCTCGTGGACAGTGCCTGGTAGGGGGTGGGAACGGGGCCCCCTTGGTCGCACTATCTCAGCGCGGGGGGAAACAGGAGGGGGTTGCTGATGCTCGGGGTATAGAGGATCTTTATTATCCCTGGTGTGCGTCTCCACCTCGGCCAGGTCGCGCTGCCGGCCTCCCTCGGGCGTGCAGCTCCTGGCACCGACGCGAGCACCCCCTCGTCCGACTCTCTTCAGCTTCTCCAGCCACTGCAGGCTTCGGGCTCCAGTCTTCCACACTCGTCCCCTCCGTTCCGACTCCTTCTCGTTCTCGTTTGCGACTCCCTCTCGTTCTCGTTCTCTCTTTCTCTCCGCCTCTGGACTCTCCTCTGACTGACGAACACCGTCCTTTTATCCCCACCCCCCCCGTAACTTCGCCTTTGACCCCCTCCCTTTGACCTTTCACCTCGCTCCCCATTGGCCCGAGAAAAAGTGGGCGTGAAGGCTTTTTGATCCGTTTTTGAAGCACAAAATCCGTGATTTTGTACACGCTGTTCAACGTGCGCCCTACACGAGTCCAGCATCGGTGCCCATGAGTGGCGCGAGATGACGGTGATGCGATGGTGGCGAGTTGTGACGGTAAAGGTCATGGCGGTTGTGGTGAAGCGGCGTTGTGGTTGGTGGTTGTTGTTGTGGTTGTGATGGTGGCGATTGGTCCAAAATAAAGATAGTAAAAGAAAAACGGCTATCCTGAAGAGTCGCAGCACGTATAAATGACATGTATTCCCACTAGACAACGAGTTTGGGCCTAACTACACATGCACTTACCGAGATACCTCACCTAAGGGACCTGAATGGTGGTTTGCGAATTTGGTAACCACAACACTACCCCCTTCCCTTTTTACAGACTCGTCCCGAGTCGTCAAATTTTCGTGTGCCATCATGTGTAGTTTTCCCCTAGTACATTTTACCTACGGATCCCTGAGTGCGACATTCATGGTATTCGTGTCCCCAAAATAAATAACCTGAGGGCTGCGTAACTACCTAAACAAACTCACTCACACGGACGACTTAAATAAAATTGCCGGCGCTAGGACAGACATGCCGGGGGCGCACTCATATTTACAGTACATCTTAACCTTAACTTACAAATTTTACACTAAACCATGGCCCAGGATCATTGACTCTGCAAAAAGAAAGCAGTTAGCAGGGAGCCAGGCTGCCCACATGCAGTCTCTGACTCAAACAATGCAGGTGACAGGGAACGTGGCTGGCTGCTCACACGCAGTCCAAGGCCTTCCCTTTTGAACTGAACGCAGTGAACCACAACGGTGCATGGGCTGCACAACGCAGTCTCCGTGCCAGCTCAAGTGGCACACGCAATGAGCACAACGAATGGATGCATGAATGGATGGACGCAAACACGGTGCACGGGCCGCCACTGCAGGCCCGTGTTGTAGCTGCCAACAGGGCAGTTCTTGCAGCTTGCAAACTGTTGCTTTCTGATCCTGGCGCACATGGAAACGAACAGGGGGGGGGGCAAAGCAAAAATTGAACGGGGCTGGTGAACGTGGGCAGTGGGCATGGCATGGCAAAGGCAGCAGGCAAACACAGCCGGCAGATGAACTGGCCGGCACAGGCCTTGAAGCACAGCAGCTGCAGACGATCCAGCCGGCACAGGCCTTGCAGCACCACAGCTGCAGATGATCCGGCCGGCACAGGCCTTGCAGCAACACAACAGCTGCCGATGAAGTTAGCCGGCCTCTGCCTTGCAGCAAAACACGGCCAGCCGATGAAGCTGGCCAGCCTTTGCCGTTCAGTGGAGGTTGGTGGAGGGAGTGCGGTGGTGATGGCCACTTGGAAGGCGGGCTCGGACCTACCTACCTGTCTCCCTCCCAACCTATCGCCTTTGCCTGTCACTGTACATACCCACTCCCTTAATTTGTCAAACCCCAATTTAGCCCCAACTTATTTTTTTGTTGTTTTTATTTTTACTTCCCCACTATAAATCGTCCCCTAACCCCCTTTATCGTCCTTGTTCGGCTAACCTATTCTGTCACCTAGCCTACTCCCAACCCCTACGTTCCCTTCCCGGAGGGGAATAAGGGAGAGCTAGCGTCCTGTGCCGAGACCCACCGAAGCCTCAGAATGGCCTCCCCAGAGTTCGGCGATCTTAACACCAAGTGGGTCCAGCGGCCCACAACGACAGCGAGGGGATGGATGGTGCGGAGGGGTACATCTCCTAATCTACCCTAACCATTTAACTGTTAAACTACCCCGGGGCTTTCAACAAGCGCCTCTCGCTTAAACTATTGGTTCTAACAACCCAGATTCCCGTCGCCTGTGTTGGTGTCCTCACAATTTCGGGCCTCGCCCCCCAATTTTCTCTCCGTGCCCTCACACGGTCTCCTGGCTGGGACACGTGGCTCCCTTTGGCAGGCACGACCCTCTGCCGAATCTCCCGCTATGGCACCCCCGGGCACTACACTGCCTCCGAGCCTACCAGCTCCCTAACACCGGGGAGTGTCCCCCATGGCACCTCCCCTGAAACGCACACGTGGCAGGCCGGCCTCCCGGGCCCCTTTCCGAGGGTCACCCGTGCCCACTGCACTGCCCACGCGGCTAATGGCGCCCCGGGCCCCCGCACCAAGAAGGCGCACCCGTGCCCACTACGCTATCCCGGCCCCCCATGGGCCCTTGGCCTACCGCGGCCGACTAGCCTGGTGCCCGGGGTACCCACTCAGCGATACTCACCTTTCGCAGCCACGCTCCCAAGCCCGTCAACAGGGCTCCTGCACCCCTCCAAATGGGTCTCGAGCCTACTTTCCCACCAACAACAAAACGACCTCCATTTTTCAATTTGACTAACCCAGCTAACTCACTTTACTCTGACCCCGGGGTCCCTTGGGCGGGAGTCACTCCTCCCCCCAATCACTCATCGCACCATGCAGTCCCCATTCGCTCCACTCACACAGACCCGCTGGCCTCACTCACTCAACAAGTACATGCTTCCAATTCACTCACCAACAACTCTTCAACACACACACCACTGAACTCTGCCATCCTCCGAACTACATCCCCTAACTAACTCGTGCTCCCACGTCGTCCCTTAAACTAGTAGCACGTTCCTTTTAACACTACGTAGCTAAACTACGTCAACTCTACACAGCCAAAAATCTGTCACTGTCTCCAAATAAATCATTTTATTTCCCCACCTAAATCTGGCTACAATCCCTCTAACTAATCCATTCCACGGACTCCATGAGGACTTACCCCTGCCCCATGGAGTCGGTCTAGCTAAGCTAACCCTTCCCCCTAACTAGTTTCCATCCTGTGCCCAGGTAAGGGGGTCTTTCACCCCTTGCCCAGGAATCCTGTACACCCGAAAGTGAGGCTTGCTTTTTTTTTTTTTTTTCCATGCGCAGCACCTGCGCGGCAACTCAGAGCTCGCGCACTTTGCACCTGGCCGTGACGTCATGCAGCTGCACGTGTTCCTCGTCCCTCCTTGGACGGTACCATCCGGCAGAGATACCACTCCTGCCGGATTCCAACCACACGTGCAGCCATGACGTCACCGTGCGCATAAAAAAAAACACAAGCCCCACGTCTCGAGGGGTTTCCCACGCGAACACATGTGCTTTGCCCGTTGGAGCTCAACACACACGATCGCGTGGAGAACCCATCCGGTCCAAATCCGTTTACCTGCCTAAACTTTGTCCGTCCGCGGGATCGGCAAATCCACCGCGTGCGTTTCCGGACCGGGACTTCACTCTCGCAAGCGAGCACGTGGTGGTCTCGTGCGTTGCACAGCACGAACCGCGTGCTCACTGCTGGGTGAACCCGGCACGGTCCTCGAAACAGCTACAGCCGCTACTCGGCTTTCTCTCCTCTGTCGCCGTCGTCGTCTCCATTCCACCCACGCACACCTGCGTGTTACGACGCACACAGTCCACACCATCACATTCACACCGGGAGATGCGGCTGCGTGCTCCCGCATGCCAACCGACATCTCCCTCACATACCGCTCTCTCACACACACGGTCTCCCTTGCACACAGCGACCTTGCACACGGCCGTTCACTCACGCGTGCCTCACTACTCACACAAACCATACTACTTGCACACGCGGGGCCACTCACCCGCGGTGCCTCATCCACACTCCGTGCCTCACTCACACACACGGGGGAACTAACCCGCGGTGCCTCACTCACACTCCGTGCCTCACTCATACACGCGGGGGCACACACCCGCGGTTCCTCACTCACACACACGGCGACACTCACACACGGTGCCTCATCCACACATGGCGTGCTGGGAAGCACGTACTCCGGCACCATCGCCACCACACCACTCACACACGGGGTCGCTTCCACACACGGGGACGCACTCACGCCTTGCACCACACACACAGGGACAACCACACTGGGGATTCGAGTCCCCACAAGGGTCTCCGGGGCCTCTACACCCCCCAAGCTCTCCGTGCACCCGTCCACAGCACTCGTCCCCTCAACCTCGCAAAGCACGACCGAACTCACCTGGTCGTGACTCGCCTCAAGGGGGCATACTCCCTCCCCTCGTTCCTGGAGGAGGCCATCCAGGTGCTCGCACCGGGTCCCTACACGCTCCGCGAGCTCACCCCCATTATCCTCCACTACCTCCGTGTGTGTGTGTGCGTCACTTACCCCATCTTCATCGTGTAGTCTTCCCTCTATCGTTCCCATCTCCCGTGTCTCTGCCAACTCTTCACCCTTTACCTCCCTTGTCTCAACTATTATTTCTGTTGTCGTCACCTCGTGTCTCGTCTCACACGTTTTGGTCTCCCCATTTAATTTTTCCCTTTCGGTCATCGTCACGACCCTCGCCCAACACGTTCCACGAATTATTTTTTCACCCGCCTCCACCGCGGGCCTGTCAGCCGTTGCACCCCCACCCAGCTCGTTTGCTCCCACACGTGGAGTCGCCATTTTAAGCTCCCTGCTCACTGCCTTCATGCCCGCCTGCAGGCATTGGCCCATGTTCTGCGTCTCACCCCGCAGCTCTTTCATTTTTGTTTCCATTCCGTTCATTTTTGTATCCATCTTTTCGTTTATTTGTTGTGTATTCGCATCCATCGTCGTTTTCACTTCATTCATTTGCTTGTTCATGTCTTTCATTTCGTTTTTCATTTCATTTGTGTTTGCATCCATTTTTTCGATCATTTTCGCATTCATCTTTTCGTTCATTGCCGCCAGCATGGCGCATAGCTGGGCCATGTTGGATGCACTCAGCTGAGCCGTTTCGGCAAGGGTTGGGGAAGGGTCTTGGTGGAGAGGGGGGGAGGTGTCATACACCGCGGCCGCTGCCGCACCCACCTCAGGTTCTGGGTTCAGTTGGGCGAGTCCGTGTTCCTGCACAATCAACATTTCCTGCTCGGGGATTCCATCCTGGACCATGGATTCTACATTACTACACATATACATTCCGAATACCCCCGGCTCCCGCTCGCCTTGAGACGCCATCTTGCTTCTCGTGAAGGGTTAATTTGCTCGCTCGTAATTTGGAGGGAATCGGGGGTCGCTTCTCTCACCCCTGGACCGATTCCCGTGAATTTAGCCGGAGACAGGACAGCCCGTTTTCCTGTTCTCCGATACCAGTGCCGCGAGGAGGGCGATGAATTTGTATCGCACGACCTGACACCAGTGTTGCGGTTTTCGCGCCCGCCGGCGTGCGAACGGCTACGTAACTCGAATCGCGGCACGTCGCCCACCGGACGGACAATCCAGTCGTGACCCTCTCGGACTAACGCCGGGAACCAGTCACGGGTGGACCTTTCGGTCTCACCGCGATCGAGCCAATCAGCCCCCGCGTGGGATAGGGTTGCTCGCCAAATTCGACCTACCTAAGTACCCACGCGGAGGGTAGACCGGGCGATCGCACCTCGCCGCAGGTCGACTTCGGACACGGGCCACTTAAGCGACCCGTTCCGTACTATCAGAATAACCGAGCGGTGTTATCGTCGACCTCGACGGTTCGATTAATTATCGGGCGTACTCAGCCCACTACCAACCCTTTACGTGAAGCAAGATGGGGATTCAATGGGGGAAAAGACGAAGCGAAGCGGGAGAACAGTTCAACAATAAAGCACATTTATTCTCGGCACACGGGAAGCACACAAATACAATTCCACCAAATGCACACAAAAAAAGAAAACACAATTCCATTTACACAAAAAGCAAACATAAAAGTGAAAACACAGTGCAGAGCTAATACCGACTACCGAGCACACGGCAACACTTATACAATTCTACTTCACAGACGGCGCCGACAACACATACCCAAAACCAAGGAAAAGAAATCCCCCAAGAATGGGGCAGGCCTGAGGCCGAGACCGGGTCGGGCCTACCCGTCTGGTGATGAGACGCGGAGCGGCGATGGCCCCGCAACCCGCGGGCCTCGTGGACAGTGCCTGGCAGGGGGTGGGAACGGGGCCCCCTTGGTCGCACTATCTCAGCGCGGGGGGAAACAGGAGGGGGTTGCTGATGCTCGGGGTATAGAGGATCTTTATTATCCCTGGTGTGCGTCTCCACCTCGGCCAGGTCGCGCTGCCGGCCTCCCTCGGGCGTGCAGCTCCTGGCACCGACGCGAGCACCCCCTCGTCCGACTCTCTTCAGCTTCTCCAGCCACTGCAGGCTTCGGGCTCCAGTCTTCCACACTCGTCCCCTCCGTCCCGACTCCTTCTCGTTCTCGTTTGCGACTCCCTCTCGTTCTCGTTCTCTCTTTCTCTCCGCCTCTGGACTCTCCTCTGACTGACGAACACCGTCCTTTTATCCCCCCCCCGTAACTTCGCCTTTGACCCCCTCCCTTTGACCTTTCACCTCGCTCCCCATTGGCCCGAGAAAAAGTGGGCGTGAAGGCTTTTTGATCCGTTTTTGAAGCACAAAATCCGTGATTTTGTACACGCTGTTCAACGTGCGCCCTACACGAGTCCAGCATCGGTGCCCATGAGTGGCGCGAGATGACGGTGATGCGATGGTGGCGAGTTGTGACGGTAAAGGTCATGGCGGTTGTGGTGAAGCGGCGTTGTGGTTGGTGGTTGTTGTTGTGGTTGTGATGGTGGCGATTGGTCCAAAATAAAGATAGTAAAAGAAAAACGGCTATCCTGAAGAGTCGCAGCACGTATAAATGACATGTATTCCCACTAGACAACGGGTTTGGGCCTAACTACACATGCACTTACCGAGATACCTCACCTAAGGGACCTGAATGGTGGTTTGCGAATTTGGTAACCACAACAATATATATATATATATATATATATATATATATATATATATATATATATATATATATATATATATATATATATATATATATATATATATATATATATATATATATATATATATAACCACCCACAGCATCGACATTCGACACGAGGTTTTGCGGCTGTCTGTCGTGTTGGCTGCTGGCGTTATTATCTTTTATCTTGTGGGCTTGGACTGTATTGTCTTGCCAATTGCTTTTGGAGATGCGCTGGCAAGCGCACACTTATCTCTTGACTGTTATTCAAAGAAGGATATTATTAAAGAACAGTTTATCCAAGAAGGCCTTATTATTCACCACGTTGAACATCTGGAATAAGGGTTTCAGTTCACACAGGTGAACTCTTAAACAGCAAGGAGTTCACAGTGGGCGCTCGTCCTTAAACACCTAGTTGTTCACAGAGTGCAACAGGGCATAAATGGGTGGCGTACAAAGGGGGGGGCACCAGATGCGCCATGGGGGGGCATTGCACCCAAATGCCCCCCCCAGCGACGGGCCTGGGCCGACGGGGCTTGAACTCAGGACCCTAGGATCCCAAGCCGCCATCCCAACCACTGAGCCAACACCAGGCTAAGAGATGGAGTACCGTTGGTTGAGATCCTGATTGGGAAGTTGACAGATTGTGTCAGTCCCAATGAATCACAGAAAGCTTTTTCTGAACTGCCATGGCAGGTGAGAGAGGTATCTACACCTATCCAACTGGCATGATGACAATTGAAATCACCACATACGAGGAAGAAACAGTTTGGATGTCAAGATAGAAATTGGTCCATGTTTTCGGATAGTGAGGTGTAAATGGAGTCATCACTGTTTGGTGGACGGTACAGCACACATATAAACATGAGGTGGCAGTGGAGGGGAAGCTGTAGCCAGAGGTATTCCTGGGGGTGTGGGGGAGTGAGAGCAGTGCATAGAGAGTGAGGAACAGAGTCTTTGATGAAGAGAGCAACTGACTACATGCTTGTCAAAGTCTTTGATGAAGCGAGCAAGAGACGAGGCTCAGGTCTGTAATACTAGAGGAGGGAGTAACCAGGGAGAGATACTTGGGAGTCAGAGACATCTTGAGGGAGGAAAGTTTCTGTTAGGCAGATTATGTCTGGTTTATCAGTAGGAACCTATATGGAAAGATCTGTAAGGTTTGAGCAAAGGCCGTGGATATTTGAGGTCCACACTGTTAATGAAGAGGGAGGGGAAGAGGCTTTGGGTGCAGGGGAGGGGAGGAGAGGGGTAGGGTAGGACAATAAAAATAATTCGCACAACTTCTGGGAGTTTGATATATTTATTTGTAGCGATAACATCCAGTTTTCAACTTATTCTGTCCAGCGGTGCAGGAGTGCATAAAATAGAGAGTACGTATGTAAATTTTGATTCTATAAGGTTTTCATATGGAGACATTATTCGAGACCGAGCGAAGAGAGGACATCTATTATTGATAAGTGAAACAACCTGCAACCCACGCCTAAAGAAAACCGACTTTCTGGAATGCCAGCAGCATTTTTTCAACCAATCATGTAACTTTGGTATAATAATGATAATAATAATAATAATAATAATAATAATAATAATAATAATAATTCTCCATGGATAGGTGCTCCGATGTTGAAAGTTTTGTCTCAATCGCTCAAGCGGTTGTGGAGAAAATGAATTTAAAAGCGAATAAAGCTGAAAAGTGGGGATGGAAAGAAAAAGAGTGAGAGCTTCAGTCGATGTTCCACAACATGATCAAGCATGGCTGTGAATGCCGATTACTAGTTATAATACTGTGACTGTTGTGAGCCCCCAGGGAAGGCAAAGCTCATCCTCATAGATTAAAGATAGCTACGCCTTGGTATTCTGTTTAGCCATTAAGATACATCGTGTTCATGTGGATAGATATGTGTTGCCAATGTAAGCAAGCTCAAGTTCGTTTCTTTTGTTTCTACATCCTGGACTCGAACCATTTCCCGGTATCAATAAATAAATAAATAAACCAATGTCACCCGCAGGGTGACCCGTATCTTGCCAAAAGGTGACCACGTGTGACTTCTTTAAGGTCACACTGAGGTGAACAGAGCTGCTATCCACCAGGAGCGACTCCTTGAGGAATATCTGCCTACGAGAGATTCCGATGAGAATCGTTCTACAGAGTAACCATGAAAAATATGCGTTTGCCTCATAACGTCACCAAATGACGTCATAATGTCTCAAGCTTGACATATCTAGAAAGCACTCCTCGAGGTGTTCAATTTGAGGTACTACACGATATGGTTCCTAAAACTTGAAAATTTGACCTTGGGCTCAAATATGTTTGACCTGAGGCGTTAACCATGAAGGTCAAGGCCAATCGCCACCAAAAATTAATCAGCTGAGCGCGAGACCATGAACTATATTCCCATGAAGTTTGAAGACTATCTGATCAAAATTACTCAAAAAATAAGGGTTTCGTCGACTCCCCTGATTTGCGACAGTCACCTTGACCTTTGACCTTGACCTTCAAAATTTTGTGCACTGAAAGGGACCTCTATAGGCCTCTGATATGTGAAGTTACAAAAATTTCCAATGATAGGTGTGCTCTGCAGAATTTTTTATACGTGATTACAGACAAAACAAACAAAAAAAATAAACAACATACAAGCTGACTAACATATCTTGCAAAAACTTTGTTTTGCCAAGATAATAAAAACCACACATGCGCGCGCTCGCGCACACACACACACACACACACACACACACACACACACACACACACACACACACACACACACACACACACACACACACACACACACACACACACACACACACGTCCTTCACTTTGATGGAGAATTTGGCGCAATCACCTCGAGGGAGAGGGGGGCACAAGCAACCTCATGATGGTCAATCACCCCCAAGAGGAAGCCATCCATCAAAAGTGACAGGTAAGTACAAAGTTCACACACCTCCCCCCCCCCCAAGAAAGTACAGTATCATTAAAATGTGTTAAAGTACAGTATCATTGTAACGTGTTATTAAAGTACAGTATCATTGTAACCTGTTATTAAAGTACAGTATCATTGTAGCGTGTTATTAAAGTACAGTATCATTGTAACGTGTTATTAAAGTACAGTATCATTGTTACGTGTTATTAAAGTACAGTATCATTGTAACCTGTTATTAAACTACAGTATCATTGTAACGTGTTATTAAACTACAGCATCATTGTAACGTGTTATTAAAGTACAGTATCATTGTAACGTGTTATTAAAGTACAGTATCATTGTAACGTGTTATTAAAGTACAGTATCATTGTAACGTGTTATTAAAGTACAGTATCATTGTAACGTGTTATTAAAGTACAGTATCATTGCAACGTGTTATTAAAGTACAGTATCATTGTAACCTGTTATTAAAGTACAGTATCATTAAAATGTGTTATTAAAGTACAGTATCATTGTAACGTGTTATTAAAGTACAGTATCATTAAAATGTGTTATTAAAGTACAGTATCATTGTAACGTGTTATTAAAGTACAGTATCATTGTAACGTGTTATTAAAGTACAGTATCATTGTAACGTGTTATTAAAGTACAGTATCATTGTAACGTGTTATTAAAGTACAGTATCATTGTAACGTGTTATTAAAGTACAGTATCGTTGGCATGTGTTATTAGTACAGTATCATTGTCATGTGTTATTAAAGTACAGTATCATTGTAATGTGTTATTAAAGTACAGTATCATTGTAACGTGTTATTAAAGTACAGTATCATTGCAACGTGTTATTAAAGTACAGTATCATTAAAATGTGTTATTAAAGTACAGTATCATTGTAACCTGTTATTAAAGTACAGTATCGTTGTCATGTGTTATTAATGTACAGTATCGTTGTCATGTGTTATTAAAGTACAGTATCGTTGTCATGTGTTATTAAAGTACAGTATCGTTGCCATGTGTTATTAAAGTACAGTATCGTTGCCATGTGTTATTAAAGTACAGTATCGTTGTCATGTGTTATTAAAGTACAGTATCGTTGTCATGTGTTATTAATACAGTATCATTGTCATGTGTTTTAAAGTACAGTGTCTTTGTCATGTGTTATTAAAGTACAGTGTCTTTGTCATGTGTTATTAAAGTACAGTGTCGTTGTCATGTGTTATTAAAGTACAGTGTCGTTGTCATGTGTTATTAAAGTACAGTGTCGTTGTCATGTGTTATTAAAGTACAGTGTCATTGTCATGTGTTATTAAAGTACAGTGTCATTGTCATGTGTTTTAAAGTACAGTGTCGTTGTTATGTGTTATTGAAGTACAGTGTCGTCATGTGTTATTAAAGTACAGTGTCGTTGTCATGTGTTAAAGTACAGTGTCATTGTCATGTGTTATTAAAGTACAGTGTCGTTGTCATGCGTTATTAAAGTACAGTGTCGTTGTCATGTGTTATTAAAGTACAGTGTCGTTGTCATGTGTTATTAAAGTACAGTGTCGTCATGTGTTATTAAAGTACAGTGTCGTCATGTGTTATTAAAGTACAGTGTCTTTGTCATGTGTTATTAAAGTACAGTGTCTTTGTCATGTGTTATTAAAGTACAGTGTCATTGTCATGTGTTATTAAAGTACAGTGTCATTGTCATGTGTTATTAAAGTACAGTGTCATTGTCATGTGTTATTAAAGTACAGTGTCATTGTCATGTGTTTTGAAGTACAGTGTTATTGTCATGTGTTATTAAAGTATAGTGTCATTGTCATGTGTGATTAAAGTACAGTGTCGTTGTCATGTGTTATTAAAGTACAGTATCGTTGCCATGTGTTATTAAAATACAGTATCGTTGTCATGTGTTATTAGTACAGTATCATTGTCATGTGTTATTAAAGTACAGTGTCTTTGTCATGTGTTATTAAAGTACAGTGTCGTTGTCATGTGTTATTAAAGTACAGTGTCATTGTCATGTGTTATTAAAGTACAGTGTCGTTGTCATGTGTTATTAAAGTACAGTGTCGTTGTCATGTGTTATTAAAGTACAGTGTCGTTGTCATGTGTTATTAAAGTACAGTGTCATTGTCATGTGTTATTAAAGTACAGTGTCATTGTCATGTGTTATTAAAGTACAGTGTCGTTGTCATGTGTTATTAAAGTACAGTGTCGTTGTCATGTGTTTTAAAGTACAGTGTCGTTGTCATGTGTTATTAAAGTACAGTGTCGTCGTCATGTGTTATTAGTACAGTATCATTGTCATGTGTTATTAAAGTACAGTGTCTTTGTCATGTGTTATTAAAGTACAGTGTCGTTGTCATGTGTTATTAAAGTACAGTGTCGTTGTCATGTGTTATTAAAGTACAGTGTCGTTGTCATGTGTTATTAAAGTACAGTGTCGTTGTCATGTGTTATTAAAGTACAGTGTCGTTGTCATGTGTTATTAAAGTACAGTGTCATTGTCATGTGTTATTAAAGTACAGTGTCATTGTCATGTGTTATTAAAGTACAGTGTCGTTGTCATGTGTTATTAAAGTACAGTGTCGTTGTCATGTGTTATTAAAGTACAGTGTCGTTGTCATGTGTTTTAAAGTACAGTGTCGTTGTCATGTGTTATTAAAGTACAGTGTCGTTGTCATGTGTTATTAAAGTACAGTGTCGTTGTCATGTGTTATTAAAGTCCAGTGTCGTTGTCATGTGTTATTAAAGTACAGTGTCGTTGTCATGTGTTATTAAAGTACAGTGTCGTTGTCATGTGTTATTAAAGTACAGTGTCGTTGTCATGTGTTATTAAAGTACAGTGTCGTTGTCATGTGTTATTAAAGTACAGTATCGTTGTCATGTGTTATTAAAGTACAGTGTCGTATTCCCATGTTATTTACGGTGACAGTAAAACAAAAATTAAAGGATCACCTCACAACACAAGTCACTTCACATATGTACGATGCAATGTGTCGTAAACGAGGAAGCTTGACGATACCTCGAGTGATTCTGCGCAGAGCTAACACGTCCTCGACCCGAATGGCGCCTTTTTTTATCAGCGTCTCCTCGTGCACATCCCCTTCCCTCTCTTCAGAATCCTTGGGCGGCGCAGTTCGAGACCGACCTCTCTCTGGGAGCCCCGGCGAGGCTCCTCTGCAACCGCTCATGTCGGTCGGACGGCGAGGCGGCAACACCAGCGCGGAGTGCCCGCCTCCTCTCACTTTGCTTCTTCTTCTTCTTAATTCGCGCTTCTTCTTCAATCTTTTTTATTTTCACATCATTTTTTCCTCTAAATCTTTTTTTCTTCTTCTCTTAATTCGCCCCCCGGTCTCTCTATTTTTCCTTTTCCTCTTCCTCTCATCACCGTCTTCACCCCCCCCCTTCCACTTATATTATTTTTTCAAACACTTTTATCTACTCTAATCATACGCTGCATTAATATCTCCCAACGATTTTGTGTTTATATATTTTCTTCTCCCTCTTTTAATATCACTTGTTCTTGACTTGTTCCTCAATGTGCAATTGTCTTCTTCTTCTTCTTCTTCTTCTTCTTCTTCTTCTATTATTCTTCTTCTTCTTCAAAACGCCTCCTTCTTCTTCTTCAAAACGCCTTCTTCTTCTTCTTCAAAACGCCTTCTTGTTTATCCAAAAATTTTTTCTTCTTCAAACTCCATTATTCTCCTGCTTCGCCTTCACCTCTTAATTTACGATTTGTAATCTTTCACCTCATCCCTTCTCTTTTCTTGTCGTGGAACAGACTTACAACTGTCCTTTTAATCCCCTTAATTGTTTCCTTGTCCGTTATCTTTTATTTTAGCATCTTTTGGAGGGTAGTGAGGGTTATGGTGGAAGGGTCGAGTTGGTGAGGTTGGAAGGGTAGTGAGGGTGATGGTGGAAGGGTAGTGAGGGTGATGGTGGAAGGGTAGAGTTGGTGAGGTTGGAAGGGTAGTGAGGTTGGAAGGGTAGAGTTGGTGATGGTGGAAGTGTAGAGAGGGTGAGGGTGGAAGGGTAGAGTGAGGGTGGAAGGGTAGAGTTGGTGATGGTGGAAGTGTAGGGAGGGTGAGGGTGGAAGTGTAGGGAGGGTGAGGGTGGAAGGGTAGAGTTGGTGAGGGTGGAAGGGTAGAGTTGGTGAGGGTGGAAGGGTAGAGTTGGTGAGGGTGGAAGGGTAGAGTGAGGGTGGAAGGGTAGAGTTGGTGAGGGTGGAAGGGTAGAGTGAGGGTGGAAGGGTAGAGTTGGTGAGGGTGGAAGGGTAGAGTTGGTGAGGGTGGAAGGGTAGAGTTGGTGAGGGTGGAAGGGTAGAGTGAGGGTGGAAGGGTAGAGTTGGTGATGGTGGAAGTGTAGAGTGAGGGTGGAAGGGTAGAGTTGGTGATGGTGGAAGTGTAGAGAGGGTGAGGGTGGAAGGGTAGAGTTGGTGATGGTGGAAGTGTAGAGAGGGTGAGGGTGGAAGGGTAGAGTTGGTGATGGTGGAAGGGTAGAGAGGATGCGGGTGTTCTGTGTAATCGCTCTTCCACGAGCCTCGAGCATATATAAGAAAAAAGCGGACATTCCTGATTTTCAGAAATCAGACACACTCTGGGCAAGGAACGACCGACCAGGAGAAAGCAGAGGTTCTGAACACAATTTTTAGGACGTGTGTACATATAGGACATAGGTGATGGAACAGAAATGCCAGTCATGGAAAGGAGTGCAGTAGAAGCTGCTCTAACTGAGATTGAATTCACCGACAATGAGGTAGACAACCTTCTCGCCCAACTCGATAACAAATCTCCAGGTCCAAATGGCATGCACTCACGAGTACTGATAGAATGTCACCAGGAAATCTGCAAACTACTCCAAGTCATTTCACTAAGCTAATGAAGGAGAGAAGTGTCCCACAGATGTGGAAGAAAGCGAGTGTTGGAACGATCTCCAAGAAGGGAAAGAAGAGCGACCCTTCAAACTCCAGACCTGTAAGTCTGATCTCAGTTGCATGCAAGATAATGGAGAAGATTCTCAGAAAATCGCTGGTACAACACTGAGAGCACATCAACCTTTTAGTGACAAGCAGCCGATGGTAAATCATGTTCCACACAACTTTTGGAAGTTCTTGAGCATCGGACAAGAGAGGTGGATGATGGTCACAGCGAAGACTGTATTTACCTAGAGTCCTAGACTATCGCAAAGCCTTTCGACAGTGTCACACAAATGCCTCCTACTGAAACTTGGGTATATACTAAGATGGATCGAAGCATACCTGACTGAACGAACACAAAAGGGTTGTGTTACTTGGAAAGGATGTCAGAATGGGGCTCAGCTAAGTGAGAATACAAGTGGCAATCCATGGGGCAATTTACTGGACCCAGTGCTGTTTATCATCTTCATCAATTACCTCCCAGGTTCTGTGGATTCTGAGTTACACCTGTTTGTAGATGGCACAAAACCAGAGGGCAGTTCATACACAGGCTGAAGTAGAAGTCCTGCAAGAAGATGAGAATGCATCTACAGGTTGGTCCTGAACAAGGCAGCTCCCATTCAATGAGAACAAATGAAAAGTGATCCACTATGGGAACAGCAACCAAAAGTTTGCCTACACCACAGAAAATGACTCGGGCACAAGTAAAATCAAAACCGAGAATGAAGAAAGATTTGGTGTTTTGTTTGTCATTCATCTAAGCTTGGTGTTGGCTTAGTGGTGAGGGTGGCTGGCTTGGGATCCTCGGGTCGTGCGCTTGAGACCCGTTGGCTGCTGCATTAACACCAGGTGGGGTCGACTCAGCTTGTCATCCTTCCGAAGTTGGTGAAATGAGTACCAGTGTACTGGTCCTGGTGTGTGTGCCTCGGTTAGAATAGGTACACCGTATCCTTGCGTGCCGTAAGAGGCGACTAAAGGGTTGGCGTCAGGAAGGGCATCCTGCCATAAAACATTGCCTCAAAAAGGGAACCATGATTGTCATGGGTCTGCAAGGTTAATCCCCACTCTTGCAGAGAAATATGGCCTTAAAATGTGTGTGTGTGTGTGTGTGTGTGTGTGTGTGTGTGTGTGTGTGTGTGTGTGTGTGTGTGTGTGTGTGTGTGTGTGTGTGTGTGTGTGTGTGTGTGTGTGTGTGTGTGTGTGTGTGTGTGTGTGTGGTGTGTGTGTGTGTGTCATTCATCTCTCATGCTGCAGACGTAGGGAAGAGAGTGAACACGAAACTGAACAATCAAGATCATTCTCAGCACTGGGGGGAAAAAGGGGCTGTTTCAATTATATCAAACCATAGAAAGACCAACTCTTGAATACTGCAACTCAGTATGGTCCCTTTTACATGCAAGATGAATATCTACTTGAGAAAGTCCAACAGAAGGCAATCAGGCTCTTCACAGATCTCAGACACCAAGAGTATTCTGACACCGAGAGAGAGCACTGAATCTTCCTGCACTGGTATAGAGCAGACAATGAGTGGAGCTCACCCAAATATTCAAAATAATGGAAGGAAATTCCAGAAAAGGAAATTGACACCCAGAAATTCCTTGAAATGAACGAAGGCTCAAGAACCAGAGGCCATGTCAAGAAAGTGAGGATGAAGCATTGCAGAATGAAAATCAGGCAAAATACTCTCTCTGTCAGGAGCATAAACAACTGGAATGTGCTTCCTGAATATGTCATCAAAACAATCTCCATTAACAAATTCAAATGAGCACTGGAGAAGCACTGGGCCAACCATCCATTGAAATACAGTCCTTAACTAAAACCGCACTTGGTAGAGCACCTACCTCCGTCAGGCTGAACAGTTTGTTTTGTATACCACTGATATACCGATCTGCATCCGGACCTTAACCAAATTCTAATCGGCTTCTTTTTGTCACATTCCCAACTCCTCCATCAAGTTTTGTCATAATCCATCCATAACTA
Source organism: Eptatretus burgeri (assembly GCF_056783735.1). Lineage (NCBI taxonomy): Eukaryota > Metazoa > Chordata > Myxini > Myxiniformes > Myxinidae > Eptatretus > Eptatretus burgeri. The sequence goes on along the minus strand of NC_140970.1, from coordinate 31,059,442 downwards.
TTTGAGATACCATGCTATATCTAGTTTTTGGCCCTATCACTCAATGGTGAAGAATCATTTAAGAATTCTAGTATCCAGATCCGGATCTTCACCAAAATCTATTCAATTTGTCCTTGCCACGCACACCCAACCTGTACACCAGATTTCGTCCGAATCCATTCATAACTTCTTGAGATATCCTGGTCACAAACAAACAGACAGCCAAACAAACAGGGCCGTGTAAACATAACCTCCACCTTCGGTGGCGGAGGTAACAACGAGGATTCAGTGGAGTAAAGAGGGGCAAAGAAGCATTGCTTTAAGTCACAAGATCCAGTAAGATCTAGAAAAATCCAGAAAGATCCAGCAAGATCCGACGTGGGCCAACATTTACGCGTTGACGTCCAGTGCGGATTTTGTGGATGCAGCCTGGATTCGGCCATCTTGTCCATTCTGAACCATACACATGCCGGTGATTAAAGTTTGATCTGATGGATAACCGACACCTGTTTTGATTGGACTCTCCGTTTGTGGGAAAAGACTCGAGTAAATCTTTCCCAATTGGCGCTGTCTTTCACCGACACTGATCAATGCATCTTGGACGACTCTCCATCTGCTCCGTTTGGAAAATAATCCCAAACCTACATCAAGGATTACACTGGGTGCTTTTCCTTTGTCTTTCCAGTGGTCGGCAGGATAGGAATTTGGAATTTGTTCAAGAGGCAGGTGATATATTTCGAGCTGTTCAAGCTGTATTATAATTTGCCACGAGTTTCCTTACAAAATTCCCTTATATCCAGTAGTACAGCTGGAGCATTTATTTTCTTCCAAAATTCAGATTCCATGGGAGCTTTAACATCCCCCCTCAATGGAGGCCGTTCACCCTTTACGCGGGTCTTCCCTTGACCTACGGCCATGGGGTTCGCATCGCCCTGAAACTGGAAATGGAAAAAAGGGAGAGATCTAATGGCATTTGAAAGGGGCATGATCGTGGGTGCCCGTCAGGTAGGTGCCACAGTAGCAAGAACGGTCACGTTGTTCGGGTGTCGTTCCAAGACGTCGGTCATCAGAGTGCACCAGTAATGGCAACACCAGGGCAGGATGGTCACCAAGAGGGAGAGCTGTGGACAAAAGCATTTGGTGACCGACAAAGGAAAAAGGCGCTTACGGAAATGCTCATCAACTTGGACCAAAGTCAAACGGTCGCTCAAATGACGGAAACGTACAACACAGGACAACCGGCACAGATCTCCACAATGTGAAGAACCGTGCAGCGAATGAACTACCGCTGTTGGAGACCTTTACGCAAACTCCTCATATGGGATCTGTTACAAGTTCCCAACGGTGAGGTCTAAATGTTGCATATATCACATGTCCCCGTTTTAGTTTGGTGATTACCAAAAGTTCATACACAACATTTTGTGTCAAATGTGAAAACAAATATGAAAATATCAAATGAGAAAACCATGGATAATATTTTTGCAAATATGTGAATCAACACAAAACAGTGCTAAGTTTAGGAAAACTAGAATAACACAACTTGATCAGTCAGGGGCAAACTGCCCCGATGCAACAAGTTGACTTTGACTGCCACATCCTAGGTCCATACAATCACGGCGTTTCTTGATTCTGGCTGATCGGAGTGGCAGGTGTGCAGGAGAGTTCGTGTCACTGTTTGCAGGTGGAATGGCATCACTATCAGGTGTGAGTGGATCAGAGACGCCCGTTAGAGGCACAACATTCCCAGGTGCAGGCACAACAATGGATTGTTGCTGTTCAGGCTCCGGCATAACGACGGGCAGTATTGGAGCTTCGATGGGGCTGCAATGAGGGGAGACAACGTGATCCTGGTGCCGACGAACAACCCGGCCATCATACAAGCATATTGCATGCGACAGTGGCCCAGGTTTGTCGAAGTCACCAGGCAACCGAACAGCACCTGCGCCAAAGGAGAACACTGGATCCCCGGGTGTGAAGTGAGCGGCCCGTTGCTGACTTGTCGTGATGTAACTTCTGGTTAAGTTGGCTCTAGTACACTCGAGAAGATATATCTGGATTCAGACGGTCCAGGTTGGTCCTTGGGTGTCGTTTCATCAGTGATTCTGATGGTGTTACTCCTGTCATACCATGAGGTGTAGTAGATACTTAAAGAGCAGATGTGAGAGCCCGGTTTCAAGGTTTCCATCCTGCAGTTTGTGTAATCCAGACTTGATGACTCCAACTGAATGTTCGGCCAGGCCATTGGAAGCTTGGTGTTGTGGACTGACAAATTTGTCTGATACCATTCCGATGTGAGAATTTGGCGAATTCCAAGCTTGAGAAACATGCACCATTATCACCAACGATAACTCTGGGCAAGCCGTGTGGAGTAAAACAACGTCTCAGTTTCTCCATTGTTCTAGCTGATGAAGTACCAAACTATGTTGCGTTAGCATCAATCCACTTTGAGTGAACATCGGTGACAATTAGTAGCATCTGACCGTTCACTGGTCTAACAGTCACACTGAACTTGATGCCAAGGTTTGGTGGGCCATTCCCAGGGATGCAGCGGTGCCTTCGCTGGTGCATTCCTCGTGCTTTGGTGGGGGTGGCAATGTTGAACCCACTGTTCAGTATCAGTGTCTAGATTTGGCCACCATCCATAATTCCCCAGGACATTGTTGGTGACTGTTAAAGATCTCACGGTGTCCTTCCCAAAGAGTAGGCGAGCTATCTCCAGCACCCTAAGCAAATTACAAATTCCTGCCCTAAATGATTGCTGGGAAGGCAATGGCAAACTACCCAGTGTAAACTTTGCAAAGAGCCAGGATAGTTCAACAGTTAATGGGATGACTGCAGAACATGCTAAAAAAAACATGTACTGGTCCATGCTAAAATTATTCTGCACAAACGCATGTTGCAGTGCATTCTTTCGCGTTCGGCCACCAGAATTCCTTTTTCCAAACCTTATCCATGCGAACGTGCTTAATGGCTACCTGAAGGCCAGCTAAGGAAAGTTTTACTCTCCTATGTTCTTCAGGCTCTAAAGCAGTGAGTGTAACACCGAAGAATATCACAAAAGGTGGCATGTTGGCGCACTAAAGGCATTTCACCATTGAGTGGCTTCCTTTAGAGTGATTTAGTCATGAGGCAATCATGTGACAATCCTGGAGGAAGAGTGAAGAAACAAAGGGAAATGGAGCAACACTGATCAACCCCCACTCCCCCCTCTCTACTCTACTCTACTCCCCATACTGCTGTAGATCAGCAACCTGGTGATTACTGTTCAACTTTACAAAGTTGAATCTCTGATATGGCTAAACATAAAGACATGCGTGCCGACCCAGTTTTACATCACGTGGAGAAGCGTGCACACGTACACGCGTGGAGTTCCTGTTAACAACTGCCGGAAGATTGCTTTGAACAAAGCAGAATTACTCTGAGGGTAAGAGTGCACGAGTATATTGTTGGCACCCTGACAAAATTCTAAATGAATGCTTAACTCACAGGGGGTACTCGTTCTCTCTCGTTCTCTCTCGTTCTCTCTCGTTCTCTCTCTCTCTCTTTTGAGTGAAGCCTTATGGCTGCTGGTTGCATAATTGGTTAGGGACACGGCTATGCCGCTGATGCAGTGTCCCCATTACCAGTACACTGGTACTCATTTTGCCGACCTCGCAAGGATGACAGGCAGAGTCAACCCCACCTGGTATTAATTCAACAGGTGAATGGGATTTGAACTCAGGATCCTGGGATCCCAAGCCCACCATCCTAACCATTAAGCCAACACCAGGCATATGTTTATAGTATGACCGGTAGAAAATGGATTTCAGACTTTACTTTGCTTCCATCTTCACTGTTATTCTATGGAGAATAATTTTGATGAAATGGTATGAATTGTAATTAACACTCCTTTCCTCTCATCTCACACTGTCTTCCCTTCCCCCACCCATCACTCCCCCTCCCTCCTCTCTCCTTCACCAGCGAAGTGACGGGTGGTATTTACTCGTACTGTTATAAGAAACAATTTGTTGTGTTGTCTGTCTTTAATATATAATCCACAAATAAATATCTGAAGAGGAGGTGTCCTTCAGGTACATGCTGACGTGGGAGGAGGAGGGTTAGAGACCGGTTTGTATCCGACATCGTGCCTCTCCAAAAATGATACCATCACATATCCATTTTGGTTTATCCAATTTATTATTGTTTAAAACCGGTGCAACTGTATTCCGATTGTACTTATATTACACTGCCGCCAAATATCGTATTTGAAAATGCAACTTCCATTGTCACTTTAAGAAGTCAACTTTATATATAACCTATATTCACATGTGACTGGAGTTTCTACATCTTCACTTAATCTGAACCCAAATCCAAATCAGCATCCACATCCTTGTCCGGGCCAATCGAGAAGCAGGTGGACGTGATAGCCGCTCTCACTCTTTGGCGCTCCTCTGAGATGGACGATTTTCAGGATTTGTGCAGCACATGGGGTTTGGGCAAAATAAGGTTGGGGACTGTGAGGTGGGGGTGGAATTGTGGAGTGGATATAACAGGTCAGCACATGAACACCTGCAGGTGTAATACCTCATTTACTCTCCGAGCAGGATTTGAGAAATTGATCATCATCATCATAAGCTAACATCTTGTACAAGAATGCAAAATGACAGCAATATTCGAGATAACATAGAGTTCAGAAACCCCCGCCAAGCATTGACGAGGGATACATGCTCGCGGTGATCCTCACTTTTTTTGAGAAGGGGGCCACTTTTGCTAATAAGACATCAGTGTGAGAGCCACCAAACCACCCGCAGGACTCCAAAATGGGTGTGATTAGGCCCCACCCCTATGTTCTCTTTTTTTGTCATTGTTGTGATTACTGAGCTGCAAGCATAATTGTTTGCATACTGCCATCTACAGATGTAGGAATGTTACTTTATTTTTTTTATTTTTTTTGTTTACACTGTTGAGGCTCGTATGAGAGCGAACACACAGAACGTACAAGAAGGGGAGCAGGAGACAAGAGGGGCGGAAGAGGGAAGGAAAAAACAGTGGGGAACAGAGACATGAGGAGATCTGTGGAAGGGAGAGGGATGGGGTGGGGTACACGGGGGTAAGCAAAACATGGACACTCCAGGGACTTTCAGATCCTTACACGACAGGGACTTTCAGAAAGGAAAGCAGGGAATTTGAAGGAGGTGAGTTTGGGGTGGATTTGAGGGGGTAGAAACGATCGTGGTTTACGCTTCGCATTGGAACACTTATTTGAAACCATTGGGTCAACTTGATAGAATTTATGGCGGATTATGATGGGGTTTTTCACATTTGTGTATTATCGGTCGTGCGTCAGGGGCCGCACTCTCGGCCACCAGTGGCTCGTGGGGCGTGCAATGAAGAACAGGGCATGCTCGGGATGCAACACAAGCATTATGGGCCAAATTCCCATTTCCTTTGCAATTGTCCTTCCTTCCTTGTGCACAAAAGTGCAAGTTTCACTTTGGGTAAAATACTGGGCCAAACACGAATAAAGGGAGGAGATGTGAATTTAAAAGTTATGCTGCAGGAAAGTGAGAAGGCAGGATGTGGCCACGTACCGTTTGTAACACATGCGGCGAGTTGACTTTGCAGAGTTTTGCGATGGTATTCAATCAAAAACTTCTGGCACGATCTGATGCTACCTGGAGAAAATATAGCAAGATTGATCAGGCAAGGTTTGTAAAAGTAGAAAAGGTAATCGAGTAGAGAGGGAGAAAATGTTTTCTTCTGAAAACTTAAACCTGGGACCTTCATCTTCGAAATTGTTAATTACTTTTAATTTGATTTTTTCAAAGTGAAGGATAAGGGAAGATTTATAACTGTTGTAGGGTTTGTTTATACAATTACTGCTCCCAGTTTTCAATGGTACGTCAGTATTTTTTATACCCCTCCCCCCCCCCCTTTCCTCCCCTGAGGAGTACTAAACCACCATTTAGATTTTTTTTCTTCCTTTTCTTCCAATGTCCAAGTTGTATCTCGGAGCCAGCTGGGAATTTTGGAATGAAATGTTGCATCAATAATGGAATTAAAAAGTATGCGGGGCTGACAATTTTATTTGACCTTGACTTTATTTTTGAAGTCTTTTTTTTTTTGTATATGTAGTCGAGGTTCATGGAAGAACTAGTGCACTGAACGGATCAGGATGTAACAGACAAAAACAGGATGCAAAACATGCAAAAGAAACAGTAAAGAGAGGGGGGGGGGAAATCAACACAGAGTTGAAGGACAAGATATTGGGAGACTTTGGCAATCAATGGGTGTGGGGGAGGAATGGGGGAGAGGAGAGGAGAGGATGCATGGGGTGGACAAGATGGATACAGAAGGAATCTCGCAGGAGGGAAAACTGGAAAGTTGGAAGGGAGGGGGAGTTTTTAGGGGGGGTTAACAAGGGTAGAGAAGATCATTGTTTTGGATTGGGGACGATTTGAGATGGTGGTGGTTGTTGTTTCGTATACAGTCAATGACTGCTGGTTGTATCATTGCTTCCATTTTTTGGAAGTGCAACTGTATTGCTAATGCAGTGCCCTGTTTGTTTTTTTGCTGGTACTCATTTTGCCAACCTGTAAGGATGACGAGCTGAGTCAACCCACCTGGTGTTACTCCAACGGATTGATAAAGGCTCAAACTCAAGACCCAAAGACCTTAACCTTAATTGTGAAGCTAACACCAGGCTTGGAGATGGAGGTGAACAGCTGTCATGACCCAATTTTAGACATTTTTCACGAAAATTTGATGAAGGTTTGTCTGTCAGAATGAAATTCCCCTCTCTAGATAGCCTAGACTCGAGGCTGACTGCATTGACAGCCAAGACTCTCGGCCCGAGAGCAAGGCACGTTTACATTATACCCCTCCGGGTTAAAGGTCAAGGTCAAAGGGCGGTCAAAAAAAATAGTTTTTTTTTGTCATTGCTCAATTTTGCCATTGCGGAATCTCAGAACGCTTGGCCTTCCAAAATGTTCTTGCATCATAATCATGTACCTGCACTGAAGTTGTGCACCTGATATATCATTAGTGTTCTTGACCTACCTTTTTCCAGATTGTGACCTAATTGATAATAAATAAAAAACACCTTTTTGATCGTAACTTGAATAATTTTTCTCTGATTTTCATAATGTTGAGGTTTATGGATGGATTGTAGATCGGGACAATCTTTTAATCTACACTCTATCTCTAAATATTGAAGGTCAAGGTCATATGGCGGTCCAAAAATAATATGGCTATCATTGGCCAAGGGTAAGCCGTGATTGCAGATATCTAGTTTTTATAGTGCACTCTTGTTACAGGACATTGTGCTGACGTTTGAACACCGAAGAGAGCAATACGACTCATGTATCACACATAAATCACAAAAAATGGACAAAGACACTCGAAGACGTCGGTATACTTTACAGGAATTACAAGGACATAACTACATAATGGACAAACACATACATGGTAAAAATGTGATTTGAAACAAAATTCAGATAAGGACACCACAGGTGAAGCTAATTACTGAACTACACAAAAACTGTTCAAGTTTTCTGTGACTCACATCGAAGGTGTCGAAAATCTCAGTTTCATATGACTAAGTGTTTGAGTTATCGTGCAAACAGACAACGAGGCAACAATGTGACTTCCCTTTGGAGAGATCTCGAACAAGGTTTTTGTATTTCTTTATCCACTCGCCTACCTCCGACGTGCAATGTCTGCAGATGACATGGCACACGGTTGGGAGGGTATCCGACGTTGGAGACAAAGGGAAGAGCAGAGGACAGCAGAGACAACGAGTCTTTCCGCACCCTCACAATCACCACACCCGTCTTCATGTTCACATAGAAGACTGCACGCGGCAAGCATGACACATGATGCACTGCCCAGAATCAATTAGACGCACAAGAGACTATTTTAGCTGAAAAAGAAAGCGTTAAGCTACACGCCAGTTGCCGTGCTGGCGAGATACCATGTCATGCTTGCAGAAAAAATGGTTGCTGGCAAACGGGTTGTGGCAGTGTAATGCGGTGTTCGAGAACTGTTGTTGTGCACCTGTCATGCCAATGAGGCACCTCGCCTGTCCGTACACGCCATGTTGAGCTTGCAGAGTGTGGGACAATGTTTTGTGTACAGCAGATGGCGATAATGCACGGAGGGCTAAATCGCCCCCTCGCACGACACACAGCACATACCTGCAAGCAGCACATTCATGATTATCAGCGATACAATGACATAATTCGTATCCAGCCATGACGTCGGAAATTTTCCAATGTGTGCGACATCATTATAGTTGTGCAAAACAATTGTAAACAATTTAAACAGTTGTGTATGGTGATATAACATGTAATTGTCATCAAACCCATGTATAATGTATTACCACTTGATAAAATGAAACGTTCTTTTCGGGTTTTTTTATTACCACAATAATTTGCAAACCAATGAAGGGATTTGAACCAAATTTGACATGAGTATGGACTGTAATACAAAGATGAACTAATTGGATTTTGGGGTCAACAGGTCAAAGGTCCAAGGTCATGTGCCCTTTGAGAACCGTTTTGCAGACCATACATCAAGTAAGAAACATCTGATGTTATCCTTTTTTTTTTTTACAATCTCTCTATATATATATATATATCTATCTATCTATCTATCTATCTATCTATCTATCTATCTATCTATCTATCTATCTATCTATCTATCTATCTCTCTCTCTCTCTCTCTCTCTCTCTCTCTCTCTCTCTCTCTCTCTCTCTCTCTCTCTCTCTCTCTCTCTCTCTCTCTATCTCTATCTCTATCTCTATCTCTATCTCTATCTCTATCTCTATCTCTATCTCTATCTCTATCTCTATCTCTATCTCTATCTCTATCTCTCTCTCTCTCTTTCTCTCTTTCTCATTGAAATCAAATGTAATCGTGGGTTGACATCAAATGCGGGTGGTGGCACATGCATCAGATTATATTTTCTAGTCATCTGATGTTTTGACCATAATTACGAAAATGGTAGTTTCACATGTACAACGAGTTAAATTATGTAGTACTGTACATTATTTTCATCATGATGATTCCACTCACAAGGTAAAACTATTACATTATTGTGCCACGAGATGACCAGCAGGTGGTATTTTATTTTGTCATCTGTTATGAATTTCATTGAGATTTCTCCACATCACCTGTGCAAACTGCCAGCCTGAGGGGCGATTGACCATCTCAACATGCACTTACATGTCCGCTCCCAATGGCTGCTCAATACCAGCTGACCCATTTGATAGGTTTTTTGGGAATGTGTTGAGCACAGGGAGAGACAACTTAAGAGACAGAGAGAGAGAAGAGAGAGAGATTGAGAGAGACAGAGAGAGAGAAGAGAGAGAGATTGAGAGAGAGAGAGATTGAGAGACAGAGAGAGAGAGAGAGAGACAGAGAGAGACAGAGAGAGAGATTGAGAGAGACAGAGAGAGAGAGAGAGACAGAGAGAGACAGAGAGAGAGAGAGAGACAGAGAGAGACAGAGAGAGAGACAGAGAGAGAGACAGAGAGAGACAGAGAGAGAGACAGAGAGAGAGATTGAGAGACAGAGAGAGACAGAGAGAGAGACAGAGAGAGATTGAGAGACAGAGAGAGAGACAGAGAGAGAGACAGAGAGAGATTGAGAGACAGAGAGAGAGACAGAGACAGAGACAGAGACAGAGACAGAGACAGAGACAGAGACAGAGACAGAGACAGAGACAGAGACAGAGACAGAGACAGAGACAGAGACAGAGACAGAGACACAGAGACAGAGACACAGAGTGGGAGAGAGACACAGAGTGGGAGAGAGACACAGAGTGGGAGAGAGACACAGAGTGGGAGAGAGACACAGAGTGGGAGAGAGACACAGAGTGGGAGAGAGACACAGAGTGGGAGAGAGACACAGAGTGGGAGAGAGACACAGAGTGGGAGAGAGACACAGAGTGGGAGAGAGACACAGAGTGGGAGAGAGACACAGAGTGGGAGAGAGACACAGAGTGGGAGAGAGACACAGAGTGGGAGAGAGACACAGAGTGGGAGAGAGACACAGAGTGGGAGAGAGACACAGAGTGGGAGAGAGACACAGAGTGGGAGAGAGACACAGAGTGGGAGAGAGACACAGAGTGGGAGAGAGACACAGAGTGGGAGAGAGACACAGAGTGGGAGAGAGACACAGAGTGGGAGAGAGACACAGAGTGGGAGAGAGACACAGAGTGGGAGAGAGACACAGAGTGGGAGAGAGACACAGAGTGGGAGAGAGACACAGAGTGGGAGAGAGACACAGAGTGGGAGAGAGACACAGAGTGGGAGAGAGACACAGAGTGGGAGAGAGACACAGAGTGGGAGAGAGACACAGAGTGGGAGAGAGAGACAGAGTGGGAGAGAGACACAGAGTGGGAGAGAGACACAGAGTGGGAGAGAGACACAGAGTGGGAGAGAGACACAGAGTGGGAGAGAGACACAGAGTGGGAGAGAGACACAGAGTGGGAGAGAGACACAGAGTGGGAGAGAGAGACAGAGTGGGAGAGAGAGACAGAGTGGGAGAGGGAGAGACAGAGTGGGAGAGGGAGAGACAGAGTGGGAGAGGGAGAGACAGAGTGGGAGAGAGAGACAGAGTGGGAGAGGGAGAGACAGAGTGGGAGAGGGAGAGACAGAGTGGGAGAGGGAGAGACAGAGTGGGAGAGGGAGAGACAGAGTGGGAGAGGGAGAGACAGAGTGGGAGAGGGAGAGACAGAGTGGGAGAGGGAGAGACAGAGTGGGAGAGGGAGAGACAGAGTGGGAGAGGGAGAGACAGAGTGGGAGAGGGAGAGACAGAGTGGGAGAGGGAGAGACAGAGTGGGAGAGTGAGAGACAGAGTGGGAGACAGAGTGGGAGACAGAGTGGGAGACAGAGTGGGAGACAGAGTGGGAGACAGAGTGGGAGACAGAGTGGGAGACAGAGTGGGAGACAGAGTGGGAGACAGAGTGGGAGACAGAGTGGGAGACAGAGGGGGAGAGTGGGAGAGTGGGAGAGTGGGAGAGTGGGAGAGTGGGAGAGTGGGAGAGTGGGAGAGTGGGAGAGAGAGAGAGAGAGAGAGAGAGAGAGAGAGAGAGAGAGAGAGAGAGAGAGAGAGAGAGAGAGAGGGAGAGAGAGACAGAGAGAGGGGGGGAGAGAGAGGGAGAGAGGGAGAGAGACAGACAGAGAGGGAGAGACAGACAGACAAAGAGAGGGAGAGACAGATGGACGGACAGACAGAGGGAGAGGGACAGGGAGAGGGAGAGAGGAGAGACAGACAATGAGTCCAACTTTGTGTCGATTCATCTAACAGCAGTGGAGCACAGTAATGCACAATGGTTTCTGTTCAATGAAGTACGTCTTTCTTCATGAATCTGAAACATCATAGTCGTTGATACACTGATACTCTCATGCCTCTCCCTCATGTATCCCCCTGAGATGTTCGTCTGCCAATGGTGCCCTCAAGGCTCTTCATCTGTATCTTCAGGACCACACCACCACCGAGGCACGAAAGGCTCATCTGCATGAAACCTGCTGTGTGGCCTTGTGTGCTGGTAATACTCCCAGGGCCCTTCCACTGCACCAAAGGCTCACCATTTGCTACAGTGGCTTTGCAATTAGCTGTGGTTGATAGTGGCAATCTTTCCCCCCAACATGCTCTTCCCGGCTGTCACGTGTATCCTCCCACTCCCAGCATCCTATCAATCCTAATTTTTCTTGTTTTTCATTTTCCTTCAAATATGGATGTATGAATTAAAATTTATTCTCTTCTCTTGTTCTTTAGCTTTCCATACTGACCCATAGCATTCCTCTCAATACTTAAAATAAATAAATTTGTTTGTAATGAACATCAGGTTACTCATTCACTTCTGTGATACAATTGGGCTCCAAATGAAACCATTTGGTACCTTAAGATAATGGATGACTGATCTGACATCCGAGCTCACAATTTTAAGAGATCCATCCTGAGCGTGTTGCACATTGCCACCTTGAAGTGCGTGACAAAACTCAAAGAAAACTCACAAATTCCCTCCACACTGTCACGCTGGGTTTGGATCATCGTAAATGCTGCGCTCCGTGCACTTTACTACTGCATCGTGAATACTGTCTTATCTGTCGCACACATTTTACTGCAGAATAAATATTTAATCTTTAACATGTGCATCACATGACCATGGAGCATTATTATAGGGTATGTCAGTCTATTTGATAAAACAGGATTCGATTTTAGCTGCAGTGCTCTTCGACAATTTCTTAATCGACTCAAACTAGGACCACAGAGCAGAGAGCCGGCTTCACATCCATTTTGAAAGATTGCAGCTTCCACGATGTTGTTCTTTGTTATTCACATTGTTCTTCAGTCTTTCTCAATTGGCCGAAGTTCCCGTAGTGATGGGAAAAAATGGCGGATTTCTGGTGGGATAATGAACCCAGAGAAGTCACCATGGCTGTTCAAGTGAAAATAGACATACTTGTGCTCTCATTATTATTATTTTTTTTTAAATTAAGATGACATCGAAAATTGTTTTGCACATGCAGGTCAGGTCAGGTATGGGAGCATGCACCGGAACAGCGCGTTGTTGCGTCCACTTTCCGCCGGTACTCCAGGGGCCTCCGTCTGGCCATCCCCCAGGCAGATGCCAGGCCCATCCCCATCTCCTTGAGATGATGGTCAACCTGCTGCAACCACAAGGCATGTGGTCGGCCCGTTGGCCTCCTTCACTCACGAGGCTCCCTCGCTGAGAGAATCTGGTGAGCAAGATCAGCATCAGGAAAACGATCCACATGTCCATACGGCCACAGCTGACGCTCACGGACTATGCAGGTAACAAATTTCATTTGAGTCTCTCTCAGCAACCGCTCGTTGGACACAAAGTCTGACGAGCGATAGCCAAAGATTCTCCGAAGAGACCTGGTACCAAAGGAATTCAGTCTCCGTCTCAGATCCTTGCTCAGAGTCCAAGTCTCACACCCAGAGAGAAGACTGGATGCACCAAGGACCTGAAGACTCGGACTTTCGTCCTCCCACACAGGTACCGGTAGTGCCACACCCCATGATCCAGTGAATCCATGACTCCCCAGGCCCAACCCAGACGTCTGTCAACCTCTGGCTCACAGCCCGCAGAGACATCAATATCACTGCCAAGATAAGTGAATCTCTCCACGACCTCAACATCCTCACCACAAACAGGTACAGACAGATAGCAGCATCCAAGATGTCATTGAAAGCCTGGATCTTAGTTTTGACCCAGGAAACCCATAATCCCAGTGGCTCAGACTCCTCATTCAGCACCTCGAGGGCCCCCAAAAGGATATCCAGAGTCTCTGCAAAGATGACGACATCATCTGCGAAATCAAGGTCAGAGATCTTGACATTCCCAAACGATGCACCGCAAATTGATCTCTTGGACATCGTCCCCAGAATCCAGTCCATACAAGCGCTGAAAAGTGTGGGGGCCAGTACACACCCCTAACGAACTCCAGTAACAACTGGAAATAAGTCAGAGATGGTATCACCACATCTCACAGCACTCTCAGTACCAGAGTAGAGTTCAGATATCACATCGATCACCGACCAAGAATCCTCCAGAGGGCATCCTGATTCACCGAATCGAACGCTTTACAGAGATCAACATAAGCTGCAATCAGCCCCTGCTGAAACTCTCGTCTGCGTTCGGTGAGGACACGAAGAGCAAGGATACGGTCAATCGTTGACCTCTTTGGTGTAAAGCCTGACTGCTCTGGACGCTGGTGCTCAAGCAGATGGTGGCGAACCCTATCAAGAATTATTCGAACAAAGACCTTGCCCGGCACTGAGAGTAGTGTTGTTGCCCGGCATCTCGGTAGTTGTTGCAGTCCGAGCGATCTCGATCTCTCTCGATCTCTCTCGATCTCTCTCTCTCGATCTCTCTCTCTCGATCTCTCTCTCTCTCTCTCTCTCGATCTCTCTCTCTCGATCTCTCTCTCTCTCTCTCGATCTCTCTCTCTCTCTCTCGATCTCTCTCTCTCTCGATCTCTCTCTCTCTCTCTCGATCTCTCTCTCTCTCTCTCGATCTCTCTCTCTCTCTCTCGATCTCTCTCTCTCTCTCGATCTCTCTCTCTCTCTCGATCTCTCTCTCTCTCTCTCGATCTCTCTCTCTCTCTCTCTCGATCTCTCTCTCTCTCTCTCGATCTCTCTCTCTCTCTCTCTCGATCTCTCGATCTCTCTCTCTAGATCTCTCTCTCTCTCTCTCTCGATCTCTCTCTCTCTCTCGATCTCTCTCTCTCTCTCTCGATCTCTCTCTCTCTCTCTCGATCTCTCTCTCTCTCTCTCTCTCTCTCTCTCTCTCGATCTCTCTCTCTCTCTCGATCTCTCTCTCTCTCTCGATCTCTCTCTCTCTCTCTCGATCTCTCTCTCTCTCTCTCGATCTCTCTCTCTCTCTCTCGATCTCTCTCTCTCTCGATCTCTCTCTCTCTCTCTCTCTCTCTCTCTCTCTCTCGATCTCTCTCTCTCTCTCGATCTCTCTCTCTCGATCTCTCTCTCTCTCTCTCTCTCTCGATCTCTCTCTCTCTCGATCTCTCTCTCTCTCGATCTCTCTCTCTCTCTCTCTCTCTCTCTCGATCTCTCTCTCTCTCTCTCTCTCTCTCTCTCTCTCTCTCTCTCTCTCTCTCTCTCTCTCTCTCTCTCTCTCTCTCTCTCTCTCTCTCTCGATCTCTCTCTCTCTCGATCTCTCTCTCTCTCTCGATCTCTCTCTCTCTCTCGATCTCTCTCTCTCTCTCGATCTCTCTCTCTCTCTCTCTCTCTCTCTCTCTCTCGATCTCTCTCGATCTCTCTCTCTCTCTCTCTCTCGATCTCTCTCTCTCTCGATCTCTCTCTCTCTCTCGATCTCTCTCTCTCTCTCTCGATCTCTCTCTCTCTCTCTCGATCTCTCTCTCTCTCTCTCTCGATCTCTCTCTCTCTCGATCTCTCTCTCGATCTCTCTCTCGATCTCTCTCTCTCTCGATCTCTCTCTCTCTGTATCTTTCTCTCTCCTTCTCTCGATCTCTCTCTCTCTCTCTCTCGATCTCTCTCTCTCTCTCGATCTCTCTCTCTCTCGATCTCTCTCTCTCTCTCGATCTCTCTCTCTCTCTCGATCTCTCTCTCTCTCTCGATCTCTCTCTCTCTCTCTCGATCTCTCTCTCTCTCTCGATCTCTCTCTCTCTCTCGATCTCTCTCTCTCTCTCGATCTCTCTCTCTCTCTCGATCTCTCTCTCTCTCTCGATCTCTCTCTCTCTCTCTCGATCTCTCTCTCTCTCTCTCGATCTCTCTCTCTCTCTCGATCTCTCTCTCTCTCTCGATCTCTCTCTCTCTCTCGATCTCTCTCTCTCTCTCGATCTCTCTCTCTCTCTCGATCTCTCTCTCTCTCTCGATCTCTCTCTCTCTCTCGATCTCTCTCTCTCTCTCGATCTCTCTCTCTCTCTCGATCTCTCTCTCTCTCGATCTCTCTCTCTCTCTCTCTCTCTCTCTCTCTCTCTCTCTCTCTCTCTCTCTCTCTCTCTCTCTCTCTCTCTCTCTCTCTCTCTCTCGCTCTCTCTCTCTCTCTCTCTCTCTCCGTCCCTCCTCTCTCTCTTCCATCTCTCCCCTGTCCCTCCTCTCTCTCTTTCCATCCATCTCTCCCCCTCCCTCTCTCTCTCTTCCTCCTCTCTCTCTCTCCCTCCCTCTCTCTCCCCACTCTCTCTCCCCCTCCCTCTCTCCCTCCTCTCTCTCCCCCTCCCTCTCTCTCCCCTCTCTCTCCCCCTCCCTCTCTCTCCCCTCCCTCTCTCTCCCCTCCCTCTCTCTCCCCCCTCTCTCTCCCCCTCCCTCTCTCTCCCCCCTCCCTCTCTCTCCCCTCCCTCTCTCTCACCCCCTCCCTCTCTCTCCCCCTCCCTCTCACCCCCTCCCTCTCTCTCCCCTCCCTCTCCCTCTCTCTCCCCCCTCCCTCTCTCTCCCCCTCCCTCTCTCTCCCTCCTCCCTCTCTCTCCCCCATCTCTCCCCTCCTCCCTCTCTCTCCCCCATCTCTCCCCTCCTCCCTCTCTCCCTCCTCCCTCTCCCCTCCCTCTCCCCTCCTCCCCTCCCCTCCTCCCTCTCCCCCTCCTCCTCTCCCCCCCTCCCCCTCCTCCCCCTCCTCCCTCTCCTCCCCCTCCCCCCTCCTCCCTCTCCCCCCTCCCCCTCCTCCCTCTCCCCCTCCCCTCCTCCTCTCCTCCTCTCCCCCTCCTCCCTCTCCCTCCCCTCCTCCCTCTCCCCCCTCCTCCCTCTCCCTTCCCCTCCTCCCTCTCCCCTCCTCCTCTCCCCCCTCCCTCTCTCTCCCCCTCCCCTCTCTCTATCTCCCCTCTCTCCCCCACCTTTAATATCACCGTCAGTGAATCGTCAGGTTGTATTTGCTTGAAATAAATGAATAAAATGAGTTTCCTCAACTCCTCGCCAAGGCCGCACCGTTGCCATGTGCACATGACGTCACGACCGATCGGAGAACAACAAATCGCTGCAAAATAATTCAACAGGTTCCGACATAAACACCTCACCGATTTTTAAGACGCACCATCGTCCGAACAGTACACGGACCAACGAAGAGAAGGAAAGAAGCTCCGGGGTGATGGAGGAATAAGAATAAGAAGAAGAAGAAGAAGAAGAAGAAGAAGAAGAAGAAGTAGAATAAGGGGTGGAGGGGGGGGAGGGGTGGCGGAGGTTTTTGGTTCAAAGATAACGTTGTTTTCAGTGACGAGGATTAAATTATCAGAGGGATCGAACCGGGACGGGCTGTTTACACAACCTGCAAGTTCCGGGACACCAACACATGGACAATTTGACGAAACAGAAAGCGCTAGCACACACTACCCTCCCATGACACCAAATACCAACCAAATGTGATCCTCAATCAAAAATCCTTCTAATTGGAGACAGTAACATCGCGACACGAAACACCCTTCATTGTTTATGCCTATTTTACCTCACGACGACAGGAATAACACCATAACACAGAGTATAAAGTATAAAACTAAACACGGCGCGTTCCCTCACTCACCGAGTGGGTGAAGCACTCCAAACAAACGGTTGGTGAGGAACGGCTCGCTTAGGAAGCGATAGCGAGCTGATTGCGATGAACGTGAGGGGAAACCGAGAGCTGCTTCCGATGCTTTGTGGCTGTCAATCTATTACATACCGGGAAGTACTCCTGGGTTTGAATCCCGACGCACCTGTAAACCGTCATCGCGGCGATTCAAAGCCAAAGGCACGGTGATCCGTCAGTGTGTGCGCTGTATCCGGAGCGCCTGTTGTTGGTATTGTTTGGTGAAAGTTAAAGACCGCACAGTTTCTACGGAGGAGTCGGCGAGCTGTCACCGGAACCCCAAACACATTGTGCCATAATTACTTAGTCGAGCGGCAGGTTTGGCCAACCGGTTCGTGAAAGACTCGAGGCCAAAAACTTCCCCCGCAACGTGGGAATAACTGTCGCTGTTAAAGAAAAAGTATACGTAACGGAAAGGAAGAGGGGTAGTAGAGGGTTACTAAATGTGAGAAAATTAAAATGGCACAAATAAAGAGAAGGGAAGATTATGGGACAGAGAAAGGAGGATGAGGATGAGATTTGAAGGGGGATTTAGGAGGGGGAGGGGGAAGATTTGGAGGAGGGGGAAAGAAGGGAGGGGGGAGGGAGGAAGAAAAGAAGGATGGGAGAGAGAATATGGGGAGATTGGGAGGGGGGAAAATTAGGAGGGAGGGGGAGGGGGAGGAGGGAAAGAAGATGGGGAGATTTGGAAGGGGGAAAATAGGGGAGGATGGGAGAGAAGATGGGGAGATTTGGAGGGGGAAAGGGAAGATTTGGAGGAGGAAGAAGGGGGAGGGAAAGAAGGGGGAGGGAAAGAAGGGGGAGGGAAAGAAGGGGGAGGGAAAGAAGGGGAGGGAAAGAAGGGGGAGGGAAAGAAGGGGGAGGGAAAGAATGGGGAGGGAAAGATGGGGGGAGGGAAAGAAGGGGGGAGGGAAAGAAAGATGGGAGAGAGATGGGGGAGATTTGGAGGGAAAGCCAAGTAAAGGGAGGTAGGTACAGGATACCTGTTGGAGCAGACACAGAGATCAAAATTACCACCATATTTGCTTATGTAATAAACATATGACTTTAAAAGTTACATCCTCTCTGCCTGATCTCATTTGATGTCAGCTGCGGCACAGGCGCGCCACTCAACCCTCAAATTCCCTCCCTCGCAACTCCAACATCCACACGTTCTTCTGGAACCCTCTCCTGATTAAATTTCCAAAATCCAGACCGACTGCACACCTCACCCAACTTCTTTGTTCCTCCCTTCTCCAAAACGTGAAACCACTTTCCAGAGGCTGAGCAATCTCACTCTTTTCTCCAGGGTTTCAAATTGACAATACACCATCTTGTGTTATTCTCAGTCCTCCTATCCATGATCTTTTCTACTCCATTAACTCCCTCCCCCCAACCGAAACCTCTGACTTGCAAGTTGAAGTTTCCTCCCCTCCACTTTCCCTGTTGATGATGTCCAAGTATTGCTCCAATACCTCAATTCTCTATCAATTCGTACCCTCCATAACCTTGCCCCTATGTGAGCCTCCATATTGAACAACAACAAAAAAACCAGAATAAAATAAATATCAAGGAAACGTTCACCTGAAAGGTGGGTATGGTACCACTCTCAAGACCATCCTCTTTTGTAAAGTGAGCACATTATATCGGCACAGTAAGAACATGGATGTCAGCAATGTCGACCCCATCCATATGGGTTGAGGTCCGATTGGACAACAGTGGACAGCACAAGTCTTTTACCAACAACAACATTACGTGCCAATCTGGCCCTCAATTTGGCTAATCCAAGTTTTGAGATTACATGATTAGGGACCTCCCTCTTCTTGGTCTTGCTCCACAAGACAATTGTCATCTCCTCTTCTTTTTACATCTCCAAAAATGTCAGATTGCATTTCCTGATCAGATCTAAATTTTATGCAGATAGATGGCTTCTTAAGAGAAATAAAAATAAAGAGATGACCCTGAGCAACCCGTACTTGTCAAGTTTCTTCAAGTCGTGTCCAACTTCTGGTGGCATTCATGATCAGATTTCTCCAAACCTCCCTATTCTGCACTACTTCCCGAAGCTCTGGCCGAGACAGCTTGGTTGCAGCCTTTACCAGATCCATCCAGTACACACAAGACATATATATATATATATATATATATATATATATATATATATATATATATATATATATATATATATATATATATATATATATATATCTCTATCTCTCTCTCTCCCTCCCTCCCTCCCTCCCTCTCTCTCTATCTCTATCTCTATCTCTATCTCTATCTCTATCTCTATCTCTATCTCTATCTCTATCTCTCTCTAACATGCCAAGCATGGTTGATTTCTCCAGACTTTCGTTTTCTGCATGCATGATGTGTCGAAAGCATGACAGCTTCTGTTTTAGCATCAACGCTTCCAATGTGTACATGGTGGTTTAATTTCTTCAAGCAATGATTTGTTTGTTCTTCTTGCAGTCCATGGAATTTTTGGCATTAGTCTTCAACACCAGATTTCAAAACTGTCAATCTTCCTTTCTTTCTTTTTCACTGTCTACGACTCACATTCATACATTCCAGGCTAAAAGCAGGTGATAAGCATGACCTGGCATTTCAGGAAAGTCTGCAGACATACCTTGACTAGCAAATTGAGAAAAGATCGATGTGCGATAGAACGACGACTGGAAAAGTCAGCGATGTCAATGTCGCTGTAATTCGCTTGTTCATGGAATCCCACAGCGTGAGAGAAGGGAAGCAAGTACTTGAGTAGGAAAATCCAGTTTTTATTAATTCCATGCCTTCTGTCATCCAAATATATTCAAAAGCGAACTAAACAACTGGGCATCGCAATGGCAAATTTTCACATGCGTATCTGTACAACAAGCCAGACGCCCAGGATAACAACAACAATAATGTAATGTAATGTTGCTGATTTCGCTCGAAAAGTTTGCTTTTATCATCAACGGAGCAATATGCTCACACGTCATTTTAACCAACAGCCAGCGTGGGCAGCCATAATGCAAGCAGGCCATTCTGATCTCGGTTCGAACGATGACCATCACCTCTGAAAAATCACACCATTCATTTACAGCACCGTGGACGTCGAAACTCCATCGTACAACACTTCATCTGAGGGTATTCTACACTCGAGCTTTCAAAGTATTCTACACTCAAGAACACGTTGCATTCCCCCATCGACCTCGAGCACAAGAGGGGGGCAGAAAATGCCTGGCATTGTTATTCTTCACGTGATGCATTTAAGAAACATTACAACGTCACGGTTTATTCATTTATATCACAAAGTGAAAGCAAAACCATTTAATCATTAAACATGGTGCCAAATTCGCCGTTTCATTCGCGATCCTTCAGACGGTAAATGTGGAGAAAATATTCCTCAAATGCTGAAAGGAAACCATTGTCTTCTGGATTAAAGGGAGAGACCGCAACTGCGAATGCAAAGCGCACGTTCTTCTCTTCCCGTTGTATATTCCCGGTTCATCGTCCTGGAAACCCCATTACCCGTTCACCGTGCCCTGCTGACCCTTTCGTAACCAGTCTTCCCCGGCCTCAAATTATCATATCGCTTTCCTCTTGTATCACGAGGCATGCGAGTTGTGACGATGCATGTTTAACCTTCATAACAGGGCCTGTAAATACTAAACAAATTACAAATCAGAATAAAATAAAACCTCAAATACTCCAATAGAATATCTATGGATCTTGTATGAAATTACAAAGAACGCCAAGATGGAGAGACTGAAGGGGTTGAAGCGTGCCGACGGGGAAAAATAAGGGGGAACAACAAGTAGTAAGGGTCGAAGATGGAAAGATAAAGGGACAGATGGTGAAGAAGAGAAAGACAGCATGAGTAGAGAAATGTCACGAACGGATGTGGTTGCTTCAGAGCTTGTGAGATTTGATCGTATCGAGGCATTTCCTCAGGATGGTTTCAATGTCTTCCAGGGAGCGGGAATAGCTGTTTCGAACGTTCTCCCAAACTACTTTCTGATTGGCTCGTTCTTCCTACAGCAAAACGTCATGCCAAAATTTATACAGACAGTTTGCTAAGAATTAAAAAAAAAGTAACGAGACTTTAATCGCAATCGTTCCTTTTGTTCTCGGTCTCTTTAAAGTATTAAACCATCCTCTAACCTCTTGATGTTGATCCAGAAGGGGAGATGGAACATAATGGACGTTTCCAAGACCCAAGGCATGTTCTCCAACTATGCCCAACAGCTTGCCCACCGCTGCCTCCAACACCACCACAAACTCCTGGTAGCCTGTTAGTGCAGGGACCTGAGGAACATTACATGGTGTCTTATGAGCATCATTTCCCGTAAAGTTAACCATTTCTATTAGAAACAACGTTGACATAGTTTCTGCCTTTGTGTAATTAAATAATGTTTGTCAGGAGGAATGCCACAAAAAAAATTAAAATGTATCCAATGATGTTGAACACACGCATAAACACACGTACATGCACAAGAGTACAAACACGTGTGCTTACACGTGCACACACAGGCACGCACTTTTTACGGCATTGTCTTTACAGTTTTTGTTCATTGATGGTGTTAATTTGCTGCCGTTCTAGTTCAGTGCTTTGGTGTGTGCTTTTTTGCTGGGTTCTAGTCTCCTTGTATGGCCATGTGCTATGGTGCGCCTCGTTTGGGGGTTTTGCCATTTCCCCTTCTTCTTTTCCTGTTCGTTCACTCGTTGCCCACACTGCCCTACAGGCGATACATTGCCTTTCCCCTCTTTGGCCTCGCTCTTCCATGAGCCTCAATTTCAGAAAAAAAGATAAAAAGGGGATAGGATTTAAACCTTGAGATCCCAGCATTGCGAGCAAGGTGTTACCGACGGTAACAAGAAATGGGTCGACAATTTTCACTGCAGCACGACGACAATGGACACAATCCTTGACTAAAAGTCGAGAGATGAGCTTACCGACTGAGGGACCTGAGGGTCTTTCCGTTTCTTTCGTCGACGCTGGAGCAGAGAGCGTTGTGGGCGCAACATTGCAACCGCCAGACCCATCACCACCACAACCAAGCATGTTGTCTGGAGATGGTAGATTACAGGGTTGTACGAGTAGTAGAAACATAGAAGAGGAAATAATTTTTGGTGGTTTGGGGTTGGAGGAGTAAAAAAGACTCGATTGAATAGAAGTTGAACAAATGGTATATCACCAGGAAGGAGCAAGAATTGAAGAAGGAAGAATTATAGAAACAGGGGTTTTAACAAGGAGAATATTTCACATCAAGAACAAAAACTAAAGAAGCAAAGGAAAAGTTCAAAACATGGATGTATGATTAACTAGGATATCCAGCTTTGGAAACAAGGGATCGTAAATAAATTTAAAAAAAAACAAACAAACAAAGAAATAAACAGATAGTGCAAAGCTCCAAGAATACTTGAAGCTTCACATATTTTGCCCGTCACCTCAGCAGCAAAAGCAAGTCGGTGCAGAAGACCAGGCTGAGGTCGCAAGTCATGAGGACCAAGAGATTCGTCGATGAGGGAACCACGACAAGCCAGACACGTGTCTGTAAGAGATTTAAATAGGAAGTGAAGAAGTGATAGTGGGGTGACAGAGTGGGTGAAATCGAAGACTATTTGAAACGACTCGCCAGCCAATCCCGAAACACTCCAGATTCAGGCTGATGATGAACTTGAAGAAGAACGAGGTACTGTTTCCATAGTGACAATCATGGTCTGTCTTCCAACAAAACAGAATTGACCAACAGAATTCTTAAGCAACCATAATGTCAACAGAGATTTTTCATTAATCAGGAGAAAAACGAGAGTGAAGCATTAACATGATCTCAGCAGAGTTTCAGCACAAATCTTGAAAAGCTAATAAAACATCAAGACAGTTCAGTTATGGACACCAAATATATCATCACCCACCAATCTTCAGAAGGATGTTTCATATTAACTGATTGTGAGAATGACCTTTTGGGAAATTAAGAAATATTATATTCGAACAGACGAAGATCATGTCATGAAATATTTTGTCACGCTAACCCAAACAAGAGCTTGAGTTTTTTTTAATTCCAGAATTAAATAAAAGCAAAGTCGATGGTGCATCATCGCAAACCGCTTCCCACTTGAAGCGAAGTTGAAAGATGGCAAAAAGTTCAACCAGGAATGACCCAATATCAAATTCTGAGTTAAAAAAAGAAATTCTTGTTTTGACCCCTGTGACGTTAATAAACAGGGGGTCAAATCCCAAAAAATCGTAACGTAATTTATGCGTCCAGCGATATTGATTGCATATACAAAGTTTCATTTAAAATGTGCCTGAAATTGCATTTTATGGTACTTGACCTTTTGACCCCACCCTAGGGCCCCAGAGCCAAAAACGATATTGCTCTTGCACTTTTCGTGCCATGTGGTGAGTGATCATAACTACCAAGTTTGGTGAATTTCTGCACAACCGTTGAGATGGAGATACGTGACGGAGAGGTAAACAGAACCGATTACAATATCCCCCCCCCCATTTTTTTTGGGGGGGGAGGGGGGATAACTATCGAGATTTATAGTTGAAACTTTACCTTGAAAGATTCATTCATTTTGAAAAGGGCATTTTGTCAAATATCTCTTAAAAAGTCCATGAAAAGACAATCAATCTAGTTTTGAGAGACTTCAGGAATGAGCGACTGTTACGGAGCAGTCATATATTCACCACATGATTGGAAATGTTGATAGGGTACCGTATTTTCCAGTGTATTAACCGCACATTTTTATCCGTGGAAAAAAGTTAAAAGTTGGGGGGGGGGGTGCGGTTAATACACAGGTACAGAAAAGAAAAAAAACATCAGTGTTAAAAACAATCAATTTTTCAATGCTGAATTGAAATTCTGTTGATGTTGTTATGGATCTGGGGTTCAAGTTTCACCACAAGGGGAAGCAATCGAGTTCCTCACGAACTCCCAGTCTTGAGGCGACTGAGCACGGATAACTCCGCATGCCATCAGGTGACTAAGCAACCATGAACGCCGATTGGTCCTGCTAATCCTTTCAGGGGTTCACTACTTTGCGTAGATACCTTACCTGTGGGAAGCCGCAACAAAGGGGGGGGGGGTCTTGTGTCCTCAATGCACACTCAGATTACTGCCGAGAGTAATACAGTGAGTATGCATTAGCTAACAAGAGCAAATCACGTGGGGTCGAACTTCCCGGCTACACTACATGCAGACAACGCTGGACCAATGGAGGAAAAGACACTACTAAATGTACACAATGATAGCAATATATTGATAAAGCGAGGGCGAGGAAAGGCATGTGGAACAATAAGTTTTAATACATAGCAATATACAGGGTGGCCTGAAAGTCACTTTACCCGTTCCCAGTGAAGCATTGTTCTTGAACTCTTTTAATATTCAGGTTTTATTGTCCAGTACCTACAATAATTAATTTGTCATTGTATCTGTATGTGCTCCATCATTCTTCCGAGTTAGTGTTTCCGCATACCATAGCGGGCGAGGGGCGAGGGCAGAGGGGAAGGGACGGAGGGAAGTGCGAGAAATTTATCAGGGGTAAAGTAACTTTCGGGCTACCCTGTATACAGCAGGGGAAAGCAAGGATTTGTGAGGTATGGCAAAAGAAATACAAGTATTTACAAAAGAGGACAGTGCAGAGCTAGCCTGATATCAAGAACTTACACACACTTATTTGTACTAACATGACAGGTGCCATCAGACACATACCCAAGAAAGATAGAGACAGTACGAGTTGGGCAACCTCTTTAATACCTGGCAAGGTTGATGGGCCTACGCTTTCCAGTCACGTAGGAGGGGGAGGAGCGTAGGAAAGCTGAGGATGTCCAAGGTGTGTGGTCGGAGGAGGTGCAATGAGGTTGATATACGTTGATTGGCAATGCAATGCGGAGAGGAAGGTGTAAAGATGTGAATCAGGGGGTTTTGGAATTAAAGAAAAGAGCATGTGAGAGCATCGACTACCATGAATGTGAGAGGTCTGTTCATGTAATGTCTAATGAGGTAAACTGCACGGTCTGGCACCTGGCATCTGGCTTGGTTGTGGACTCCATTCTGCTCTGTGACCCCAGGAACAAAAGGCAGGCCAGATGAGAGAGCAGAGCAGAGATGGTGGGCCAGACGAGAGAGCCCTCTGATTATTCCCCAGTGGGGGTGGTGCTTGAGAGCAGAACAGGCGGAGCAATAGGTGTTCTACAGCACCCTCATTGGTGCACGGAGTGTTACCACGGCTTTGTCCCCACCTCGGCAAGGATTTTGCACTGTAAATGGCCTCATTTGCTCTGCACTTTGCCACACAACTAATCTCTGAGATTAACATGGAGAGGGGTATTTGGTCGCGCGGCTCGGTCATGAACACTCTTCCTCGTCCCCGCTGGTCCCAAGAGGTTGTGGTGGTCGTTAGTGATGACTGTGGTTGAGTGATAGCAGCGGTGTATCGTGTAACGGTTGTGGTGCAGCGAATTCATGATGAAGGCAATTGTGGTCGTTGCGGCATTAACGGTGAGTGCAGGTGAGCTTGAGTTGGGGTCTGATGATGTGGGGATTATTATGAAGGCATTGCAATGGTCATGTTAAGGTTGTAGCGTTGTGGTTCGAGACGAGTGTCGGTTGAGCAATGGCGCAAAGTTATAATGTGAAAGGCCGCACGTATGCCAAATAACTGTCTGCTGATATGCGTACATGCTTGCGTGATAGAAGTGTCGTGTGTGAAGCAAAATAAATAAGGATAAAGAATGCAAATAAAGCCCATGCAACACATTTTGTCCCTTAACCCCACGAGACAAAAGGGAAGGGCTATCAAAAACGAATAATAATTAATTAACTGTCTCGGGACTGCAAAATGTTGTGTCCCATTGCCTAGGAGGGAGTGCCAGTTTCGCAGAGCTGCAACAATATTATTTTTTTGAAACCAAGTTGTTTTAGCATTTTCAGGACTCCATGGATGTTGCCAAATCAGCAGACATGAATCAGAGCTTACAGGAAATTAATATAGTTTGATCACCTGGTGTGAGCCAGAGCTTTTGTTTTCAAAATGGAGACACGTCTCGAGAAGAAAAAAAATTAATCACGAGAACGGCACTCGTTAGAGCGCATACTTCCACCAGGCTGAACAGTTTATGTTTTGTATCCCACTGATAGGTCAGATCTGAATCTGGACCTTGACCACAATCTAACCAGCTTGTTTTTGTACACTTACCCAACTCATCCAATTAGTTTTCTCACAATTCGTCCACAACTTTTTGAGATATGTTGTACATTGTTTTTGGCCCCGACTCTCAATGGTGAAGATCATTTAAAATAATTTTAAAAATAAAAAAACAAGAAAAACCTCGTATCCGCATCTGGATCTTCACCAAAATCTAATCAATTTGTCCTTGTCACACACCCAAACCATCCACCAAGTTTTGTCCGAATCCATCAACTTTTTTTGAGATATCCTGCTCACAGGCAAACAGGACAGGACAGAAAGACAGACAGACATGGGGATGAAAACATAACCTTGGTCCACCTTCAATAAATATTTGTTTGAAAATAAAATATTTTGTTGCCACTTGATAATGATGAATTAAATGTGTTATAAAACTGAAATTGACCCCGAGAGTTATAACACAAAGGGGAAAGTAGATGTTACAACAAAGCTTATGGTGTCTTATGAGCATCCCTCTCATGAAAGATCACCTGTTTAGAAAGAGCACCTTGGGTTTGGCACAAGGGGAGGTCTCTCAAGATATTGTCTAGTTTTTTTGTCAAAATAGTCCAAGGGACTCCAATGTTTGTTCATTTTTAAAGAAATAAGTAGAGATGACATAACTACACTCTTAACCGATTATATATATATATATATATATATATATATATATATATATATATATATATATATATATATATATATATATATATATATATATATATATATATATATAAATACTGTACTCTCTTTGATGACTGTATGTTGATCCAATAACGTCTTGAACGATCATTGTACATCATGTATCCAGATCACTGCACTGAATTAATTTAATCTTAAATGGTGGTTAATTTTAGGAACCATTACTAAAAGGTCTGCATGTTTTTTTTTTTTTAACTCAACATATATGGGGTGTTCATAAAGCTCTACAAAAGAGGCAATCGTCCAAGACCCCCCCCCCCTCCCCAGCCCACCATCCTTCCCACAGTGCCAAAAAGTAAAAACTATGGCGTGTCTTTAAATATTGCACGTATTGCATTTGGAAAAACTTTTTAACACCGCAATTATCATCACAATTTCATTGTTTCATATTTCAGGCCAAGATATGGTACAACAGGAACAAAGAACTTCATGTCATCCCCGATTCTGACCCCTGATCTTGAAAACTCCAACATTAACCCTAACAAACCCAATCCCAATACTGTCCCCCTCACCCCCTCCCCCCATCTCCCTCACCCCCTCTCTCCCAGTCTCTCTTACCCCCTCTCTCTCCATCTCTCTCACTCCCTCTCCCTCCGTCTCTCTCACCCCCTCTCCCTCTCTCCTATTTATCCATTCTCTTGCTGGTTGCGAAGAAAAAAATGATTGCTGTTTTCACCATCGAGTCAAAATTTACTTTTCGTTTCCAGAGGGCAAATTTGACGAACATTATTTTGATTTATTTTAATAAGACTTACCTTCAAAATGATCTCGCAGTGCATTAAAATGACCACAGATTTCCTTCTGAATAATACTCGATTCATCTGAAATAGCAAGAAAATAAAGACAACTCGAGATTTTTATTTAATAACTGGGGGAACAGGTGGGGGAAGAGGGTGGGTGGGTGATAAGAGCAAGAGGAATGGGATGTTGAATATAAAGTCAAGTAGAGTGAAAGCTGTAGCAGGTAAGCTACACAAAATGAGATATTTATTACCATGCGTTATCCCACAGTTTTGCAGGGTGAGGAGTGCATGTGTGAGGTTAAAAGCCTCCAGGTGACATCTCCATGTTCCACTGCAAATGAAGTCTCGCAGTGGAGGATCGGCAGGTAAGAACACAGGTTGCTTAAAGAGGAAGCCAACAAGAGGGGAGACAAGGGAGAGCGATGAAGAATGTGTACAGTAAACAAGGCCTCATTAACATGGTATACCTTTGGAAAGAAGGTAAATATCTCATGAAATGGAACTCAAACATGTTTATTCTCACTTGGGATAAGCAGATCTTTACAACATTGCTTGGCCAAATTTTAGAGAACAGCTTTACACCAAGTGGATTAAATTACCTTTTTACAATAAATGTATTGAGGCTCATGGAAGACCACACAACATGGGGGTAAAAGGAAAACAGGAAAAGAAGAACATATTGATGCATCACAGCACAAAAGGAGTTGCAGGTGAAAGGTGGGAACAGGATCTCAGTGGGTGTAGTAAAGCTGAGAGGTGGAAGTGGGAGGCACGAAGGGCACATATTTGAAAACCTAGAAGGAAGAGATTCAGAAAAACTCAGGAAGACTTCCACAAGCAGGAGAAGAGGGAGATGAATGATCAGAGGTGAATTAAGTTTTGATTTGAGGAGAGTAACAAGGATAGGGTTTCTGGTAGAATGCATGTGACGTGGAGGGGCAGAAAGGAGGGCGGGCAGGACCAGAATGGCATGAAACTTGAAGGTAATCAATCTGCATGCAGCGAGCGAGAAGCAGACCGAGAGACTCGGCCTCCTTTCACGAGTCATCATGAACGAGGAGGGTGTGAATGACAGTGTCAACAAGTCAAGGATCATGGGAATTAATTGGTGTTCAATTCAAAGAGGTCCGATCTTAATTTGCAACCATTCATCCATTTACACTGCACGTGGATAGCCCAGAGAGGGAGATGGCTACAGGCAAGGTCTGATGCATCCATTGTTCCAATAAATCCCAAAGATTCCATGTGGGATTGAGGTGGTCACTTTAACATTCTGTTTGGAGCGAATTCTACAATTATTTATTATGTAATATGTAAATATACCCCAATTATATGCAGCATCTTATGATGGAAAATGGCATTTTCGTGAAAGGCGAGGATGGTGGGACGGGGGGGGGGGGAGGAGGGGTGATAGTGGGAGGTTGGGAGGGGGCAGACAAACTGAATATGCTGAAAGGCACAAAAATCAATCAAGAGCATCCCATTAATGAAGATTAATGAGTTGGCATGTTTCTAGTGTATCATACAACTGTGAAAGTAAATAACAAAGACTTAAAAGCTACTTATGAAAAGCCTTCACAATTAATTTCCTTTCACCGCTCACTCACACCGCTCACCTTGACGACATTCTCCCTTGCCTTCTCTTCTGGCTGATTCTCCTCCAGCAGCCTGTAAATGGCTATTAGTTCTCTCAGCAGAGAGGACAGTGCTGACAGGCTGGCGCTGGCTTCTTCAACTCCACCACCATTAACAACCAGGGGTGCTGGTATCGCATCAGCTGTTGCAGCGTCGCCACCGGCTGATCCTGACACCTCTACAGCCATGTTGGAACCACTTCCTTTTGCAACACCTGATGTTGCTATGGTTACTCCACGAAGGGTAAGTGCACGAATCCGCAGCCAAAGTCGAGATGTTTCAATTGAGCGGGAGAAATCTGATGGATATGGCTGCCTGGGGAGGGGGAGGGGTAAGAGGGAGGGAAGGGGAAGAGGGAGGGGGGAGAGGGAGGGGGAGGGGATAATTTGAAGTCAGAGCAACATAAAAAAAACAACACAAGGATCTTGAAGATGCATACCATTGAGGAAATGACAAGGCAGAAAGGCAACCACAAATGTTAATTTATTTTAATTTTTATAAACGTTCTGCATTCAACAAAGCAATTAAACTATTCACGTCGTTTTAAAGACAGGGACAGAACTCACTGTTCATTTGGTTCAAAATTCATTGATATATCGAAATCGCGGTTGTCACGGAGATGATCCCATGGGATTCTGTCTCCCTCCATTGCCATAGCAATGCTTTCCTGTAAGGATTGGTTTCTGTGGGTTTAAACAAAGAAAAAGTTGTAATGTTCCATTGACAGCAGAATCTTGCAGTTAGGTGCTGCACAAGGTTCTCATCCATATGCAACGTTATAACTTGTGAACCATTAATATCTAATCTTTCCTCCATTTCTTTCATCTTCCATATAAAGGACATATTCCTTTCTTTTGCCCAACTATCATCGCTGCAGACTGCCTCTCTAGTATTCAGGTCAGGTCAGGTCAGGTACAAGAGCATACGCCGGAGCAGCACGTCGCTGCGTCCACTTTCTGCCGGAACTCCAGGGACCTCCGTCTGGCAATCCCCCAGGCAGATGCCTGGCCCATCTCCATGAGATATTGATCAACAGGCTGCAACCACGAGGCACGTGGTCTGCCCACTGGCCTCCTCCACTCACGAGGCTCCCTCGCCGAGAGAATCTGGTGAGCAGGATCAGCGTCAGGAAAACGAGCCACATGTCCATTCAGCCGCAGCTGATGCTCACGGACTATTCAGGTAACAAATCTCATTTGAGTCTCTCTCAGCAACCGCTCGTTGGACACAAAGTCCAACCAGCGATAGCCAAGGATTCTCTGAAAAGACCTGGTACCAAAGGAATTAAGTCTCTGTCTCAGATCCCTGGTCAGAGTCTAAGTCTCACATCAATAGAGCAAGGCTGGAAGCACAAAGGACCTGAAGACACGGACTTTCGTCCTCCTGCACAGGTAACGGTAGCGTCACACCCCATGATCCAATGAATCCATGTCTCCCCAAGCCTGACCCAGATGTCTATTAATCTCTGGCTCACAACCAGCAGAGACATGAATTTCACTACCAAGGCATCCTGATTCACTGAATGGAATGCTTTGCAGAGATCAACATAGGCTGCAAGCAGCCCTAGCCGAAAATCTCGTCTGCATTTGGTAAGGACCCGAAGAGCAAGGATACAGTCAATCGTTGACCTCTTTGGTGTAAAGCCTGACTGCTATGGACGCTGGTGCTCAAGCAGATGGTGGCGAACCCGATCAAGAATTATCCGAGCAAAGACCTTGCCCAGCACTGAGAGCAGCGTCACCCCTCAGTTGTTGTTGCAGTCTTGGTAATCACCCTTCCCTTTCCAGAGAGGGACAACAAGGCGCCTCTTCCAGTCAGTTGGGATGATGCCTGTGTTCCAGGCAGAACACAGAACTGCATGCAACAACATGAGTACAGCATTTCCATCAGCCTTGAGAAGTTTGGTATGGATGCCACAGATCTCTGGAGCTTTACCCCATTTCAACCGGTTCACGGCAGCCTGCGTTTCCACAAACGAAGGTGGATCACAGTTGTTTGGAGGGTCAGCAATACAGATAATAACACCCTTGACATTCAACTCAACTGGTGACAGCTGGTGGATCAGCCTGATACAGCCGCTCAAAATAACCGGCTCAGCGGGTCTTCACTTCGGACTCCTCTGCCAAGAGCCCACCACCCTCCACTCTAACTGCAGTGCACAGAGGGACAGGCTTGGAGGAACACAATGCACAAATTCCCCTGTAAGCAGGACAAGAATCACTTGACCACAGGTGATGCTCCACCCCTCACGGATTCCTCGCACATAGGCTTCCTTGTCCACCTTTCCTGTACAGTTTTACACCTTTAGCACATGTACAGTTTTACGCCTCAACTCCCTGAACAGCTCAGCTCTGCCATTAAGCCTGGCCCTGCGACTCTCGTCAATGGTATCCAGTGTCCCTTGAGACACAAAATTCTTCTTCACCCTCTGGTGAGTTCCAAGACATCTACCGGCAACATCAAGGATAGTGGCCTTGAAGGCACTCCACAACTCTTCAGGATTCCCCAAAGCACCCAGATTCCCCAAATCCCCACTCAGCCTGTTCGCAAAAACTCCTCAGCAGCTACCCTCATCCTTGAGCTTGCCAACATCCAGCCTCAGCTGGGATGGTACCATTCTCCTGGATTTAAGCAGCAACTTCAGAGTAGCAACAAGCCTGTGGTCGGTTTTGAGGAACTGAGCACTCCCGTGGATCCTGCAGTTCCGGATCATCCTCCAGCGACCATCAATGAGCACAAAATCAATCTCCTTTGCAACACCACCAGTGTTGGAATACCAAGTCCAGCGATGAGCCTTTGGGTGCTGAAACCATGAACCAACCACCCAAGCATTCCTCGCACCATTATTGAGGTCTGCCGTTGCTTAGCCATTGTTGTCGATCTGTGCTACTATGCACAAAGTCTTTATTGATCCACCACACCTGACCAAAAATTTTAGTTTCCCATTTGTTTTCCTTGATAAGCAAACTTGCCGTTCTCTTGCCTTGCCATATACTCGAAGGCTCTGTATCCAAGGAGGAGGAGGAGATTGGGACTGTACTCTGTGCAGAGCGTTGGTACTGCTGCAGTAGTTTCCTTGGCTATTGGGCACAATTCTGGACAGGTCGCCACTCCGATACAGTATTCCAGCATTCTGGCACTCATTTTGCCGACCTCGGAAGGATGACAGGTCGAGTTAACCCCACCTGGTATTAATTCAATAGCTGAGCAGGATTTGAACTCAGGACCCAAGGATCCAAAGCCCGTCACCCTAACCATTAAACCAACACCAGGCATAATCCTGGTGGTGTTGCAAAGTAGATTGACTGTGTGCTCATAATGTATCCAAGCAGTCTCACTTAAAGCTGGCTGTGCTTCAACTTTGTCACAAACATGTGCAATACTTCACTGCATTCCTCCTCAGCTAACCCTCAAATTGTTTTTGCAATCTGCTCATAAAAACCCTGTTCCACTTTATCAAATCAAAGATTTTGCTCCCAGTTTTCATTCTGGAATTCCAAATTTCTCAAGGTAACACTTCAAGCAGCTGCCTCCCAGTTTAGCAGCTTATAGGCTCAGCTGAAGTGTCTTGAGACACTATCCTGAGAAATGCGTTTGTTTTACTTCTTTGTACATTTTATGTTTTGCAATTCTTGCCATGATTTCTCTTCCTTTTTTGTCATGATTTCCTTCCTCAACTATGATTTCTCTTCCCTCCAATATCCTCTTTGCACTTCATCCCTCTGCTCTTCTTCATTTGATTTACCAATGACACCTTTCTCTGTGCATCTTGCACAAATGTCACCATGGTTAAAAAAGTTACATTCCCATTCAACTCAGGGAGAACGAGATGAGGTGGTAGAAGAGACGTCAAAGGTGGAATTGGGTTGACCTGTTTTGTGTTCACATCTCATGATACTTGGATCTCAAGTTTGAATCCATTAAACTATATTGATTTGTCCAATATCTGCAAATGTCCATTTAATTCATATTAAAGTACAATGAAGTATCCAAATGCCCTTGTCAGACATTGCTTCACGTACAAGCTCCTCCTCTATTTTCTATGGCAGACCACGCACAGAAGACCAATCACTTAAACTACCTTTTTTGTATCCAATGATGAGGCTCGTATGAGAGACTACACAGAACGTATGACAAAAAGACCAGGAGACAAGAGGGTCGGGAGAGGGAAGGACAAAACAGTGGGGAACACTGGCATTAGCAGATCTGTGGAAGGGAGAGGGATGGGGTGGGGTACATGGGGTAAACAAGATGGACCTCACATTGAGCCAAAACCTGTCCTGAGCAGACCAAATTTCAAAGATGACCTCAAGAGGGATATGTCTCACTATTCTCCACAGAGCTAAGTTCATGCAACTCATCTTCTTGCAAGGTACAAGGCATTCAAGAGCTCGAAGGAGCATGCCACTTCACTTTGGGCTGGAGCTCCAGCTCTATCATCCATCTCTCTCCATTATCGACCCGTCTCTAGCCCTCATCGTCCAACCCACTTAATGTTTGTCTCCCTAAATCCAGACTGACAGCTAACCTTCAATCCTTCATCCTATTTTCCTCCCATCTGTGGAATCATGATCTCGCTTATTTTCAGCTTTTCCACTCGCCCTGTTGGTCCTTCCACCTGGTTGTCTTTCCCTTCTCATGATAAGTATCCATGTCTCCAGCTTTTGTCGTTCATCTATTTTATGAACCTAGACATCCGTAGGAATTTTTAAAAAGTGGGACACAAAAAAGGAGTGTTATTGCTAACCATTCGTGAAAAGTTGTGATTATCCCTCGACAACAAAAAGCGAAACCATTCTCATGACATCATATCCCCAAATCACCCTTGTGGTGTTATTCCCATGAGTGTGACAAGGAGGGCCAGTTCAGTGCGAGCCAATGCAAGATCCAGCGAAGCAGAAAGGCGCTCACGGAATGATACCACTTCAGGAACTTGAGCAAATGAGCCGAATTTGAACGCCTGAATGATGTACTCTGCAGTCTGTGAAACAAAAGGCAGTGGAGAAAGGCAAAGGGGTAAATTTGAGCATGATGAGAAACAAATGAGAACAGGGCGAGAAGCCAAAGACACAAGAGAGAATCGAGGAAGACCGAGAGAGCTCCACAAGTTTACTTACTTGTCCATAACTATCGCCCAAGAGAGGCATTTGCAATGATTTGCAGAAAGATAAATGTGAGGAAGGGCGACTGAGAGAGGCAGACTCACCTCCTTATGCTGCGCCCGGTGAAACTTCAGAAGAGGTGAGTACACCAGCCCAGCAGTGAAGAACTGCCCAGAAGCTGGCACCTGAGACATCACCAGATAACTGACAGGGAGTGTTGAACACATACAGATGAGCAAGCTCAAGTTAACTTAACTTGGCAAAGTTAACTTTCATGGTAAAATGCTGGTTGGTTAAAGGGGGAAAAAAATAAAAATAAAAAAAATTTATGAATCAAGTGAAGGTTTCAATTATGCTTCACGATCCGACTATCACCAACACTTTGTAATAATATTGTTAGTAAGTTAAAATGAAAGGCTCAACATTAACATTTGCCCAACCAAACTATTGACTTGGTTGCCTGATCAGACAACCTCATTATCGTGCCTTGAACATTCATATCGACAATATTGAATAAATGTACAAAACGACCTCCTGGATCGATAATGAAAGTTAACAGTAATGTGGTTGTTACATGTTATCTTTCGTGTGAGCACTTGCAAAGGTAATCTGAAAGGCGGTGTGTGTGTGTGTGTGTGTGTGTGTGTGTGTGTGTGTGTGTGTGTGTGTGTGTGTGTGTGTGTAAGTTGCTGTTGTTGATTGCTGTTTCCACCCATGAGTGAGTTTCAGGAGATGGAGAGAGAGACCTATTGTGATTAATAAAAGTTGTGCCTGCAAATTACACAATATCTATCTCTGCCCCTCAATTTGGGCTCACAATCAAAACACACACACACACACACACACACACACACACACACACACACACACACACACACACACACACACACACACACACACGTTAACCGTTTAATATTTCACTGGGGTTGAATTTGTACATGGAAACAATCAACAAACACTATTATTGCAAATAGATGGAGGGATGTGGACAGGCATCAACCATTATTCAAATAAAGATGTCAGGATGGGTTCACATGATTTCTTGTGACCATGCCTACCTTGTTGGCATTCTTTTTGGCAAATCATCCCTACATTCTTTTACATTTTGAAAGAAATGTTTTTACCTCTGCCACCGAAGGTAGTTATGTTATCATCACTGTCCGTCCCTCTGTCTGTTAATAGGATATCTCAAGAAGTTACGGACGGATTCGGACGAAATTTGGTGGATAGGTTGGGTGTGTGACAAGGGCGAACTGAATAGAGTTTGGTTAAGATCCGAACCGGGGACATTTCAAACTCGGTGCAATTGTATACAGTGCACGCGCTGTAAAAACACCCCTATACATTAATTTGAGTCATGTTGATCCTTTGTAGTAAGTCTGGATGTAAATGGCAAAGAACTGGAGTAGCATGACAAACAAACACACAAACACCAGTCCATGAATTACAGTAAGGACACCAAGAATATCAGCTGCTAAAAATAAGAAGGAAGAGCCTTAACAGGTGAGCAGTATATTTTGAAACGAGCTCTTATGGACCTGTAATAAGCACTTGAGTTAACTTTTACTTTGGGTATGTCCTTATAACCGATTAGAGCCTAAATATGGGTACTAACTGGCCAACATATCGTTTAGACTTTAGAGGGTCCCTTTTGTGGTTGCATACAACCTTTGTTGTTTCAAACAGTCCGACAGTATTTACAAAGATATATTTACCCCATGAACCCTGTGCAGCTGAACTTGACCCCTTGTACTTCAATCCAATAGCCAATGGCATTCATGGCGTTTACCCATTGGCCAAATGCACAATGACGTCGTGGTGAAATGACAAAAGTCTGATCTTTCCATAACATGCAATATATAGATGACATATTACAAGCTGTGAAGTGGCACACACCGAACATCTTGTCACACACAATAGAAAAACCGTTTCCTTCCAAATACTGTGTCCCAAACCCTTTGCTAACTATACCCACCGTACCCAGTGAAACCTACCTGCCCCCGGACTCTGTCGTTTGCACCTGAGAAGGTGGCAAAATTTCTGTCAAGTGCCAACCCTCGACAATGACTCTCCAACTGAACCAGATGGAATCGGCTCACGTGTCCTAAAAATCTGCTCTGGGACATCCTCTGCTCTTTTCACACAATCATTTGTACTAGGTCATCTTCTATCTGCTTTGAAATCAGCAAACATCACTGCATTCCATAAAAAAGGTGCAAAAACTGATCTCCTCAATGACAGACCTATCAGCTTACTTCCAATCAACAGCAAGGTTATGGAATCCATCATCGCAATTGATATTCAATCCTTTTTCTCCAAAGGCCCAATCTCAGATCATTAATTTTGATGCAGGCCAGGTCACTCCACCTTGGACATGCTGTTCTGACTCTCCCAACAACAAATGGAGGCCTTCGATGTCAGACATGACATCAGGGCAGTCTCTCTCGACATATCTCGAGCTTTCGATGCAGTCTGGCATCCTGTCTTACTCTTCAAAGTCTCTGCCTATGGCATCCAAGACCAACAGCACACATGGCTTACCAACTTCCTCCACTTTCATAGACAACTAGCATAACCCACGCTCTGCGCGACATGTTGGGGTGGGTGTGTTTGAGAAAGGAACTGATGCAGAGTATCAGTAGTAATTTTACTTTAATGCAGAAAGTGGAATACGATTTCACTGTTTCAAACCATTTTATTTACTTTATTTGTACCATGCACCTCATAAGGTCTTTGAGATAATGTAAGCCGAATATCACGTTACTCGAGCACAGAACAAAGTCGAAGATAGCGTGACACAAAACCACAAACTCGGAAATAATATATAAGATGGCTCTCAATGGAATCCTTTCATCTCCTCTCCCTATCAAGGATGGAGTGCCTACCCCAAGGGAGTGTTTGAAGCCACATCCTATTCATGATTTTCATCAACGATCTCTTTGACTCTGGAAAATCCTCTTGATCATTTTTCTGATAACTCCACTCTCTGTCATGACATCCTTCATCCCTTAGATAGCCAAGCAGCAGTCTCTTCCCTCTCATCAGACCCTGATAAAAATCACAAACTGGTCAAACACTTGAAATATGTCTTTCAATCCTGACAAATCTCACACTTTCACTCTATCTCCAAAAAGGACCATCTGGCAAACCCTTCCATCGACTTTCTTAATAATTCTCTTGAGAAAGTTCACTCAAACTCCTGAGTCTCACTATCAGCCATGATCTTTCTTGGGCAAACCAGATTTCAAAGTGGGCCGACAAAGCCAGCCGCCGAATGGGCATCCTCCGTCGTGCAAAGTCCTTCTTTGGTACACCAAAACTCCTATCCACCAACAAAGCCTTCATCCACAGCTTGATGGAGTACTTCTCTCCCCACTGGGCTAGCATCCCTACCTCACACCTTGTTCAGCTTGACGCTGTGGAAACCAAGGCCTTCAAGATCATTGAAATCTCCCACGATGAAGCCGAGTCTATGGGCCAATCACTCTCCATCGCAGACAAGTCGGTGGTCTCTGTCTCCACTGCCTCCTTTCTGGTTTTGCGCCCACTGCTCTTTCCGTGGTTTGTCCCCCTAGGTTTCTTCAGGGAGCATGCGGTCCACCGGCAACCCTCTTCTGGTTAAACTCCCAAAATCCAGAATCACTGCTCACCTCTACTCATTCATTCCTCATTTTTTTCTGCCCGTGGAACCAACTTCCACATTCTCTTCAATCTTATTATTCCCTCCTGGTCTTCAAGACAGCCTTTTACCAACATCTCAGAGCATCCCCAATCTAAAACCATGATCTTTTCTATCCCTGTTAACTCCCTACCACCACCCCAAGCCCACCTCTTTCCAAATTTCCAGTTTTCCCTTCGTGAGCATTTGCGTCTGTATCCATATTGTCCACCCCGTGCACCCTCCCCGACCTCTCATTCCTCCCATCCCTTATTTGTCCAAATCTCTCTCTATTTTGCCCCTCAACCCTGCTGTTGGTGCCCCCCACCCCCTCTTTATACTGTTCCTTTTGTTATATTGCATCCTGACTCGTTCTGAGTCATCGCTCTTTCACGAGCCTCGATTTACGACGCAAAAAAACGCTTCATCCAATAGATTGGGTAAATTTTATGCCTGCCTTAATGTACTTCATTAACATGTCCAAACAGAGTGATCCTGGCTCACCCCATGCTCTCATGCTGAACATGTTTGGGCTCCAGGGCCGCGTAAGCTGCGAGACTCCCCGACAATGCTCCAAGTTCTCCGTACAAGCGCAGCTGAGCCAGTCGTAGCTGCGGCGCAGCGGGACACTGCATCACGGCCCATTCTAACAAACCGAGGGCACGCCAAATCGCCCGGCCCTGCCCTAGACGTATGTGCATACAAACAAAACAGAAACACAATACACACATGAAAGAAAAAAAAAGAAAAGAGCCAAACCATTTTATTGCAAACTAACCCCTGGAATTTACATCATGCATGATTCACAAAACACAAGCTGCACTTAAGGAAAAAATACAAAGCTTTATCCCAGTTGCTTGGTCGAATTGACATTTAAGAACCAACGTCCTACAATGCAACTGGTTGTGCCATATCAATGTTCTGGCATCAGACAGGCCCAGCACACAATGCCTGACATGAGTTTCCCCATTGTACTATCCAACCCCATTAAAAGCCGCAAACGGTGACATACAAGCTAAAGATCTCACCGCTCTCCCTCCATTCATCAAGCACCAGGTGTGTGGCGAGCAAGCAGAACCCCTCACCAGGACGCATATCCGTATGCAGCAAGCACTCATCTGAAAGGGATGGACAAATATAATTGCCAGAACACTGTTTTGAACCATATTTTGGTGAAAATAAATCGCACAGCGAAATGAAAGGTAACGGATTCAATGAATTTTTTTGCATTAAATCTCGTGCATATCGTTTCACATAAAATGAGCGAATATTTATTTTTCATTTTCAAAAAAGTCGATTCTCATTACCCAGAGTGAGTGCGTGGCGAAATAGCAGTGCAGCAGTTTGTGCAAGTTTGAGGCGCACGTCAGCTTCCAGGCTAAGGTGTAGGCCCAGTACACGTGCAAGCTCAGCTAGGCACTCCCCACGCCTTAGTGCTTCAAGATCACGTGGGAAGGGAGGGAAAACTTTGGGGAGTGTTATCGAAGAGGGAGAGGAGATGGGTGAAGTCACAGTACTAACAGGGGGGGATTCAATGCTGGTAGGAGCCGCCATTTCATTGGTAGGTAGATCTTTGGCTGTCAAAACCCGAACAGCATCTTTGTTAATGGGTAGACTTTGTTTCGGCAGTGGGCTCCCTCTCGCAGAAAATGGAGTGTCCTTAATAGTGAGTTCTGCAAGGCTGCATGGGTTATCCCGAGATATCGGAGAGAGTGTAGAAGATGATGAAGTTGCATTGTCTGACTCCTCATGACTGTGAGTTGGAGTTAAATTACCAAAAGGCAGAGTCCCATTATTTGAAGATTCATTGGAGGCACATTGCAGGTTATTGCATGCCTCGGTCTTCACAGAAGCATTGAAACCACCATTACTCAGACACTGCAACACTTTTCCGTCTGCCAAGTGTGGAGATGAAGCATCCAGTGCTTGATCAATGCCATCATCAGGGCAAATGAATGCAGCACTATTGGAGGGAGGCTTGACCTTGTTGCCAGGTGGTAGAGAGTTACTGAGAGCAAGCGTGGCATTGCTCATCCCAGTCTCCTTAGCTGGATCATTTGGAAGCAAATCCAAAAGGGTCGAGATAAACTGGGGAGGAAAAATTGAAGTTACACAAAATAGAGGGAGAGAGATAAGAGGATGGATATACATACATATATATATATATATATATATTTTTTTTTTTGAAGTATATATACCATATTACAGAGCGTTGGTGCTGCAGAAGCAGTTTCTTGGCAATAATTATACTCGGTGATTTGCTCTTGCCTCCCCAGCACTGTTTGTCTGTGCTCTATCCTTTTAAAATGCTGAGTGTCAAGCAAGGAAGCAGCATGCACCATTTTGAATGTCTTTGGTATGACTTGGTCAGGGTTTGAACCACTGATCTCCCAGACTCAAGAGCAGATGCTCTAACCATTAAGTCACATAGTCTGGTGGATATATATATATATATATATATATATATATATATATATATATATATATATATATATATATATATATATCTATCTCACAAATTATTGAGTGAAAAAGGGCATAAGCAGGAAAGATCCAGATGAAAGATAAAAAACGCTATTTATACAGTTATGCATACACAAGTTAAAATAAATAAAATCCCTTTCTTAACATGGCATGTCCTGAACCTCACCAACATATTATATAGGCTTTCCCAGCCAATTTCAATTTTTTTTCTGCTCAATTTGATTAACATGCATTCAAATTCACAGTTTTACTAATCTGCTCAGACTAAGGTTTGTTCTTCAATATCTGTGCATTCGATTTCATGCATTCATGACGACGTACCCGAAATTATCAAATGCATTTGCTTAATCCTGTTGTGTTTCTTGGCATTCATGATTACATTCCTTTGATCCGGATATTGAATTTTCACACCTGGTTTTTTTTCGATGGGTACAATCAAATCAACATCGCACAATGCGCATGTGATTATGTGTCGGCTTATTTTCTATTTTTGTTTGTGGGCAATCACTTTAGGCGTTGGAGTATTCAAATAAGAATATGATGGCTAATTTTGGTAAGTTCTTATTTTTTTTCCATCACAATTTTTCCTATTTTAATTAAATGACTCCGTTTTTATTTGAATATTTCTTTTGCTTGTTTACATCATTTTAAATTTGTCTAAAATTATACAGGCCCCAGTCTATGCAAGCACAGAAATAAATTTACTTGAAAAACAATACAACAAATCTGCATAGGCATCACCCCATCCCATTTTTATGAAATGAAAAAAAAAGAATAAGTAAATATGAAAAAGTCTTGTTATCTGTTCGGGGTCATCTTTATAATATGAAAAACATGCATTTCCCTGTGAATATTTTATCCACAGGTCCTCTTCTACTTTTTCTGTTCATTTTCAGTTGCTTTCTTCAGCCTTCAATCTCCTCACGTGTAATTCTCCCATCTGATGCACTTTTCATGAGTTATTTGCCCCACATTTTCCTGGGTCACATCTTGTAGAAGATCACTTCTCCACTGTTGACGATTCATGCCTGTGTCACATGCTGCTTCCAGGTTCCTCACTCGGAGCTGTCATTCTGGGAGAGCCAGGTCACTCTTCACGCCAGCCTTGAATGCAGAAGTGGACCATTTCTGTTGGGTTAAGGAAGGGTGAGTAGGGTGGTAGGAACTTCAGTTGGATTTGCTGATTGATACCTGGTGGAACTTGGGCATGCACGTGGGGTATTACATTGTTGTAGATTAGAAAGACGGGCTCATCTGCAGGGAACATATTCTCATACTCATGGGCTGCATCTGCAAGAAATTCCTCAAATATTTCTCTCGTAATGGTCTCAAAAGGCATGTGGTGATGTACGAGCTCAATCTCCCCAGAAACAGCAAAGTTGACATTGAAGTTACGTCCGCATTGGCCATGTACAACACGTCTCACCGGGACACTGTGATGAGCTCTCCCAAAGGAACGCCTCGCCCAAATGTTATAGCCCATTTCATCAATGCAAACACAGTGGGCAAAAACTCTCTGCTCTCAAGAACCACTGAAGATACTTGATGCACATGTCCAGTACAGGAGGAGAGTTTCAGACATCAGGCAGATCCTCTACCAGTTTAATTGTCATCAGCATGCCATCAAGGGTTCTAGCAATGGTGCTGGAAGACACAGTTGGTTTCTCTGGCCGGGTATCTTGTTGGTCATCTTTCATCTTTTTCGGAGTCAGCAGAGGGTTGATATCCAGTATTTCCTGGAGGTCATCTTGCATCTCTTGATAAACTTTGGTGTTACGTGTTCCTCCTGTCGGTAACTTTTCATGACCAGTGCACAAACATATATAGCCACAATTGACAATGCAGTGGATAGCT
This sequence comes from Eptatretus burgeri, assembly GCF_056783735.1. NCBI lineage: Eukaryota > Metazoa > Chordata > Myxini > Myxiniformes > Myxinidae > Eptatretus > Eptatretus burgeri. The sequence continues at coordinate 31,017,085 of NC_140970.1, read as the reverse complement.
TGCCACCAAGTGCATCAGCCAGTTCTAGAGAGTCAGCGTTGTTGTTTTCAAAAGCTTAAATTAGCCTCTCCCTATGTTAAATACTCTCCTGTAATGACCACTGGCAGCCATCTATATTTTAAAAATTAGCTTAAAAGTCCTTGAAGGCAGGTAAGAATTTTAATTTGAAAACATCGAGCAAAGAATCTAATGCAAAAATGTGACAAATGTATGCCCATTGATGAAACTGAATTCTTGATCAACCTCTTTCTACTGGTTGTGGCGAAACTGAATGAACTTGCTGATGATTTCAATTGGAATGTACCTATTTTGCAGCTGAACAAGGTTAAAAGTCCAACGAATGCTCAACTATAAATTGAATTGAATGAACCTTTTTGCTAATTGAATGATGATGTAAAGGTGCATTCATTTTCACGTTTAATTGATTGAGCCCGGGTATTAAATAGAATGAAATTTATTTGAAATTGGCCAGAAAAAAACCTATATTAAAAAAAAACAACTGATTCAAACAAAAAATTATTTACCGTACTTGTTATTGATTCCCTGATTAGAATACAAGGTAACCGGTACCTTATCAATGCTTGATGCATGTTACGGAACCATCATTGAGGTTTGGTGGGGCAACGCATCGTGTTATATATGAACGTCTTTTACCAAACAATTAAATTTCACTACTCTAAAGCAACATTGTTTAACATTTGAATGGCCAGTATTGCAGAAGTTGCCATAATTAGAGGAAATCCAAAGGAGGGAACAAACAACTAATGCATTGCTCTCTCTGGTACCATTATATTGCTGTGCTACATTTACAACGTTGAAATGGGGTTGCACTCTCTCATTTTTTAAATTATATATTTCCTTGTTGGTCTTTGATGCCTAAGGCAAGTGTTTTATGACAAGCAATGTTGGTCTTGACAATGAACGAGGGAGATGTCAGCACCTGCTGTGCCTGTGATTGCTGGATGAGACCAAGGTACAGTTTGATGTCCGACAGACAGCAAGGCCGTGCCCCAAACTGCCACAAGTACTTCCGTAAGAGTTGCACACCGTCTAGAGTATAAAAATAGCAAGATACAACAAGCAGAGGAAAACAGTCAAAAAATCAAATTACAAAGAAAGGCTAACAGCAAACAGAGCTCAAACTCATACAGCACTCAACAAACTTGCCTATCATACCACCCAGTTCCTCTTCCCGTCCATCCTGTTTCAACCTCCACAGCAGCTGGAGACGGGCAAGGCTGGGGCCCCTGATGGGACGGCTGGCATTATCAGCTGTGGACTTTCTATCTGGAGCCTCCAAGCTATCGAGGAATTCCATTAGGGCAAATGGAGTACAGATGGTCTCAGCTTCCCCAGTTCTGTGAATCAAAACCAAAACTACCCTCAAAATATCCAGAAAATTAATACCATTAAAAGTTAGGCGATGTCATCAATGGTATATAAAAAAAACTGAAAATAGAATTTAAACATAAATGGGACATCACACCCTTAAGTTCAAAAGTGTGACAAACTTGACTGTCCAAAATAATACATCCCTCCTTATATGACTCAATTTACGGAATTTCGCGAGGAACGGTCTGTCATCTGTCCTCGCATGCATTTCATCCTGCTCTAGGTTGCTTATGTGCACTTTTCATACTATACTGGTTTCTCACGTTTTTCGTGCCACTTAGGCTTGGCTTGTTTTGGTTCATTCTGTTGTGTTGATCACGCTTGGTACTGTACTGTACAGGATTTCACCATTTTTCAATGATACTTCAGTAAAATGAAGTCACAATGTCTGTAAAAAAAAAAAAAGAAGCTTATTTTCAGCACTAGCGGTGCAGGTTAGTGTCGATCTGCGTAGGTGAACAGGGAGAACAATGAAGGAAATAAACAGGGCTTTACTGAGCTATGCTAACTGCCATAGGAATGAGAGGCTTACACTTTGGGTGTTACCCTTTGTCAGAGAAGAAGATCTCTGTTTTTCTTTGTCTCCATCAAAAGGTGAATCCATGCAGATCGTATATTTCAATCACCAGTACATCCGCTCAGGTCAGGTATGGGAGCATGTGCCAGAACAGCGCGTCGCTGCGTCCATTTTCCACCGGTACTCCAGGGGCCTCTGTCTGGCCATCCCCCAGGTAGATGCCAGGCCCATCCCCATCTCCTTGAGATTCCGGTCAACCTGCTGCAACCATGAGGCACGTGGTTGGCCAATTGGCCTCCTCCACCCACGAGACTCCCTCGCTGAGAGAATCTGGTGAGCAGGATCAGCGTCAGGAAAACGAGCCACATGTCCATACAGCCGCAACTGATGCTCACGGACTATGCAGGTAACAAATCTCATCCGAGTCTCTCTCAGCAACCGTTCGTTGGACACAAAATCCGACCAGCGATAGCCAAGGATTCTCCGAAGAGACCTGGTACCAAAGGAATTAAGTCTCCGTCTCAGATCTTTGGTCAGAGTCCAAGTCACGCATCCATAGAGCAAGACTGGAAGCACCAAGCACCTGAAGACTCGGACTTTCGTCCTCCCGCACAGGTACCGGCAGCGCCACACCCCATGATCCAGTGAATCCATGACTCCCCAGGCCCGACCCAGACATCTATTGACCTCTGATTCACAGCCAGCAGAGACATGAAAATCACTGCCAAGGTAAGTGAATCTCTCCACGAGCTCAACATCCTCACCACAAACAGACACAGACAGGACAGCAGCATCAAAGATGTCATTGAAAGCCTGGATCTTAGTTTTGACCCAAGAAACCCGTAATCCCAGCGGCTCCGACTCCTCATTCAGCACCTCGAGGGCAACCAAAAGGATATCTAAGGTCTCCGCAAAGATGACTGCATCATCTGCGAAATCAAGGTCCGAGATCTTGACATTCCCAAACGATGCACCGCAGTTTGATCTCTCCGACATCCTCCCGAGAATCCAGTCCATGCAAGAGCTGAAAAGTGTGGGGGCCAGTACATACCCCTGACGAACTCCAGTAACAACTGGAAATAAGTCAGAGATGGTACCACCACATTTCACAGCACTCTGAGTACCAGAGTAGAGTTCAGACATCAGATCGATCAGTTTTGGTGGCACCCCACGAAGACCAAGAATCCTCTAGAGGGTATCCTGAATCAATGAATCAAACGCTTTACAGAGATCAACATAGGTAGCAAGCAGCCCCTGCCGAAACTCTCGTCTGCGTTCGGTGAGGACCCGAAGAGTAAGGATACGGTCAATCGTTGACCTCGTTGGTGTAAAGCATGACTGCTCTGGACGTTGGTGCTCAAGCAGATGGTGGCGAACCCTATCAAGAATTATCAGAGCAAAGACCTTGCCCGGGACTGAGAGCAGCGTCACCCCTCGGTAGTTGTTGCAGTCTTGGCGATCACCCTTCCCTTTCCAGAGAGGGACAACAAGGCCCTTCTTCCAATCAGTTGGGATGATGCCTGTGTTCCAGGCAGAGCAAAAAACTACATGCAACGACACGAGTGCAGCATTTCCACCAGCCTTGAGAAGTTCAGCACGGATGCCACAGATACCTGGAGTTTTACCCCGTTTCAACCCGTTCACCGCAGCCCGTGTTTCCACAAACGAAGGTGGACCATAGTTGATTGGAGGGTCAGCAACAGGGATTGTAACACCCTTGACATCAAACTCGACAGCTGGTGGATCAGCCTGGTACAACAGCTCAAAGTAACCGGCCCAGCGGGCCTTCACTTCAGACTCCTCTGTCAAGAGCCTACCACTTTCTGCTCTGACTGCAGTGCTCCGGGGGATGGGCTTGGATGAACGCAATGTGCAAATTCCCCTGTAAGTGGGATGAGAATTACCTGTCCACAGGTGATGCTCTACCCCCTCAAAGATTCCTCGCACAGAGGCCTCCTTGTCCACCCTTAGTGCACGTACAGTTTTACACCTCAGCTCCCTGAACAGCTCAGCTCTGCCACTCAGCCTGGCCCTGTGACTCTGGTCAATGGTATCCAGTGTCCCTTGAGAGACAAAATTCTTCTTTGCCCTGCGGTAAGTTCCAAGACATCCACCGGCAACATCAAGGACGGTGGTCTTGAAGGGACTCCACAACTCTTCAGGACCCCCCACAGCAACCAGACCCCCCAAATGTCCACTCAGACTGTTCACAAACTCCTCAGCTACCCTCTCATCCTTGAGTTTGCCAACATCCAGCCTAGGCTGGGATGGTACCATTCTCCCGGATTTAAGGTGCAGACACAGTTGGGCACTAGATATGGATGGCTGTTGGCTCACAAGGAGCTCCTCCGCCCTTTAGGATCCGCTCCATATGTGTTTAAACGGACTACGTACCTACAGGGTGAAATGCGCAGCTACCTCACACTTGACTGGGATCATAGAACACTGTTTGTTCATTCTCGAGGTGAATGTGGAGTGTCTCAACCCGTAGAAAAAAATTCATAACGTTAGGAATAGGGTTATGCATCGAATAAAGGTCACAATTGGCCCGTAATGGTGTCAGAGGCAATAATCGTATGTCACACTTGCCAAAGACCTTTGTTCGGTAAAATCATTGTGGCCCAGCAAGTCGAGTAGGAATAATTGATTCAATTTTGGTGAAGATCCAAATCCGGATCCAGATTTGATAATCAAGTGATTCTCCATCATTGAGAGATGGGGCTAAACTAATATATAGTACGATATCTCAAAATGTTGTGGAGCGATTCAGACTAAACTTGATGGACATGTTGGGAGTGGCAAGGACGAATTGATTCAATTTTGGTGAAGATCCACATCTGGATCTGGACACAAGAGTTATTTAATTTTTAAAGTCATTATTCACTATTGAGAGATAGGGTCAAAAACGATATATAGCATGACATTTAAAAAAATGTATTGGGCCCGATATGTTCTCGTGGATCAGGCATTACGTGGTGGAGGTATGCGCTCTACCAAGTGGCATTCCAGTTATTGTTATTACAGCACGTGCGCTGTATACAATTGCACCGAGTTTGAAATGTCCCCGGCATCATCTACCATGTCTCCGGTGGGTCCGTTCCCCCCCCCTCCCGCCCCACGTGCCTCAAGACAGCCAATGACGGCCGTCCGGTAGATGCAGTGCGTAACCTCGACGGAAATGGCGACAATTGATGGAAATACCCGAGTATTTCAATGGAAATTTGTGAAACTAATATGTTATATATGTGAAAAACATTTAATTTATTGCTTGACGGAAAAAAAACCAAGAAACACTCCCCTCATGTACGAACGAACGAACGAACGAAAGACGTCATTTCCGTCCACCATGGCATTTCGCGCCGAACGCAGAAAGCCAAGTTCTTCTTATGCCATCATTCTCTTTAATATTAGCCATAAACAAGTGTTTCGTCATGCATTAGTAGTTAAAATTTACTTACAACAAGAACGAAAAAATAATCTCCTCAGATTCAACAAGAATGAAAAAAACCCCGAAAACATCAAGTGCAGGACAAGACCAATCGAGCTGAAGGAAACGATACGGTAACTGCACTGCTCCTGATTGGTCAAAGGACACCACGTGTGTTGTGTGGGCGGTGTTATGCACGAGGATTCCAGGCTAAGTTCTTCTTATGCCATCATTCTCTTTAATATTAGCCACAAACAAGTGTTTCGTCATGCATTAGTAGTTGAAATTTACTTACAATCATTCTTTTGTGGCCTCTTGCCACGCTGTATCGAACGATTTCATTCCTTCTGTTATATATAAAGGTGCTTATCACAATAATAACAAGATTTTTACATTTCAAATATTAAGTACGCTTTTTAATTGTCTTTCAACTGAAAAAGCATAAATTGCATATTTTAACATTAGTGTTCTCATTTGATTCACCACACGCGCTGTATTGAAGGATTTCACTTGTTACTTTTGTTACTAAAAGCAGCCTTGGAAAAACGGCACGATAAGCTATCTATCATCTATATGCCTCAACACGGCATTTGTCTAAGGGGGCAAATGAAGTTGATACAACCTCCGTCGTGTGACTTTTAATCCCCGTGGTAAGTTTGGTTGAGATTGGGTAAGTAACGACCGAATGTACCATGGTCAGATAGACAGACCAAATTGCTTTTTAAGTAGGATTATTAATATTTTATCATTATCGAATTTCTCTGAAATATGTGATAAAAAAAATGTTTGCTGCATTCTTAAGTGAGTTTTTATTTTGTCTTGGGGCCGAAAATGTTTTCCATCGGAACGTATTTCCAATTACACCTTCGAAGTCAATGCGAAAATAGGGTTCGATATATGGAATTTTGCTTAATGTACAACTTTTCAAGAATGTATATATTCTTCAAATCAATGGATGGATATAAATGTTTTCCTGGTTAAAAAAAAAGAAAAAGAAAAAGAAAAAAAGGAAGCACCACCGATGTCATGTCATGCCATATCAAAAACAATGATTATTTCCTTTTCATTAAAGCTACGGCAAATGACTAATTGATAATAAACCAATTCTGTTTTAAAGAGAATCCTCAAATTTATTCCCCAAAGCATAATATTCAGTGAAATTTTACTGATCCTACTAATTATGCTGTTGTTGCTGGACCTGACGCTGACATTTTGATGGAAGGGTGTGAGGTTAAACCTGGGCTCAGCTCACTTGCGATGGCAATCCATGAGGTGAAAGGAAGAATCAAGGAAGAGCTGAAGAGAGGGCCAATCATCTGGACTGTAGTGAATGAGGAACAACAGTAGGTGAAGGGCAATTTTATTAATCAGTCATAAACAAAGCACAACTCAAACAGCTTCGATAGCAGGAAAAAAATCAAGGTTTGAATTGTAAAACGTAAGCCTTGCGAAAATCTAGTGTTCTTCTGTCTCCTTAACCTCCTTCTCCTCAATTGAACAAACACAAGTTCATATAAAAACAAAATCATCAGAGGGTCAGGAAACAAAAATACTGGCATACCTGTGTTCAAGTACGTGGCGTGCCAGCTCATTGGCCTCGCGCCAGCATCCCGTCTTGCGCAAGATGGCCGCTTTCCTTGTGTCTACAGCCCTCAGCTCTCCACACAGTTTGCCTGCATAACATCAGATCATCTTAGGAAACAAATTCATCATACGAAGAAATGGGAAAATGGTGCAAAGATTAAAACACATGATGTGGTTAATAAATAGTGAGGATATTGCACTAGAATCTCAATTAATCAATGCAAGATGGTTATTAAGCCATACACCTCATCACAGTCAAGAAATCTAGAGGTTTAAAATTTTTTTTTTTCTTCCAGTTACTCGAGCTGCAACATTTTGGCCTGGTAATATCCTACTCTATCTTTGAATCCCCCAGACAAATTTAATCAGGATAGCAAGTTTCATTTCCCTTCCAAATGAACGTTGGCCCCACTTGTGACAGCAACCAAAATAGCAGTTTTTTATCCTGATAATATTCAATCAGTAATCAAAATTAGAAGACACGGAAGCAGGCACGCTTCCAAGGAATGATGCTTCCACCACCATGCCTCATCTATCTATAATTCCAGCAATGTGTGTGTGTGTGACCGCTGTTTCTCGATAACCACTGGTCCGATCTAATTGAAACTTGTCAGGTATATTGCCGGGGACCTGAGGATGTGCCTTTTCAAGGTTTGATATAAATCGGACTAGTGCCTCCCAAGTTATGGCCATTTATTTACCAAACCAATGACAAGACACGTTGTTGCGTGGGCGTGGTCGATGGGGAAGGGAAGCTCAGCCGCGCTCCCCATTACGGGTTACAACGTACGGGCTTCCGGAAAGTGATGACTTCGTGTATTCTAATAAATTCTCGATTTCTTATGCGCATTTATAGATAAACACAATGCCCCAAGTTATGATCGTTTTTGTATTAGACGGTGCATAAATTTCGGTAACATCAGAGTGCTGGTGTGCTCCGAAGCATTAAGTAATTTTTTTTTTCTCTTCTCTTCTCTTATTGTTTTTCCTTCCGATGACATTGCGAAAAAGCAAAATACGTTGGCGCTAATTGAATATTTGGGCATTAAAACTAAATTGCGAAATCGTAACTGCGAATAATATGCGAACTTCCGGGCCACACACGTACGGGCATGCGAGAGCAAAGAAACGGCCTGTGTGGTTGTTGTTTGTTGCTTGCGGTTTGAATATTTATTTATTAAATTTTTTTATGGGCACTTTTGAGGAAGCTTTAAAACAGGAAGCTTGAGGAAACGGGAATCAAGACTTTTGAGGAAGCTTTAAAACTCTCGATTTGAGGCCGAACGCAATACTTTGACTTCCAAATTATGAAAGCCCTTCCTAAGAGCGGATTGAAGCCTTACGTCTCTGTTCACATTTGCAGTTACATTCCACTTTACATCAGGGCTTTCCCCTTACACTTCGCCTTTGATCTTAGATTTAGCTCTCATTTGAACCTTCATCTGAACAGAAATACACTTTGAAAATGCTTCTCACTCACCATGGTTCGCATTCCACCCCTCTGTCCATGCAGCTGAGATCAAAATGGATCGATGAAACTATGACAATTTGTGTACGAATTTGATTAGAGACGGCGTGCAATGATAACTGCGGCTTTACCATATAAAAAAATGGACAGATTTTGAGAGAGATATGACTTGCCTCCAAGAGGTCCCTCTAAAACAGCGAGAGCCTCGTCATGCTTCTCAAGTAGATCGAGCACAAGAAGGTAGAGTTGTACCTGTGGAAGAATAGTGCAGGCTAGATCAGCTCAGACTGGCATAAATATCCATATTCACAAATGTTCATTATATACCACATCCATATTCACAAATATCCATATTCCATCCCACAACCATATTCACAAATATCCATATTCCATACCACATCCATATTCACAAATATCCATATTCCATACCACATCCATATTCACAAATATCCATATTCCATACCACATCCATATTCACAAATATCCATATTCCATACCACATCCATATTCACAAATATCCATATTCCATCCCACATCCATATTCACAAATATCCATATTCCATCCGAACATCCATATTCACAAATATCCATATTCCAACCCACATCCATATTCACAAATATCCACATTCACAAACATCCACGTTCCATCCTAAAACCAAGTACAAAAGGTATAACCTCACCTCAGCCTCAGCTTCCACCTTTCCCTGCTTCACCAGCTTGGAAATCATGCGCTCAGCTAAAGGAAGGAACATCTCTTTGCCTGGATCGCCTTCGCTGGCACAAAGTGCCTGGGAGAACATGACAAGGTGCATACTGTTCAACTGTGGAAGAATAATCTATATATTGATAAACATCATTATACAGCAAACAAGAAAGTTAAAACACGTTTCAAGTCATTGCACATTTACTACATTGTCTAAGGTTCAAGTCAAAGAATAAACATACAGCAGATAAAGGACACTTTAAGTTGTCTAGTCGGAGTTTGATTCAGAACCAGACGATAAACTGTCTGTGCCGTCTGTTGTATGGCATGTTGGAACCCGTCCTCCAGTGTTGGCTACTGGGCACATCAAAATATCCCACGGTGTTTTTCACAAAGAGTGGGTGATCGATGCCGACACCCTGAACAAATGACAAATTCCTGCCCGAACCTGCAGAGGGCACTGCATTAGCGCCACAGCCAACCTTAGAAATGTTGGAACGAGTAGTCGGGTGTTGCATACAAATGAATGGATGAAGGATACAAGGAAATCGGACACAGGTGGAGGCCATTCAGTCCATCATGCCTGTGCGACATCAATACCATACTAATTTATCAACACAAGATCCAAAGAAGAAAATGCAAAATTGATGTACATATATATATATATATATATATATATATATATATATATATATATATATATATATATATATTTTTTTTTTTTTTTTTTCGTGTTTTTATTATTGATCTATCAAGTTTAAGTTTTTGTAGTTTTGTATTTTTTTCGTAAATATATACGTTTTCTTCTCCTCAGGGGAGGGGGCATGGGCTTGGTTAAAAACACACATCAACCACACAACCCCCCTTGACAAGACTCCCACCAACAGCACTCTGTACACATGCATACAATCACCTATTAATGCTCAAGCTACTGAAAAGTCCTGTCAACATCCCAACACCCCTCTATCTCCATAACTTCCAGGTACCTACCAAATTCTACTTTTAACATATCTTCTGTTTCTGCTGTTACCACCTTTCCAGGGAGACCATTCCATGCATTAACTACTCTCTGAGTAAAAGTCTCCTGCCTTGCTACCATCTTAACTCTCCTCTCCTTTACTCTCAGTCTTTGGCCCATGGTCCTATCACTGTCGACTCTGTTGAATAATTAATCTGCACTTATTTTATCTACACTTTTCATAATCTTAAACATCTCGATCATATATCCTCGTAAACACCTCCTTTCTGGTGAATAAAGCCCCGTCTCTTTCAGCCGCTACTCGGAGCTGAGTCTTGCGAGGCCCGGAATCTATCTCGTCACCCTGCGCTGAACCCTCTATGTGGCATCTATGTCCTTCCTAAGTTGTGGTGACCAAAACTGCACCCAATATTCTGGATGTGACCCTCACAAATTCCTGTGCAATGTTAACACCACCTCGTTTGATTTATAAATGATCCCCCTCTGAATACAACCTAAAACCTCCACCTCCACCACTGCATGCACCCCCACCACTGCCTGCATCTCCACTACTGCCTGCACCCGCTGCACCCCCTCCACTGCCAGCCCCCGCTGCACCCCTCCACCACCTGCATCCCTCCACTGCCAGCCCCGCTGCACCTCCTCCACCCACTGCACTTCCACCACCGCTACACCGTCACCACCGCCTGTCCCCGCTGCACCGTCACCACTTGCAATATCTCAAAAACCTCACTCCACAACTGTAAACAACGATTATCTCCAAATTTCTCACATTGTGCTACTTGCTGCAAATTATCGATGCGTTCCTTCAACCTTGTAATAACTAACTTCAAATGGGCTATTTCCTCACACTTCCTGTAAAGGTAAGAACCCTCTGCTTCCCCCATTGTTGACATGGCCCACATTGAGCACCTATCACATTTTATGAACTCCTCTTCCTTTCTCCTTCGGTCTCTATTTATACCCTTTTTTATCCCCATACTCCCAAGGCCCCAACTGACAACACTAAACTTAACACGAGGCCTCCCCCTGCTTCTTTCAATAAACCAACACAAATACCCACTAAAACTGTTATGAACACAATTACAGCTTTAAAAGTAAAGTTCTACAGCCCCTGAAACAAATAATGCCAAGGACAAGGGCATCGAGAGATAAATAGTTGCTTCCATAAATATGGGTTTAGAGCGCAGAAGGAAATCAAGATGAAAGACAAGTTCAAGTGACAAAAGTGTAATGGTTATTGAGTAGATGAGCCTGATGGTTCAGGAGTCTGTTGGGACTCTTAAATGTTTTTTCATTTCAATAAAACAATTTTTGCTCATGAAAGAGCTTGTTGGTTAAATCATTCTTGTTGGTCGAGCCAAATGCAACTTACCTGCATCACTAAACTCATCACAGCCCAGAAGTAGTAAGGATTCTTGGGGGTTATCTTGTAGAGCACCATGGCAGCCTAACAAGAGTTAATAACAAACAAACAAACAAACACATAAATAAAACAAAAAAAATTGTATGTGTATGTATATATATATATATATATATATATATATATATATATATATATATATATATATATATATATATATACATACATACATACACAACTGTCATCACAATATTTTTCCATTTTAATTTTCACAGAAAGTAGAGTTAATGATATGCGGACAATGAATATTATTATTCTGCAAGCTGTGCATACAGTTCAGTAGATGTAACTACATGAACCAAGCAGGTGCACGCAGGTACTTGCTCAGCATGCAATGCAGTGACAATAAAACATAAAAGGTAGCTTCACTGTTCTCACTTGCTTGCAACTTGTCTCATTTGAAAACCTGGTAAGGGCTCATCGAATGATCAAGCAAGTGAATATGGCAAAATTTTGCAACCTCCCCCTCCCCCCAATGCCCCATACTATCCATCCTCCATCCATGGCATCACCCATGCCCCCTGCCCCTCCACCCACCCCATATTTTTCTCTCCACACACACACACCCATTTCTCCATGATAATTTCCTAATTTATTGCCAACCTTGGAGTCGATCAGATTCAGGCCAGATTAGATCTATGACTTACTACAGGTACCATGTAAACCTGTACTAACCTGTGCCATGGTCAGGTTGTCGGTGACTAAACAGCCTCCCCCACCAGGTTTCCTGGTGAGGAGGGTGTATGATGTGGACACCCAGCAGGATTAAAAACAAAACCTCTCAAAGGGTGGAGGAGCTCCTTGTGAGCCAACAGCCATGCATATCTAATGCCCAACTGTGTCTGCGGACGTCCTCCTGCAGTTGGGTGACTATTTTTTAGGAGGTTGGTGGCAGGATTTGTACTCTGGCCACCGTAAAACCCTCCACTCCGCAAAACACAAGAAAAACGCAAAGAAAACTGAAAACCCACTCAGTGAGAATACCTCCTGTGCAGCTCCAATCTGCAGGGCAGCTCACCGGATGACAGGATTGGGGCAAACCTTCAGAACCCCAATCTGATGATAGGAGGAAAACCACGGGGTAATCTTCCTGGATCAGATTGTGATAGTGTGTGTCGGGGTGGCGCTGAGATGTCATCCACCAGACGGTGGGGTCCTTGGATTAACTTGAGGCAGTCCCTTGGGGTGGGTGCCTGGATTTTCCTTTCCCTAAGAGAGGATGATCACCTGTCTCTGTTATCATCTGAGCTGAAGTGTTTGAACTTCGGTATTGCTGCACTCTATGAGGTTCGGAGACCAGATAGTGGAAAGATTATGGCGGTTGGTTAAACCTACTGTGTAGGCAACACCAACACTGCACAGAGTATGGTCCCATTGGATTGGATGGATAAACCTTCTGTTGGTCTGGTTGCTGTAACCTACCAGTTACAGGGCCAGGCTTGATGGCAGAGCTGAGCTGTTCAGGGAGTTGAAGCGTAAAACTGCACATGCGCTGAGGGTGGACAAGGAGGCCGTGTACGAGGAATCAGTGAGGGGGTAGATCATCACCTGTAGTCAAGTGATTTTCGTCCTGCTTCCAGGGGAATTCACGCATTGCGTTCCTCCAAGCCTGTCCCTCGGTGTACTGCAGTTAGAGCGGAGGGTGGTGGGATCTTGACAGAGGAGTCCAAAGTGAAGGCCCGCTGGGCCAATTGCTTTGAGCGGCTGTATCAGGCTGATCCACCAGCTGTTGAGTTGGATGTCAGAGGTGTTACAATCCCCATTGCTGACCCTCCAATCAACTGTGATCCACCTTCATTTGTGGAAACACAGGCTGCAGTGAACCCACTGAAATGGGGTGAAGCTCCTGGGATCTGTGCAATCCATGCTGAACTTCTCAAGGTTGGTGGAAATGCTGTACTCATGTGGTTGCATGCAGTTCTGTGCTCTGCTTGGAACACAGGCATCATCCCAACTGAATGGAAGAGGGGCCTTGTTGTCTCCATCTGGAAAGAGAAGGGTGGTCGCCAGGACTGCAACAACTACCGAGGGGTGACGCTGTTCTCAGTGCTCGGCAAGTACTTTACTCAGATAATTCCTGAAAGGGTTTGCCACCATCTGCTTGAGAACCAGCGCCCAGAGCAGTCGGGCTTTACACCAGAGTTCAACGATTGACCGTGTCCTTGCTCTTCGGATCCTCACCGAACGCAGACGAGAGTTTTGGCAGGGGCTGCTTGCAGCCTATGTTGATCTCTGCAAAGCGTTCGATACAGTGAATCGGGATACCCTCTGAAGGATTCTTGGTCTTCATGGGGTGCCACCAAAAATGATCAATCTGATGTCTGAATTATACTCTGGTACTGAGTGCTGTGAGATGTGGTGACACCATGCTGTGAGATGTGGTGACACCATGCTGTGAGATGTGGTGACTGTGAGATATGGTGAAATGGAGTTCGTCAGGAGTGTGTACTGGCCCCCACACTTTTCAGCGTTTGTATGGACTGGATTCTGGGGAGGATGTCAGAGAGATCAAGTTCCGGTGCATCATTTGGGAATGTCAAGATCTCTGACCTTGATTTCGCAGATGATGCAGTCATCTTTGCGGAGACTCTGGATATCCTATTGGGGGCCCACGAGGTGCTGAATGAGGAGTCGGAGCCACAGGGATTACAGTTTTCCTGGGTCAAAACCAAGATCCAGGCTTTCAATGGCATCTTGGATGATGCTATTATGTCTGTACCGGTTTGTGGTGAGGATGTTGAGGTCATGGTTTGATTCACTTACCTTGGAAGTGATATTAATGTCTCTGCTGGCTGTGAGCCAGAGGTCAATGGATGTCTGGTCTGGGGAATCATGGATTCATTGGATCATGAGGTGTGGCGCTGTCGGTACTTGTGCAGGAGGACAAAAGTTTGAGTTTTCAGGTCCTTGGTGCTTCCAGTCTTGCTCTACGAATGCAAGACTTGGACTCTGACCAGGGATCTGAGACGGAGACTCAATTCCTTTGGTACCAGGTCTCTTCGGAGAATCCTTGGCTTCCGCTGGTTGGATTTTGTGTCCAAGGAGCGGTTGCTGAGAGACTCAAGTGAGATTTGTTACTTGCATAGTCCGTGAGCATCAGCTGCGGCTGTATTGACATGTGGCTCATTTTCCTGACGCTGATCCTGCTCACCAGATTCTCTCAGCAAGGGAGCCTCGTGAGTGGAGGCCAAAGAGCCGACCATGTAGCTCATGGTTGCAGAAAGTTGATCAGCATCTAGAGGAGATGGGGATGGGCCAGGCATCTGCCTGGGGGATGGCCGGAGGCCCTGGAGTACCAGCGGAAAGTGGATGTAGAGACACGCTGCTCCGGCGCATGCTCCCATACCTGACCTGACCTTGGTGTATATAATAAATAGATGGTTCCCTATCTTGTGCTTTACTGATTAAAAGAAGCACCCAAGAGGAGACAAGAGAATGACTTAGGTCGCAGAAAAGTTATCGACTCCAATAGGTCTCAAACAATATAGAACGACATTGAAGTCCACAGCTTGGAAGCGATGAACTTTGCAAACAGTTTTAAAATATAGTGGAGAGACCTTAAAGTATCGAGAGACCAGAGAGCTAAAACTCAGGCATGACTGCAACTTCCTCTGAATAAGTCGGTATTCTACGAAAGCTCGAATCAGTGTGGAGGCAACCGCACCGAAACACCGCGAGATGTTCACCACATTGCTCAAGCCGATGGTCAAATGACCTTTTGTTGCATTCCCAGATGAACAATATCCTTAAGATGTTCTTCCAAAATGCATGCTCACTCTCAACCTTCATAAAGTCCATCCCTATCCAAGGCACATACCTGTTGCATCTTCTTAAAGTGGCCCAATCGAGCATATGCCATGAACAGGTGAGCCTGGAGTTCTTCACTGGGAAGACAAGTTTTCACAGCAGTTTCATAAAGGGGGGGCACAAGTTCCGCTGCATGGTGTGGGAAGTGGGTGCGGCGGGGGGGGGGGGGGTTGGGGAAGACACAGCTTCAATTCAACACTTTAACAATAGAGGCATTGACACACCAACAACACCTAATCCCACCACACACCCTCTTCAATACTACATCTCTGGGGTTGCAAGCACGTACTCCTCTATTCCACCGATAAGCACACACAGCTTTCATACATTAAAAAAGTGAGGATCAGGTGATTGAAGGCAGATTATGGTCCGTGGGTTAAAAACTTATAATCTACTCCAATAAATGATATACTTTGAGATTCTATGATTAAATTATGGCCTGTAAGTTAAGAACATTTCTCTGAAGATACAGTGGGGAGAACAAGTATTTGATACACTGCCGATTTTGCAGGTTTTCCCACTTACAAAGCACGTAAAGGTCTGTAATTTTTATCATCGGTACACTTCAACTGTGAAAGACGGAATCTAAAACAAAAATACTGAAAATCACATTGTATAATTTTTAAATAATTAATTTGCATTTTATTGCATGAAATAAGTATTTGATCACCTCCCAACCAGTAAGAATTCTGGCTCTCACAGGCCTGTTAGTTTTGTCTTTAAGAACCCTCCCATTCTCCACTCATTACCTGTATTAACTGCACCTGTTTGAACTCGTTATCTGCATAAAAGACAGCTGTCCACATTCAATCAATCAGACTCCAACCTCTCCACAATGGGCAAGACCAGAGAGCTGTCGAAGGACATCAGGGACAAAATTGTAGACTTGCACAAGGCTGGGATGGGCTAAAGGACAATAGGCAAGCAGCTTGGTGAGAAGGCAACAACTGTTGGCGCAATTAGAAAATGGAAGAAGTTCAAGATAACAGTCAATCTCCCTCGGTCTGGGGCTCCATGCAAGATCTCACCTCGTGGAGCCTCAATGATCATGAGAAAGGTGAGGGATCAGCCCAGAACTACACGGCAGGGCCTGGTCAATGACCTGAAGAGAGCTGGGACCACAGTATCAAAATTAACCATCAGTAACACACTTCGCCGTCATGGATTAAAATCCTGCAGCGCACGCAAGGTCCCTCTGCTCAAGCCAGTGCATGTCCAGGCCTGTCTGAAGTTTGCCAATGACCATCTGGATGATCCAGAGGAGGAATGGGAGAAGGTCATGTGGTCTGATGAGACCAAAATAGAGCTTTTTGGTTTAAACTCCACTCGCCGTGTTTGGAGGAAGAAGAAGGATGAGTACAACCCCAAGAACACCATCCCAACCGTGAAGCATGGAGGTGGAAACATCATTATTTGGGGATGCTTTTCTGCAAAGGGGACAGGACGACTGCACCGTATTGAAGGGAGGATGGATGGGGCCATGTATCACGAGATCTTGGCTAACAACCTCCTTCCCTCAACAAGAGCATTTTCGATGGGGCGTGGCTGGGTTTTCCAGCATGACAACGACCCGAAACACATAGCCAGGGCAACTAAGGAATGGCTCCGTTGGAAGCATCTCAAGGTCCTGGAGTGGCCTCGCCAGTCTACAGAGCTGAACCCAAGAGAAAATCTTTGGAGGGAGCTGAAAGTCTGTGTTACCCAGCAACAGCCCCGAAACCTGAAGGATCTGGAGAAGATCTGTATGCAGGAGTGGGCCAAAATCCCTGCTGCAGTCTGTGCAAACCTATTTAAGAACTACAGGAAAGGTCTGATCTCTGTAATTGCAAACAAAGGTTTCTGTATCAAATATTAAATTCTGTTTTTCTGATGTATCAAATACTTATTTCAGGCAATAAAATGCAAATTAATTATTTAAAAATCATACAATGTGATTTTCAAGATTTTTACTTTAGATTCCGTCTTTCACAGTTGAAG
This sequence comes from Eptatretus burgeri, assembly GCF_056783735.1. Taxonomy (NCBI): domain Eukaryota; kingdom Metazoa; phylum Chordata; class Myxini; order Myxiniformes; family Myxinidae; genus Eptatretus; species Eptatretus burgeri. The sequence continues at coordinate 30,999,808 of NC_140970.1, read as the reverse complement.
TGTACCTATGATAAAAATTACAGACCTCTACGTGCTTTGTAAGTGGGAAAACCTGCAAAATCGGCAGTGTATCAAATACTTGTTCTCCCCACTGTAGTTATCCGAGGTAAATGTCAGCCACCATTGAAGAATTTGGTCCGCTTGTTTGACTTCTATGCACTCCGAAGCCACTGGATAGAATGACTTGAAAACTGTTGGTTGCACCAAGGGTGTGCACGAGTAAGTGATAAAGGCCCGGTCACACCTTGACGTTTTAGCCAGCGATGGCAACGTATTAAAATGTATCTAAAACGCTGGCTTACGTTGAACTTTTGATGTTTTTTTTTTAAAGATTCGGACGTATTCATCGCGACTTGGTCTTATGTATAACGCATTGGTAATGGACACAGAACGTTTCGTTGTGTTATAGATAACTTATACCAACGAATGCTGAACCTGTTGTCGGCCTACACAACCGATGCCCAACTATAGTCTAACTTAGGCATAGCGCGTTGCACGCATCGCCGACGATGTCGTGACGTAGCATCAACAACATGGAAGTGTCAACATCACGGTCACACCTTGGCGATCTTGCCAGCGTATGCCGACCTAAGTTTTTTGGGATATGCGTATGGGGATAAGTTTTACACACGATATATGGACGCTTACACACGTCCACAAAGGCTACTTATAAGCTACTCATAAGTCGAAACACGTCGCGGTAATGTCTTTTTTACGCGAAACTTATTTCTAACTTATGTTTGACGTGCTTTGAACCAATTCTTTACGTAGTCCCAACACACATCGAGGTATGTAGACGTATTCCAATGACATCTTCTGGTCGACAAAAAAAAATAAATCAACGTGTTTCTAGCTTACAACTGCCATATAAAGATGTGTTCCCAGCGGTTTTGGGAATTGGTATATAAAAATGCTGCTCATAAAAGGGGAACCCATCAGTGTTTTCGAGTCCTTTTTGAGTCGATGTCCATGTCAGCAGTAACAGTATCAGTATCAGTATTAGTAGTAGTTTGTTCATGTTGGCAGTAGTAGGTGAGTGTGAGGGGGAGGGTGTGGGTTATGATGGATCGTCCTTGCGTTTAACGATTTAACGATTTAAATGATAAACTCAACGATTTAAATGGCTGCAACTCCACTATTGAAAGTAGACGCTTGCGCTCAACAATTGGATTTTTTTTACACTCAACGACTTTTAAACGGTACCACTCAGCTATTTTCATTGTTTACAATGAACGATTTAAATTGCTGTCACTCGCCTTTGTTTTTTGACGCTGGCGCTCGGAAATTGTAATCGTTTCTGTTGAACGTGCGAAATCGCTCAAACCCCACTATTGAAAGTAGACGCTTGCGCTCAACAATTGGATTTTTTTTTTACACTCAACGACTTTTAAACGGTACCACTCAACTATTTTCATTGTTTGCAATGAACGATTTAAATTGCTGTCACTCGCCTTTGTTTTTTGACGCTGGGGTTTGGAAATTTGAAGCGTTTCTTCTGAACGTGTTAAAACGCTCAAACTCGACTATTTTAAATAGACGCTGCCGATGGACAATTGGAATCATAGCCAAGCTCGACATCGAAGTGTGAACATCCTCGTCATGCCGAAGAAAAGTTTGAAGAATGCTGCAAATAAGTGTCCTGGCCGTGGCCGTGGACGCTGAAGCAAGGACGATCCATTATACCGACGTCTTTCAGCCTATGAGTAACTTAAAAGTAACGTCTGTCGATGTGTGGCAACGATCGCGTAACGTGCCAACAACACGTTAATCATAGGTTAGAAATAAGTTTCGGGTACGCTAAACATTACCTCGGCGTGTCTCAACTTATGATTAACTTACAAGTAGCATGTGTTGACGTCTGTCAATGATCGCAAACCGTGCATACAACTTGTGGCCAGCGTAGCGGAACGTGTGAGTCATACGCCGGCATACGTCGTGAAATTTCAAGCATGAAAAAATTTGAGGACAACCAAAAAGTACAACGTTTAAAGCCAACGTACAACGACGTATGGCAGTGTTTTTCAGCGTGCTCTCAATGTTATCAAAACTTACCCATAACGTATTCAACGTGTGCCAACGTTTTAGAAAAAAAATTCAAAAATCGGCATACGTTGGCTAAAACGTCAAGGTGTGACCGGGCCTGAAGCGATAAAAACTCAGGGCGTAAGCGATAAAAAAATTCATATCCTCCGGGGTTCGGCGTGGGGGCATGCCAATTTTTGATGTAAATGTGCATCAGATAGTGCTGCTCCCAGTCTGAGGTGGTATTAATTGTCATAATAAAGTAAATTATCTGTCATGAAAACCACAGATATCATAGAAATTAAGGAATTATCATACTGTAATTTCATATTGTTTGTGCGTTTGTTTGATTTCTGTGCACTCCTGAACCCCTTGACAGAATGAGTTGAAAACTTGTAGCAGGAGCTGAGGGGGAAGGGGGAGGTTAAAAATATTCATAGTCCCAGGGGTACAGAGTAGGGAAAGGACCCAACACTTTGCAAGTAAATATTATGTATTGTGTAGCAGCACCTGGTGAAAACCAGTAAGCCATAGACATCACAAAGGCAGGGGAATTAACCTGTCCGTAAGAACAGTTCTTTGCAAGTCATAATAATGCACCAATAAAGCTGCAAAATCTCAATGCACCAAATGAACAAACAGCATACAAACTCTCCCACAAAATACTTTGGAATTACATCGTACTCACGGCGGTGCAGCTCCCGGTAGAGAATTGTCAGTGCCTGCAAACTGCTGTCATCTGCTGGTTCCGTGAGAGCTACCTCCTGGCCTAACATTAGTGCCTCGACTTGCCGCCCAGAGCGTTGCAATCCGATCGCTTTGAGAACCTTCGAATCAGAAAGGAGCAACAGTAAGCGTCCAATGAACTCAGAAATAAAATCTGGTAACCAAGACACCGCATGCTCTCCCCAATTAAGTAAATGAGAATGCCAAACTAGTTATGACGTTTCACTAGCAGGAAAACTTACCTTCGCGCAATGAAGATCCTTGTGTTTGCGCAAAAGTTTCTCTGCCTGCTGTATAGCCATTTTGTTGTTACCATTGTCGAGGTAATCTGGACACAGACATCAAAAGTAACAGCTTTACTGTATGTTCACCTTTTTGAGGGTAAACTATGAAAGGCCTCAATCTCGAGATATGATCATTAAGAGCCTGACACTCCAGCAAGGCTATACAAGTCTTGATGGCAACACCAAGCGACCTCCTGTGCCATGCTGCAGTAAACTCCACAACCATGTAAGCACCAGCAGCAGCAGCAGCAGCAGCAGCTACAGTAGCCGTAACTACCCCAGGAGACTTAGCAAGCACAAACAAACCTTAAGCCAGGACATCAAATCACTGGTAACTGTCAGGCAATACCCTGGTTGGAAAAAATATTCTCGAAACAACTGAATTGTTGGCATTGCGTCTTATCACAAGTGCAATAGTTTTTGATGTTTAGAGAATTTTCAAATATTAGGCCCACAAAGTGCAAGCAGCTGATATTAATAAAACTAGCAAAAGATATGTTAATATTACGGGGGCAATGAAACTAATTCTTCTTCTTGCGTATGGAAGCTTAGCTGCCGGGGTAGCTATCATTTCTTGGAAGCGCGACTGTGTCGCTGATGCAGTGCCCCTCTACCAGTACACACTGGTACTCATTTCGCCGACCTCGGAAGGATGACAGGCTGAGTCAACCTGCTGGTGTATTAATTCAGCGGCCAACGGGGCTTTAACTCAGGACCCTAGGATCCCAAGCCGCCACCTTAACCATCAAGCCAACACCAGGCTTATGAAACTAATTTATAAATACTTTTAAAAACTACCATGAAAAGGCAAGGTTTTATTATGGTATTCAGAAATTCTAGATCATTGACAATTCCACCCTATAATCAAGTGTCCATAACATTAACTAGGACACTCAGTAGCGCATACTGCCGCCACACAATGCCTGATCCAGTCGAACATATTGGGGCCAAATTTTTTTTGAAATATCATGCTATATATCGTTTTTGGTCCCATCTCCCAATGGTGAAGAATCATTTAAAAATTGCTTCTATCCGGATCCAGATCTTCACCAAAATCGAATAAATTTGTCCTCGTCACACATCCAACTGTCCACTAGATTTCATCAGAATCCATCCACAACTTTTTGAGATATCCTGCACACAACCAAGCAAACAGACAAACTAGAAGGACACTCGGTAGGGCGCATACCTCCGCCACGCAATGCCTGATCCAGTAGAACATATCAGGTCGAATACATTTTTGAGATATCGTGCTATATATATATCACTTTTGGCCGTTTCCCTCAATGGGAAGGAATCACTTTAAAAATACTAGTATCGAGATTCGGATCTTCACCAAAATGTCATCACTTCGTCCTTGTCACACACCCAACCTATCCACCAAATTTCATCCGAATCCGTACACAACTTTTTGAGATATCCTACAAGCAAACAGACACAGACACAGACACACAGTGACAGTGACAGACAAAGACAAAGGTGAAAACATAACTATCTTTCACCTTTGTAGCGGAGGTAATAATTCGAACATCGAGAGAAACCACACACAGTACTGAACTTGTAAATACATTAAAACAACTAGTTCCAGATGAATGCTAACACAGGGTGCTACAGTTGGCAGATTAAAACAAGTTTCCTTTCAGATCATAAAACGACACCAAATAGAACGAGTGAAACACAATATAAATAGTAATAAAAATATTAATAACAAGATATTCATATAAATACATTATTTAAAAAAAAAATATGTATTTTAAACCATTTACAGTGGTTGCTCGGAGATGAGGCGGTGGAATGTAAAAATCCGTTATAAATAACCAATAACCGTTTGTAGATTTGAATAACAGTTTGATCCAGAGGTGAGTGGGGTGGTCATGCTTGTTGGTGGACGTGTTATATTTCAGGTAAGATGTGCACGATTTCGATGTACTACCATATAATAGAACGTGTGATCGCACTTTCAATCTTCGAGTTCGTAAATTCTGATTGGTGATGTCACATTGATGGATTGACTGACTGCCTGGAGGAAACTGAGGTTGTGGATCTACTGATGCAGGTAAATCCACCGATGTGGATCCGTGACCGAGGTTGAGGATCCGCCGTATGGAGGGTTGTGGCCTGAAAGGATTGAAACGTCGAGGAAGAAAGATGCCCAGCTGATGGTCTGTGCAGTTGGGAAACCATTCGACTGCTTCCAGGTTGAGGTTCTCACTTTAGGTGATGGAACTATATTTTGAGGTTTGCAATTTTAAATCAAGTTGAATGTAGAATGTTGTGAAATTAACATCATTTAGAGCAATCCTTTAAATTATATTAATACATTGTATTTTAGGAATATTTGATACTGTACAATTCTCTCTCGCTCTATCGAGTGCAGCCTGTGGCTGCTGGTTGCATCATTGGCTGGGACGCGGCCATGCCACTGATGCAGTGTCCCCCTTACCAGTACACTGGTGCTCATTTTGCCGACCTCGGAAGGATGACAGGCTGAGTCAACCTCCTGGTGTATTTTAATTCAGCGGCCAACGGGGCTTGAACTCAGGACCCTTGGATCCAAAGCCGCCACCCTAACCACGAAGCCAACACCAGGCTACTGTACAATTAAAAGGAGGTGTACGTGTGTGGTGTGTCACTGTTGGGGGGAATATGGGGTTGGCTGGGGGGGAATATGGGGTTGGCTGGGGTGGGAATAGGGGGTTGGCTGGGGGGGTATTGGGAGTTGGCGGGGGGGATATGGGGTTGGCTGGGAGGGGAATAGGGGTTGGCGGGGGGGGGGAATAGGGGGTTGGCTGGGGGGGTATTGGGAGTTGGCGGGGGGGAATATGGGGTTGGCTGGGGTGGGAATAGGGGTTGGCTGGGGGGTATTGGGAGTTGGCGGGGGGAATATGGGGTTGGCTGGGAGGGGGAATAGGGGGTTGGCGGGTGGGGGGAGGGTGATAATGGTGCAGTCTGTTGGTATTTCAATCAAAAGTCCCGGCTCATGATGCGAGGGAGAAACCTTCGAGTAAATACCATAAGTACCACGTGGTTCCTCCATCGTCCATCGATGTCCTTGTAATTCGTGCACCGTCCGAGTACACGGTCGTCTCTCTCTCTCCCCCAAGGTGTTTTGTCTTGATTGTGATCCAAATGAATACGCATTGTGAACACACCAGTCGAAACACACGGCGATTTATTGGAGACGCGACTCGTGTTGTGTTATATAATATTGTTATTGTTATAAAAGGTTCGTTGACCATTAGAGTGGACATGGACTCGTGGATTAGCTCATTTTGATGGCTCCACTCCTCGGGATATCAAAACCCAACAGCGTGTTCATCATTCGTGACCCGGAAACGTCCTCCGAGCAGTCAAACCTCATTGCTATTTGTCCGTCAAGTACACGAACACGAACACGACGTTGGAAATCGACTCGAATGGGAACTCTCGCTCACTCGGAGCTGCACAGTGAGGTTGGCGGGAAAAAAGTCCAATCGGTTACCAGATCCCGACGTGCAGCTCGCACCAGGAATCCTGGACGAGACGTGTCCGCAAGTCTGTCAAATGTATATTATCGGGGGCGGGGAGAGTAAATAAAATAAAAACAACAACACGAGCTCGATGAGCGCGGCCCTGACGGGAGGAACAACACACGGGAATCCCGTTGGCGCCTCACACGGTCCGGCAAACCCGGCGGAACAAGTAAGGCAAAGTCCGGTTTCATCGCCTCAGCCGCCGGAAAAAACGGAACCATGACAACGATAAGTAGATCGAGCGAATGTGTCTCAAAGCACACAGGTCGCACCGTATATGGGCCTCAGCCTGCGGTCATTCGTCTCCTGCACATGGCTGCGCGCTGCCATCTTGATCGGGGCCCGGCCTACTGGCGATCTCTCATTGGTCGGATTACCAATCTTCTTCTTCTTCTTCTTTTTCTTCTTCTACTTCTTCTTCATTGTATTTCTTCTTCTTCTTCATATTTCAAATCTTTAACATTCTTATCTCTCTTCAAATTATTTATTCTTCTTCATAATTATATCCCGTGTTCGGGAAATATACTGAAAACATACGTTAAATATCGAAATCGTACGGCGAAGGACGAATTCAGAAAAAGAAGGAAATATTTTTTAGAGGATATATATCGGAGTCCTTCGCTGAGGTGTCAGAGGTGGCCGTCCCTGCGACGGCACAATTGTCGAAACGTAGTTTTAAAATTAACTAGTGTGGGCCCGTAGGTGCGTAAACGACGACTGGATTGGGGCATTATTTCAATTAGATTGGACCAACCGTATCATAAATGGTCATAACTTGGGAAACATACTCAGGTTCCCAGCGTCAATTGTGACGTCATATCAAAAGAAGAATAATTGTGTTGTCCTGTCATTGGTCGACAGATAAATGGCCGTAACTTGGGAACCGCTCATCCGATCAATATCAAACCTTGAAAAGCACATCCGCGGGGCCCCGGCAATATTCCTGGGAAGTTTCAGTCAGATCGGACCGTCGATCGTGCAAAAAAAATAAATAAATAAATAAATAAACAAACAAACATTAATTGTGACGTCATAGCACCGTGTCTTGTCATTGGCCGACAGATAAATGGCCGTAACTTGGGAACCGCTTGTCCGATCGATGTCAAACCTCGAAAAGGCACATCTGCGGGGCCCCAGCAATATTCCTGGCAAGTTTCAATCCAATCAGACCGGCGGTCGTCGAGAAACGGCGGTCGCAGACAGACAGAAAGGCAGACAGACACACAGATTGCTGGAATTATAGATAGATGGCCTCCTGTGTTGAACTTCCTTGTAATTCGTCGTCATGAAAGACCAAAGGGAGAAAGTAAATTGCGAACAGAACAGGAAAAAGGGAAAGTAAATATATTCCGCCATGTTACGTATGTAAAATGTAGACAGTGGGTAAAGAAGACGTTTTTCGGTTTTCCAGTATTTTTCGTACATTTAATTTAAACGTGAATGGAAATCAAGGGAGGCACAAATCACCTCCTCCCTTTATATGGGACAGTGTCTCTCACTCTCACTCTCACTCTCTCTGACTCTCTCACTCTCACTCTCTCACTCTCTCTCTCTCTCTCACTGAAAATTCGTTTATCAGCTTCTACGGGACGAAATCGTCTGGAAATTTCAGAAGTACATCCTTTCTACATCGAGGTGATATTGTTGTGGAGGCTGGGTCTCGGTGGCGAGCACGACTGCTAGGTGGAGCAGTAGAGTCGTCTCCACCGAACACCCCAGAATCTAGGTCGTGACTCTCGGATAAGTCGGAAGGTATGGGTCCCTTACAGGACCATGAATCGCCAATAATTCAACCGCGTGGGGGAGCGTTAATTGCCAAACTTAAATATACCTAAGTACCCACGCGGGAAAGCTTACTGGGGAATTCACACCCTCAACGGTCCTCGAGCGGGATGAGCCGTTACCGTGCTCGAACCGTGTGTAACCCGAGCAGATGGTTACCGAGGCCCGTCGGTCCAAATGCACAATTACGGCAACGACGGCCTTCCTAATCCCCAATACGCATCATGGCAAACCAATGGCAGAGATGACAAAGAACGAGCTGGTACATTCAACAAGAGGGGAATTTATTTACAACAATAATCGGAGAGGGGAACACAGAGCAGAGTTATCAGGAATAAAGAAAGGTATCAAATGTACAATGAGCAAAAGAAAGCACTTGCACAATTCTACTTGAAGACGGGCACACACACAGACACACACCCCCAAAAGAAATGATGGCCGTGGCCTTTATTGATACCCCCAGCTCGGAGGGAAGGTGAGCTGGAGGTAAGGATGCTAGCTTGGACCTTCCCGCCCTGTGTGGCCCTTGACGCTCCGGCTCGGCGTGACTTGAACCCGCAACACGATGCCGCTCCAAGCACCAGGTACCGCGCTCTCCAACCGGCCATGCACCAATCAACCAAGACCAAGGAGAAGATCAGAGACGACGATGACCCAGGACTAGATGAACCAGCCAGCACCAAGACCCACGATTCCCAAGACAACCAAACTCCCCAGCCTGGCGTTCCTTTATATCTTTCTTGTCCGGGGTGAGAAAATCGCCATCTGAGGCGGTCTCCACCCTCATTAGCTGGGGTGTCATGGGAAAGTCGCCCTCTGTGGCCATCTCAACCCTCATTGGCCGGGGTGTCGTGGGAAAGTCACCCTCTGTGCGTAATTGGACAAGGGGTGGAGTCGGAGCTGAGGCGATGAAAATGTCCGCCCACGTACATGGTCGAACGCATGTGGGCAATGGCGTCGGTGTGCAAAGTGAAGTGAAGGAGATTTGTTGTAAAACAAACTCCGCAGCGCACACATGTAATTCCCGTTAGACACAGGAAGGGGACCCTAACTATCAACACAAACTTATCGAGATAACTAAACTTGGGGACTGCTGTCTGTCTGTGTGCACAAGGCTTCCAAATTCGTAACAATATGTCCCAAATATCAGCAACGTCCATTTCCGCATTCTTGAGTTTTTAACGAAAAACTTCAAAAATCACGTTGGTGTCTGTCTGTCTGTCCGTCCGTCCCCCCAAAATGTGTTGGCGCTCATATCTCTAAGGCTATACATTGAAACGAGCTTAAACTTGGAATATACATCGGACAATACGTATCATTAATGGCTTTCAAAACAAATTTCACCTATGTGTCATAATTATTTCATTTTTTTGGCTATTTTTTGCTCATATTCAAAGATTCCACGCATCATCCAATCAGAAACACCATGCAATTGTGCTTTGTTTCCACCAGAGGGCAGCACTATCTATCATTTACGTCGTCGACAATTGTACGTACTCATTACCCTGCACTCACAAAGTGAAAAGCAGTTTTAAGCGATCGCTATCGTACGTACGTCGTACGTGTCTGCATTTTGTTAAGATCGAAAACTGTTCAGCAGAGGAAATTGAAACTTCACGTGTTACACGACCATGTGATATTGCGGTCACTCTTGAGGTCAACATCGACCAAAGATCAAAGAGGCCAATTTTCTTCTGATTGACTTGAAAGTGGAACAGGATTTTCATATCAGGTCACTGAATTCAACCGCCAACTATTCTTGAGGTCAACATCGGCCAAAAGGTCGACATGGGCAAAATTTCTAAAATTGTCAATTTTTATCTGATTGATTTGAAATTTGAACAGAATTTTCAATCCCGTTCTTCCCTGCAGGTCTTCAAAACAGCTGTTCACCACCATCTCTTATCTTCCCCCATCCAAAAACCACGATCCCTTCTACCCCCATTAATCCATCCCAAACCCACCTCCTTCAAATTCTCTGCTTTCCTTCCTGAAAGTCCCTGTAGTGTCCATCTTGGATACCCCGCATACAGTCCTCAATTTTCACCTGATTGACTTGAAATTTGAATAGGATTTACATGTCAGGTCACTGTGAGATAGATTCCTAACCTTTGTGTAGAGGGACTTTGGGAGGGATATGTGTCATTTATCAGAATATATGCCTGTGGTTGGCTTAATGGCTGGAGTGGTGAGCTTGGGATCCTCATGTCCTGAATTCAAATCCTGCTTGGCTGTATAATTAATACCAGCTGGGGTTGACTCAACCTGTCATCCTTCCGAGGTCGGCAAAATGAGTACCGGCTTGCTGGTATCCTGTGTCGGAGTAGCGACCCGTCCAGGATTGTGCCCAATAGCCCAGGTGAGTGCGTAGGCAGAACCAACGCTCTGCACAGAGAATGGTCCCAATGGATGGATGTATGTTAGAATGTTCGGGTTCTCTTTAACCCCTCCCCCCCCCTCCATCTCTCGATCTATGTTTGGATGCCACTGCAGCACCGGCCGCCCCTCTATTGCTGATCCCTCGCCATGTTCGCTTTCAAAACCCATATCGCATCACCTGAATCCATCACCTGAAACCCCTCAATGAGGAAGAGGGCAATAAAAATAATTGAGAGTTCGTCACTATGCTTGTGAAAGTTCGTTTTTCAACACAATCCTATAAGATTTCTATCCAAAGAAAACAAGTCCGAAGATGCCATAAAAATCTGATCGCGGATAAGGTTAATTTTGGTGACCTTGAGAGGTCATTACAGGTCAAATAGAGAGAGAAAAACAAAAACAAAAAAACCTATATAGATAACAGATAGTCATACAAAGGTAATATTGGTGTCAAATAAAAGCTCTCATTGAAACAAAACAATTTTATTCCAGATTATTAAGTGATGCGGTCAACAGATTGACCTCAAGAGGTCATTAAACGCTTCACATCGTGAGCTGTCCAAGAGAGCAACCACTCGCTGGTACAATCGGGTCAATCAATGGCGTGTGAGTGCACCACGTCACAATGTCTCGACATGACCTTATGTGCTCGTTGGGTGTCTTGAACCAACACAGACACAGCCATACCTTTACAAACAATAAATCTTGCACATATGCCCATGCAATTAGTCAGTGGAATAAAAGTTCATATACCGGCAAAGTCATCCTTGTCAACACCGGCTTAGCACCTGATGCTCCAAGCAAAAGCCCACCGATTGTTGACAACAGATGATTATGGTATGTTTTTTTTTCAAACAGGTCAAGAAACACAAAAACAGCAACCCAGAAAAAACGATCTCGCTTCAAAGATCAGACGTCGTTGTATGGTCAACTGTTTGTGTTGTTGCGCACACATCAAGGAAACCTAGGCTTCTTCTTTGAACACGAGTCTGCAATCCCTTCCCCTGTCATGAAGACGACCACTGCATCATTGAAGCAGATTCCGCAGAAGGACCTGATTCTTGAGAGGAAACTGAGCTCCCTCCAACATGCCACAATGTATTTGACCACTATGCGGCTACTGTCTTCTGCCCTCTCCTCTGCGTTGAACTCAAATCTTGTGATCGGCTTGATGTCATATGGGACAGATACTTTCCCAAAAGTATCAAAGGTAGCACATGCAGTAAGAGAGCAGACGAAGCTGGTGGTGGGACACGCCAAGTCACCAGCAATGCAAAGATTCCTTAAAGTCAGAAAAACTGGGAAAAGTTTTTTGCAGATTCTTCAAACAAGGAATAACTCTTCGAGTTTCTGTCCAGTGAGGCAATGAAAACCCCATACAATCCTGACTGCAAGGACATATAATATACATATATATTTTACATCCGGTGCCCTGGTCATGCATGTCTGGTCTGGTGACTAAATTATGAAACCTTCAAACCACGAGGAAGCAGATACCAGAAGAGCAGAACACATAATCGACACGCTCTCAAACTCCAATTCCATTGTCATCAGGAATGGCGACACCGATGTATTCATAATCATCCTGGGTCAGCTCTCTCTCTCTCTCTCTCGTTTCCGTTCCATCAATCCAAACCTTGACTTTACTTGCGGATTGCATTTGGAAGTGGAAAACATCAGCACATGCTTCACATCAATCGACTTCCTAAGAGCATTGGTACAGAACGCTGCCTTGCATTACAAATGTTCCATGCCATGTCCAGTTGTGATCATCTTCATACTAAAATACGCCGTTTGGTGGTTGTCTGACGGTTTTATGACCAGGATACATTTGGTGGTTACTGTTCCAATCTCAACCAAACTTGACAGAAGGACTGAGTGACGAGGTTGTAACGACTTCATTTGACCCCCTCCCCAAGGGGATGTTCCGCCTTGGGTTAAGTCTGTGTTAAAGTGTATATCCGTGTTAAGGTAGCTAATCGTGACATTTTTCCAAAGCCGCTTCTAATAACAAAACCAATAACAACACCAATGGTAATTGCATAATATTCATGTTTTTACAAAACAATATTAATATTAATAATATCCCCTCTCCCCAAGGGGTTTTTTTCCTCCTTCAACAAACACCGTGTTAATGTGTATAAATAGTGTTCTGTTTGTGGAGTTGATGGAGGAATTTCAGAGTAAAGGTAGGATTGTATCATGTTGTATGGTCCCTGGATGAGTAGGAGACATATCGATGTAAATTAAGTTGGGAAAACTGTGAGCTTTAGTTGTTGCGTGTCACCACATGGGGGTTGGTGCTGTGTTAACTCAGTTGGGTTTAAGGCTAGTTCTCCCAGTATGTGATTGTCCCCTGTGACCTTTTCCTATGGTTTTGCATTTACAAAGACAGCTATAAAAAGGAACCATATTCTTACAACAACAACAACAACAACAACAACAATAACAACAACAGAGCCAAACATTTCAGAGAAAGCAAAAATTCCGCCTTCCCAGCTTTGTACCGGCAGGCCACGCCCCCGAGGCTGACAGGCCCATGTTACATAAGAGGATGGATGATCGCATGGAGATGGCAGTCAGAACACATAGGACCTCTCTGACTCTCCTCAACATGGTCAAGAAGACTGCGTGATTCTCGTTGTTCGTGCTGTCTGAATTTGCTCGCGTGCTGGAACAGGACGCTGGCCAATGCCTGTTTGGCTGAGTCGTGGAGTTTGTATGTTTTTGAGAAGAGAAGAAGAGCGCGTCTCTTGCCCTTGTCTCGGAGCCTCAGCAATCACCTTGTTGTAGGATCAAGGAGAAAGGTGGCGCCATTTGGTGTACGTGGACCTGGAACCTAAAGAGAGCGATGTGGCAATCTTGATCGTGAGAAGAAACTTTATGGCGGTTTGAGGGCCCTATACTAGCGTTGAAGGTCATCCACGTGAATTATCTCACGTGACCGCAAGGAGCCACTTGGCACCATTTTGCTGTGCGTTTCCTGTGCAGTAGCTTCAAGGTTCAATGACTGTGAGGCTCCAATAGGTCATCTCTGGACACAAGCTGAGTACCAGCATAAAAGGGGAGGGGGGTTCTTTTATTTTTAGTTTTCCCCTTGTCTGTTTTTGTGACTGAGTGGAGACTTCTCAAATTCGGCTTAGTTTTATCCCATGTTTCATTTGCACTTTTGGTTTAATTTCATGATAACTCATTGATTTTATGATCATTAAACCATCATTTGTTGAATTTACTTGTGTTTGTCTATTCGTTGTGGGTTTGAGAATAAACTCGTGTGCTACCACTCTGGTGAACACTTCCGTCTGATATGCACCCTTGCTGCCCTCCATCCCATGGATGCCATAATCTCCAATGATCTCGGGTGTTCGCCTCCAAGGTAAAACCGTTCAGCTATCCGTCCAGGTCGGTGTTAACCACCTGAACATGGCAACTGGTGTCAGAAGTGGGATATAACCGAACCCATCTGGACACGACAATAGCTTATTGTGGCATTTCATGGTCAGGTGAGGTGTGGGAGCATGTGCTGGAGCAGCGCGTCACTGCGTCCACTTTCCGCCGGTACTCCAGTGGCCTCCATCTGGCGATCCACCAGGCAGATGCCTGGCCCATCCCCATCTCCTTAGGATGCTGATCAACCTGCTGCAACCACGAGGCATGTGGTTGGTCCATTGGCCTCCTCCACTCACGAAGCTCCCTCGCTGAGAGAATCTGATGAGCAGGATCAGTGTCATGAAAAGGAGCCACATTTCCATACAGCCGCAGCTGACACTCACAGACTATGCAGGTAACAAATCTCATCCGAGTCTCTCTCAGCAACCGCTCGTTGGACACAAAGTCTGACCAGCGATAGCCCAGGATTCTCCGAAGAGACCTGGTACCAAAGGAATTAAGTCTCCGTCTCAGATCCCTGATCAGAGTCCAAATCTCACATTCATAGAGCAACACTGGAAGCACTAAGAACCTGAAGGCTCGGAATTTTGTACTCCGGCACAGATACCGGCAGCAATGTGACCACTCCCTGGCTTTTTTCACAAGATCTTGGCTATTCGTTGTTCACCTTGGCGTCTTGGTTTTCTATGGGTTTTCTTGGCGGATAGGTTTTCTATTATCATCGCTTTTCCGAAATCTTGTGAATTCTTGGCTTTTTTCATTGGCTCACCTTGGCATTTATGAAAATGAGGAGTGGTCACACTGACCGGCAGCGCCACACCCCATGATCCAGTGAATCCATGACTCCCCAGGCCCGACCCATATGTCTGTTGACCTCTGGCTCACAGCCAGCAGACGTGAATAAACTGAATATCACTGCTAAGGTAAGTAAATCTCTCCGTGACCTTAACATCCTCACCACAAACAGGCACAGAAAGGATAGCAGCATACAAGATGTCATTGAAAGCCTGAATGTTAGTTTTGACCCAGGAAACCCATAATCCCAGCGACTCAGACTCCTCATTCAGCACCTCGAGGGCCCCCAAAAGGATATTTAGAGTCTCCGCAAAGATGACTGCATCATCTGCAAAATCAAGGTCAGAGATCTTGACATTCCCAAACGATGCACCGCAGCTTGATCTCTCCGACATCCTCTCCAGAATCCAGTCCACGTAAGTGCTGAAAAGTGTGGGGGCCAGAATACACCCTTGACAAACTTCAATAACAAATGGAAACACGAGGGGGAGCACTCGGTAGAGTGCAAAACCTCCGCCGCCAATACTGCAAGGTCACTCAAGTGAACCTGATATCCTATTCATTCAATTTGACGTCAACAGTGCTCACAGAGTTATAGTTTGCAACTTTCCCTTTTACTTTCAACTTTTACATACTCAATTCATTCGTCATAACTAGATTCCTTGAGACAGAAATTGATTTTACGTGGGTATATCCACCTGAAGTTCCAAAATCAGCCGCAATGATAATTTTGGCATGTTTTTTGTTGGAAATCACTTATAACATGTGGAAATGCAAAAAAAAAAAAAAAAAAAAAATCGGAATTTTGCTGAAAAAAAATTGCAAATTTTTTTTTTTCTCTAACAATTTTTTTTTGGGGGGGGGGGGGGTTGGAAATCACTTAAAACATGTAGAAATGCAAAAAAAAAAATTCAAATATTTTTAGAAAAAAATGGCCGCCATAGCGGCCATATTGGATTTTGGACCAAGTCCAAAATCTAATGGCATGATCCCTGGACCATACCTAATCCCCCCCCACCAAGTTTCGTTGAAATCCGTTGAGGAGTTTTTCCGTAATACTGTTCACAAACAAACAAACACAAAGGTGTGAAAACAGTAACCTCCGATCTTCGATGGCGGAGGTTAATAAGTCAGAGATGGTATCACCACATCTCACAGCACTCTCAGTACCAGAGTTTCATTCAGACATCAGATTGATCAGTTTTGGTGCACGAAGACAAAGAATCCTCCAGAGGGCATCCCAATTCACTGAATCAAATGCTTTTCAGAGATCAACATTGGCTGCAAGCAGCCTCTGCCAGAACTCTCGTCTGCGTTCGGTGAAGACCCAAAGAGCAAGGAAATGGTTAATCGTTGACCTCTTTGGTGTAATGCCTGACTGCTCTGGATGCTGGTGCTCAAGCAGATGGTGGCGAACCTGATCAAGAATTATCGGAGCAAAGAACTTGCCCGGCACTGAGAGCAGCGTCACCCCTCGGTAGTTGTTGTAGTCTTTGCGATCACCCTTCCCTTTCCAGAGGGGTACAACCGTACAACAAGGCCCCTCTTCCAGTCAGTTGGGATGATGCCTGTGTTCCAGGCAGAGCACAAAACTGCATGCAACGACATGAGTACAGCATTTCCACCAGCCTTGAGAAGTTCAGCATGGATGCCACAGATCCCTGGAGCTTTACCCCATTTCAACCGGTTTACCACAGCCAATGTTTCTACAAAGGAAGGTGGACCACAGTCAATTGGAGGGTCAGCAATGGGGATAATAACACTCCTGACATCCAATTCGACAGCTGGTGGATCATCCTAGTACAGCCAATTAAAGTAGTTGGCCCGGTGGGCCTTCACTTCGGACCCCTCTGGGAAGAGGCCACCACCCTCTGCTTTAACTGCAGTACACCGAGGTACGAGCTTGGAGGAACGCAAAGCGTGAATTCCCCTGTAAACAGGACGAAAATCACTTGACCACAGGTGATGATCTACCCCCTCACAGATTCCTTGCACATAGGCTCCCTTGTCCACCCTAAGTGCACGTACAGTTTTATGCTTCAGCTCCCTGAACAGCTCAGCTCTGCCATTCAGCCTGGCCCTGTGACTCTGGTCAATGGTACCCAGTGTCCCTTGAGAGACAAAATTATTCTTCGCCCTGCGGTGAGTTCCAAGACATCTCCTGGTAACATCAAGGACGGTGATCTTGAAGACACTCCACAACTCTTCAGAACCCCCAGAAGCACACAGACCCCTAAATCTCCATGCAGCATGTTCACAAACTCCTCAGCTACCCTCTCATCCTTGAGCTTCCCAAATCCAGCCTCGGCTGGGATGGTACCATTCTCCTGGATTTAAGCTGCAACTTCAGAGTTGTTACAACAAGCCTGTGATCAGTGTTGAGGAACTGAGCACTCCGGTAGACTCTGCAGTTCAGGATCATCGTCCAGCGACCATCAACGAGCACATGGTCAATCTCCTTTGCCACACCACCAGCATTGGAATACCAAGTCCAGCGATGAGCCTGTGGGCGCTAAAACTAGGATCCAGCCACCATAAGTCCATGACTTCTTGCAAAGCCATTGAACTTAGTGCTATTCTGGTTCACAGTTCCAGGCCCATGGGAACCAACACACACCTCATAACCATCGCTTTCAGTTGCAATGAAATCCCCCAAGACGAGAAGAGTATCTTGCCTGGGGCACTGATCAACCACAGACTCGAGCATGGCATACAATGCGTCCTTCACAGTGAGATCACTCGCCTCAGTCGTAGGATAGACAGAGACCAGGGAAATGACACCCAAGGAGTGATGAATCCTTCGTCTCGTAATACGCTCGTTGACCGGTGTTACCTCAATTATCATTGGAGTCAGATTATTGGACACAGCTACAGCAACTCCTTGGGTATGGTAACCATCAGAGCGACCAGACCAATATTAGGTGTAACCACCCACCATCATCTCGCCACAATCTGTTGTCCGAACCTCAGAGAGTGCTGCAATACCACTGTCCAAATACTTCAGTTCAGATTATAACAGAGACAGGTGATCATCCTCTCTTTGGGATAGGACATTCCAGGCATCCACCCGAAGGGACTGCCTAAGATTAGCCCAAGGAGATTGCCAAGGAGGTGGATGACACCTCAGCACCACCCCGACACACACTACCGCAATCTGACCCTGGAAGGTTACCCCATAGTTTCCCTCCTATCATCAAAGATTGGGGGTTCCGAAGGCTTTGCCCCAATCCCGTCATCCAGTGAGCTGCCCTGCGAAGGGCAGCTGCGGAGGAGGTACTCCCACGGAGTGGGTTTTCAGATTTCCTTTTGCTTTTGGCATGTTTTGCGGAATGAAGTGTTTTACGGTCGGTGGCTGGAGTACAAATCCTGTCACCACCCTCCTGATAAAATGGTAACCCAACTGCAGGAGGACGTCTGCAGACACAGCTGGGCACTAGATATGGATGGCCGTTGGCTCTCCTCTCCCCTTTTCGAGGTCTATTACATAGTCTATTTATAGCTAGGTGTATTAGTGTCTTTGGAAGTTGTACAAAATCCCTTTGGAAGTTGTGTATAGTCCCTATGTTATTATATAGTCCCTTAGTCTATTAATAGCTAGGTTGATTAACTATATCTCTGTCTCCGACCCTGATGTTACATCCAACCCTTTCATTTTATCCATGGTAAAAGTCAAGCAAGCACACACACCATGCAATATGCGATTGAATAGCAAACACACCACGATGCCTCCCGTGGCTTGGAACCACCACCACCAAGCTCCCTCCAACAAGCACACTACACATTATACAGCACACGCATAGCACACCATTATTTCATTCAAATCTGTGGGCCAATGTCCAACAGCATCTCACCTTGCTTCACCCCTCACTCACCAAACTTCACCACTTCGACCACCAACACCACCCGCACAGGGGAGAAAATATTACCACACCCCCTCTTACCTCTGCATCGCTACAATTCGCCAATAAACAGAGGCGTGCCGCACGACTCGGGCTGTCCTCGAACTTGACCGCATCTCTCCGGGGATGTACCAGGTGAGCACGGAGGATTGATATGACCCTCGTCCAGTCGCCAGAACACGGCAAGACAGGAGCGGCGAGGAGTGGTCGCAGGAACTGCGATCCAGGAGTTTGTTACGGGGCCCGGGTATGCATTTTGGCTCATGAGAGGGGGCCCGTGGGTGGCGGGTGTGCATTGCTATTCAGCATTCAGACTGAACTCAGAGCACGTTCAGGGCCAGGTTGTCGGCTCATACCCTATGCTGAGTCAGGAGCTCCGGGTCGTGGCGAGCCGGATGGGCAAATGAGACCGTTTCTGGCCGCGAGAGCCTGGCATGGAATGGCTAGGACCACTGTGGCCCAATAGAGGAGCGGGTTTTGGGTCACAGCGCATTGCCTTCGGGTCGTCACCCCACCCTTAGCCCGGGGCTTATAAAAGGCTTATAAAATTTTTCCTCTCTCTTTCCACTCCTCTCTCTCCTCCCCTTTGGATGCACAAGAGAGCATTATTACTGACTCGCAATCATTTCCTCTGGCACTACACCTCACCTCCCACTCCCACACCTTAGGTCAGGTATGGGAGCATGTGCCAGAACAGCGCGTCGCTGCGTCCACTTTCCGCCGGTACTCCAGGGACCTCCGTCTGGCCATCCCCCAGGCAGATGCCAGGCCCATCCCCAGGTCTCCCTGGTGGGGGAGACGGTTTAGTCGCCGACAACCCGACCATGGAACAGGTTAGTACAGGTTTACATGGTACCTGTAGCAGGTCACAGATCGAACCTGACCTGTCAAACACCTTAGACACCAGTATTTCTCCCACACCTTAGACACCAGTATTTCTCCCTCCTACCTCTCCTTAAACGTACTGGGCTGCATTGGTCAGCCGACCGTGCCAGGTATCATGTTGCCGTTTGTCCTCATATGCTCTCTTTCTTTCTGAACTCCATCTAATCTTCCTCAGGTGCGTGTGTGTGTGTGTGTGTGTGTGTGTGTGTGTGTGTGTGTGTGTGTGTGTGTGTGTGTGTATGTGATGGCACCTGTCGTAGCATAAGTTAAGATTGTGGAAGTTTGAATGGGATAAGTCTCCTCTGTGTCTGCTTTTGTAAATTACTTGCCTTTTGCCACACCCCACAAATTCCTTGCTATCCTCTGCTGTACATATTGTTGCGGCCATGGGTACCGAGACACCAGCTTGTCACTCAGGGGGATTAATCCCCGGTTGTCTTCGGTAGAGCCGGACCTGGGGCCACCGCTCACAATTAACGTTGTGGTACGGTGGGTTGTTTTAGAACCACAAACGCCACCCAGTTAACCACGAGTTCCAGTGTCCACCGTCTAATTTTAACCAGAGACGTTTAATTTAATCCAAACCACCGTTTAACCAGAGGTCACGTGGTTAGCTGAGTGGGGAGCGCGCCCTCCGCAAAGCACCAATGTTATCTCGATTAGATTTTAATTATGGCGGCCGAGCGTTTTAACCGCTGGTGTGTGCCGACTATTTTTTGGTCAAATCTGTGGCAATTACCTCCCAGTCTATCTCGGTTCGGACAATGCTAGACCAATGGAAGGAAAGTACAAACACAGACAGGTTGGAAATCGACAAATGATTTATCAATAATAAAATTAAGAAATGGAAAGAACTTTTTATTTTCTGAGGTAAATGAAAGAATAAATTTCAAAGCAAAATCAATCAAAATGCCAGGAAAGAGCCAAAAAGCAGATGCTTATTGGGGGTTGACTCTACTTACAGCTCATTCAGGGGGAAGAATCGTCTCGCTCATCAGAAAGAAGTCATCCGTGAAGTGAAAACGTTCTGAAATGCATGCGTGTGTGTCACGTCCGTCGCCAGCAACCAGCTTTGCCGTGCACCCTCTCGCGAACAGCCTTGAACGGCAGTCGAAGTCTGAAGGGCACCGAGATCGTCTGTCGTGGGTTTAGACCCTGGTGTTGTTGGTGACCGACCCGTGCCTCACTTGTTGGCGGCGCTGCTCACACCCGCACCACACGCTCGCTTGCCCAAGCACTGGGAAGGACGAATTGTCTCGTTGTTGGCGCTGGTCAGACACCCACGTCCCACACGCTCGCTTCCTTCTCCTCTTTTGCGAGCTTCCACCCGCTTCTTGCTCGCTTCTCAAACTTACTTCTCGTTCTCTTCTCCCTCCCTGGCTTTCTTTTGCCCCGCTTTCTTTCTCACTTTCCTCTGTCATGCTTTTCTCCTCTCGCTTTTCCCCCCTTTCGCTTTTTCTCCTCTCAGAACGTACCTCCCGTTCGTTTTATATCTCCGGGCCATCTCCGCGGGTGTAGTCCGCCCCAAGCTCACCCCGCCCCACTTGCGCATGGTTACCATGACGACCCGTGCGCTCTTAAAAAAAGGCGGGCGTGAAAGCTTGCGAAAGATTGTTGCTGAGGAAGAATGGGGGGGGGGGGGCTTCAGAGCTCGTGAAATAAATGTGTGTAAACGTGTCTGTTGTAAAGAAAAAAGCTTCCCATGAGAGAGGGGATCTATCCTTTACCCTTCTCAACGAATCACATTTAAGATCCCATTAGACATGGGGATGGGGCTAATCTGAACATGCATTTAAGGAAATAACTGTCTGAGGACCTGGATGTGTGGATGCATTCATCAGATCGGATTCTGAAATCCGCAACAATATCAATAAACCCAATTTACCATACCACATACCTTTCCTTGCTTGATTGCAAATAAATGCTTGTGTAGAAATGTTCCCAGCTCGTTTTCGGCTTTTCCTTCATTGGTCTCGCATGGTTCATATTCTAGCTTAGCTGGGACGTTATCCCCCAACGATCTGTTTTCGAGCCGGTACGTCCTTGGCAGTTACGCTTAGCGACATCTGATTCAGTAAGGTGATCCGATTTGAACAAGGCGTACCGAGGGTGTGCCTCCGGTAATTAAATCACGTGACCTTAAGGGAAATGGAATCAGATGGAGGACCCTAAGTCACATGGTCGAGTTATTGGCATTCACAGTCAATTAGCGACCCGCCGTGTCACGAAGTTATTCATGTGCAACGGCCTGTGATTCCGGAGAGTCTGGTGGGAACTAGAGGTAGCTTCCCCCCTCATGGTCCTCTTGACCCCGGGTCCGCAACAATATATATATATATATATATATATGTATATATATATATGTATATATATATATGTATATATATGTATATATATATATATATATATATATATATATATATATATATATATATATATATATATATATATATATTGGAACAGGGCGTAGTGGCGTGTGCCTGTAATCCGGCTACTCGGAGGCTTGGGTTGGAGGATCGCTTGAGGACGGGAGCTCTGTGCTGGGCCACGCTATGAGAGGGTGTAGGGCAGCCCGGAATCATGGCGAAACCCAATCCTTATCCCTGTGTCGTAAGAGGCGACCAGGGTTGCATCAGGAAGGGCATCTGGCATAAAACCTATGCCAAATCAGTATGCGGATCATAACCGATGATCCGCTGTGGCGACCCCTAAAGGGAGCAGTTGAAAGAAGAAGAAGATTTCAACATATTGGAGGGTCGGTGGCGAGAACGACTGCCAAGTGGAGAAGCTTACGTCGTCTCCCACCAGACTCCCCGGAATTATAGGCCGTCGCTCGGATAACTCCGCGAGCCGGCGAGTCGATTAATCGACTGTGAAACACCAATATCTCGACCGCGTGGCGTAGGGTTAATTGTCTCGATCCAATATACCTTAGTAACCACGCAGTCTTGGCTACCGGGGATTCACGCCCTCGGAACGCCTGGCCGAACCAGATCACTCTACCAGCTATGGTAGAGTATCAACTTCCACCTACCAACTCCGGCTCGGATGCAGTCTAGCGGGCCTGCCCAGGACGTTCCGGCTAAGATGTACCGATTTCCGGGGATGAAACCCCGTCTAAACTCAGATACGAACCATGCTGGACCAATGTAAGAAGGGACAGAAACGGACTGGGAACATTTCTAATAAATTTTATTTACAGTAAAAGACAAAGGCAAGACTTAACGTTAATATGCAGGAAGTATTTACAATGATCCAAAACACTTATTCAGTCTACTTAAAGACGGGCCCACATGCAGACACACACACAAATGAAAAGACAACCCAGAGTCTTTATTGGACCCTCGCAGCCATGGAGAGACAAGCTGGTGGTCAGAGTTCGGTGGGTACCTGACCGTCGGAGAGAGGGCATGCTCCATGATGCGGCACATAACAAAGGTCGTTGGTCTGATCCCAAGTCGCACGTGGGGGACTCGAGGCTTGTGGCGGAGTTCGGGTGGTGAATAATCGGGGTCCACGGAGGGGGGGGGGGTCAGGGTCGCTCTGTCCTTCCTTGTAGAGGGCCAGCAGAGACACATTCACCACCTCGATGGTCCTCTGCTCAACCCTCATGACAGCAATGTAGACATCCTGTGACCACTCCTCATAATCGCCCCTCGTAAGCACCCCTTCGTAACAGCAAAAACCCTTAAGAACCTCTCAGAACTCTCGTACAACCCACCAACAACGCCTCAGAGTCTCTGGAATTTATGAACCTCCCTCAGTGGGGAGGGGCCTTGGTCAGCACACCTCGCTGTTCGCCTCTAATTGGCCAGGATCCTATGGGCACAGCCTTCCTGGGCAGGATTTTGGCCATGCCCGGAGAAAGCCGCCCCTCCCTCCACGCGTGTTTGAGGAAGGTGGATAGTGGTGAAGCCACCTCAAACATCCTCGGGAATCCGTCTCAGGCAAAGGTGCGCTGCTGTTGCCCGCGAACCGAGGGTGCAAGCGCGATGGTACCGTGGATCGCAATGGGGGATGTAAAAATAAAAGAAAGCGATTTATTAACCTAACTAAGCCGTCGCAGCACACATTTAATTCTCCCACTAAACAAAAGGAAGGGACCTGTTTCACATGTACTTAACGGAATAACTGACTTTGGGGACCTGAATGTTGAGTGCGCATGGTTTCCAGATTCGTAACTATATATATATATATATAGTTTTATATATAACTATATATATATTATGTATATATATATATGTATATGTATATATATATATATGTATATATATATATATATATATATATATATATATATATGTATATATATATATATATATATATATATATATTTCACCCCTCCCACTCTCCTCCAGCTGAAGAAGCTGCGTAAAGCAACCCAAGAAGACCTACACAAGGTCAGTGCTACACTGTTTTCAACCCTTCCCAGAGTTTCTCAACAACTGTAGAGTATGGGGATAAAAAAGGTTATAAATAGAGACCGAAGGAGAAAGGAAGAGGAGTATGTAAAATGTAACAGTTGTTCAATGTGAGCCACGTCAACAATGGGGGAAGCAGAGGGTTCTTATTGTTGTAGGAAGTGTGAGGAAATCGTCCACTTGAGGATGGTTATGACAAGATTGAAGGAACACATCGATAATTTGCAGCAAGTAGCAGAATGTGAGAAATTTGCAGATAATAGTTGGTTACGGTTGTGGAGTGAGGTTGCTGAGGATATTGGAAGTGGTGACGGTGCAACGGGGGGCAAGCAGTGGCAGAGGTGCAGCTGGTACAGGCAGTGGTGACGGCGCAACGGGGGCAGGCAGTGGCAGAGGTGCAGCTGGTACAGGCAGTGGTGACGGCGCAACGGGGGCAAGCAGTGGTGACAGTGCAACGGGGGCAGGCAGTGGCAGAGGTGCAGCTGGTACAGGCAGTGGTGGATGTGCAGCATGTGCAGGCAGTGGTGGAGGTGCAGTGGATGGGAGTAGTGGAGGAGCAGTGTGTGCAGGCAGTGGTGGAGGTGCAGCAGGAGCAGGCAGTGGTGGAGGTGCAGCAGGAGCAAGTCATGGTGGAGTTGCAGTGGGTGCAGGCCGTGGTGGAGGTGCACTGGGTGCAGGCAGTGGTGGAGGGGCACCGGGTACAGGCAGTGGTGGAGGTGCACTGGGTGCAGGCAGTGGTGGAGGTGCAGCGGGTGCAGGCAGTGGTGGAGGTGCAGCGGGTGCAGGCAGTGGTGGAGGTGCAGCGGGTGCAGGCAGTGGTGGAGGTGCAGCGGGTGCAGGCAGTGGTGGAGGTGCCGAAATATTAATTTGTGGACATGAGGTATGGGAGACAGTTTTTGTGGGTGATGAGATTATTAAATATGTAGATTCTTCATTCTGCTGGAAGGATCGTAGACATAGAATCCTGTGTAGTTTTGAAGGAGCAGGAGTTAGGGACAATGAAGGACGGGTAAACAATATTGTATCGGGTCACGGCAGGAAGAAGTTGGTTGGTTGTGGTACACCTCGGTGCGAATGATGTAGGGAAAGTTTACTCAGAAGTTTTGAAAAATAGATACAGGATATTGGGTAAGCGGCTGAAAGCAAAGGGTTGTGAGGTCATGTTTTCTGGGATTCTCCCAAGTTTTGTGTGTGTGTGTGTGTGTGTGTGTGTGTGTGTGTGTGTGTGTGTGTGTGTGTGTGTGTGTGTGTGTGTGTGTGTGTGTGTGTGTGTGTGTGTGTGTGTGTGTATGTGTGTGTCTCTCTTCATTCCCTCTTTATGTGCCTCTTTGCTTCTTTCTGTACTTGGCAACAAGGCTTCTTTGTATAGTTTCACCATCATTGTATTCATGGTGTCCTTCAATCTGATCAGATTCAAAGGCTTTGCAAGAGTGTTCAAATATTGTTGTCTTGCTGTTGACGCTTGAAGGTATGAGGATGCTTCAAATGTGGTACAGGCTGTTGTTTATACTTGTAAGTAAGCTTGTATGTTTACCATAAATGCAATGCTTATATTAGCTTACTTTTCAAGGAATTCTACACACACACACACACACACACACACACACACACACACACACACACACACACACACACACACACACACACACACACACACACTTCAAGTTTTCAAATGCCTTTGGTGGAGGATTCTTTCGAATGAGTACGTATCAATTAATTCCCATATTTGTCAGAGTACGCTTATCCCAAGATGCTCTTTGCGAGTGTCACCTTTGAGAGGCCATCATTAATAAGTACTACACCATAAAGCCAGTCCTGTAAAATTCAACAGGCTCCACGTTTTCATTGAGCAGAGATTTCATAATTATTCGATGTTCTGCCTTTGTTACTTCATCCAGTGCCATCTTGATTCACGACATTCAGTGAAACAGGAAACACCTGGTTAAAAGTCTTGGAATTATGGATGAGCCTGGTGTTGGCTAAATGGTTAAAATTGGTTGGCTTAAGATCTTATGGTCCTGAGTTTTTTTTGTTTTTTTAATACAATGTCGAGGCTCGTATGAGAGCTAACACACAGAACATACAACAAGGGGAGCAGGAGACAAGAGGGGTGGGAGAGGGAAAGAAAAAAAAAAGTGGGGAACAGAGATATGAGGAGATCTGTGGAAGGGAGAGGAATGGGGTGCGGTAAACACACAGGGTAAACAAGATGAACACTACAGGGACTTTCAGGAAGGAAAGCAGGGAATTTGAAGGAAGTGGGTTTGGGGTGGATTATCAGGGGTAGAAAAGATCATTGTTTTGGATGGGGGAAGATAAGAGGTGGTGGTGAACAGCTGTGTTGAAGTCCTGGAGGGAAGAGTGGGATTGAAGAGTGTGTGGGAGTTTGTTCCAAAGGCGGGAAAAAAAAGAATGAAAGAGTGAAGGTGAGCAGCGATTCTTTTTGTTTGAGCCCTTGTGCTGTTAAAATAACTCCAGGTGTGTTGATTCAGTCTGTCATCCTTCCAAAATTGGCAATATGAGTATCAGTTCAAAGAACACCTTATCTCGTGAAGTTTTCAGAAAAAGGACATGGAAGGTTCTTTTCAACTCTTGCTTTGCGCTTCTGAGCAAAATATATATTTGCTACAGGCTGCAGATTTGTCTGAATCTCAATAACCCCCAACCCTGAGATCACAAGATGCAAATTTGATTGATTAAGAATCAATATTGCATACAATGGAGTGACATCTTATCCAAGAATTGCAAAACTGCAGGTTTTTGCAAGTGACATTTTGGCAATTTGGGTTCCACAGAGTTGAAGTGTATATACCTCAATTGAAATAAAATAAAAGTTTTAAAGACTGCAGAAAAAAAAAACTAAAACTTTTTTTTGGAAGTTTCACCACCTTATTTAACATATTTAATTCGTTCTTCGTGCCTGTTGTTTGTGTCCTTTATGGCGTCCCTAAAACAGTTAATTTCCTGTTTGGAACGGTTTTTAATTTTGTTTGCCTGCCAGGCAGACAGACAAACTAAAATATATATAAAACACACTCCTCCGTGTGCATGCGTGCTCGGGATGAGATTACTTCCAATGTGCTAAATTCAGAGCCAAAGTACTGTTAAGCTGCAGGTTCGTGTTCTGACTCATGTTCCAAATCGTGTTCTACAGTATTCAAAATATACAATTCAGTTGAAATAAAGTAGTTCCTCGATCATAGACCGACGTTGGGTCTGCAGACAAACAGACAGACAAAGTGAACCAATTACTTAACTGTTTTGTTTCGTGCATGTGTAAGTATCATCATCCCAACACCATCAAAACAAATTTCTTTCAAACTCTTAATCTACATGCATTACATGACATGATTAGATACACTACACTGCCATTTATAAACAAAGGTCCATGGCAAATTCGAACCACCCTTAGAGAAACAGCCACCAAAATGGTCATCGTAGTACCTTCTATGACCATTTTGGCTTTCGATCCAGTGTGCACGCATATTGCTCGGACAGGCATTGCCACGGCTTTGCATGACCTGCAAAGACTAAAGTGCATGCACTGTACTTAGCTTCGTCAACAATTTTTTGACCTTTTTGTACACTGCTCCTTCCCAATTCCATATCCAGGCGATGTTTTTCCATATCCAGGTGACATCATCACCAGGCGCCGAAGGAAGGGTGTCCCAGTTTTTACTCCGTTTGTTTGTTTGTTTGTTCGTTTTCTTTCTTTCTTGTTTGTCTGGGTAATATCTCAGCCATCCTTTGATCTAGGAAGCTGAAATCTAATCTAGGGACAAAAGTGAAGATGTGTTTTGGCAAAAACGGTATTTTTTTATTGATCAATTAATTAATCACTTACTTAACTATGATCGATTTATTAATGAGTTATTTATTCTCTTTCTCATCTGGACAATATCTCAGGCATATTTTAAGCTTGGAAGCTGATATTTGGACATGACGGTGAACAAGTGATTTGGCTATAAAGGGTATTTTTGATTTATTGATTAATCAATTAATTATTCATTTTTTGATGAATTACTTAATTTTCAAAAAGTTACAGATTCGGATGAAACAATGGTGGCTTTAGTCTGCTCTGAGCCAATTCATTTAGAAATTCATTATTTTACGATTATTATTTATATATTTTAATTGTACAATTAATCAATGAATCAATCAATCATTGTACACCGCTCCCTCCCATTTCCATCTCCATGTGCTGTGGGGCAGCATCGCTGCAAACCGAAGGCACCCTGGCAATGTCACGCACTGGAGGACATGTTATTTATTTATTTGGCATGGGGACGGTGTCCTTTGAATGTACCTGTATTTGTTATTTTTACCTTGTTGGTTGGTGTAATAAGGTGTTTGTGAAATGGAAACAGCACTGTCTTAGAGTGGTTATGACTGTTTTTTTTTTAATCCCTGTACCCATTGCACACTGCTGCAGTCCTATGGAGGCTCCAATACAGATGCCAAACAAGTGCCTCAGAGTATGTACACGAACTTTATTTGTGATCTTTTGTCGTGTTCTCCAACAACCTTTGCTGCAAATCAAGATATTTTGTCCATTGCTGCTTAAACTTGACCAAAACTTGGTTTACCTTTAACCAAAGAAAAAAAGAGCTGTGAATAGACATATATATATATATATATATATATATATATATATATATATATATATATATATATATATATATATATATATATATTGTTGTGGTGCTGGGTCTCGGTGGCGAGCACGACCGCTAAGGGGGAGCAGTAGAGTCGGCTCCACCAAACACACCGGAACTTAGGTCGTGACCCTCGGATAAGTCCAAAGGTACGGGTCCCTTACAGGACCATGAATCGCCAATAATTCGACCGCGTGGAGTAGGGTTAATTGCCAACTTCAATATACCTAAATACTCACGCAGTCCAACTACCAGGGAACCACACCCTCAGCAGGCCTCGAGCGGAACGAGCCGTTACCGTACTCGAACCGTGAGTAACCCGAGCGGATGGTTACCGAGGTCCGTTGGTCCAAATGCACAATTACGGCAGCAACGGCCTTCCTAATCCCCAATACGCACCGTGGCAAACCAATGGTAGAAAGGACAAGGACGAGCTGGTACATTCAACAAGAGGGGAATTTATTAACAATAGTCGGGGGACGAGGGGAGCACGGAAGGGAAAAGTTATCCGAATAAGCAAGGCAAATAATGTACAACAAAAAGCACTTAACAATTCTACTTATAGACGGGGCCCACGGACACACACACGCACACACAAATACCCAGAAAGACATGGACTTTATTGCCCCTTCAGCTCGGAGGGAAGACGAGCTGAGGGAAGAGAACGTGCTGGCTACCTGGCCTCGTACGCACGGCTCGATGTCCGCAACTTCCCGGAGCACCAGTCGCCAAAGGACGGACCAGGGTAGCCAAATTCAGGGGAGGCGAGACGAGGTGATCTCCCGTGATGAGATGGTCGTCCGCTATCGCCACGACCCACGATCCTCTAAAAGGCACTCTTGTCGACAAATACTCATTGGCTTTGGATGCCAGGTTGGAAATGTCTGAATTGAAATGTTCTTTCCCACAAGAAATGTCTCACACACGATGACAGGTTGCTTGGCAAACGCCACGATCTCTGTCTCTCCACGCTGGTCCCGACAACCACACTCCTCTTTAGGAGGGAGGGGCTTCGTCTTCTCCTGGCCACTCGCCTCCTGATTGGTTGGACCTATCGCACGATTCCCTGACCGTCTCCCATTGGACAGGCCCACGGTAGGCGGGGAAACTCTCACCTTTCTGGGTGGAGTCCCGATCGGAGGTGTTTGTAGCTCCGCCTACCTCCTCACCTCTGACCACGTGCGTAATGGCGATGGTGTTGAGTGGGGGACGGGGTGGGTGAGACGCCCGCTCCTTGCCGGTTAGCCAAAGAGGGACGCCATGCCCATGTTAAACTCCGCCCACGCACGCGCTCGTTTCGCCGGCGAGCAAAGAGCGCGGACAATGCCGAAAGCAGAGAGTTGTTGGGGGTCGTTGGTTGGGACGTAAAATCCTAACTATAAAATAACTCCGCAGCGCACGTACAATTCATCACCCATTAAACCAAGGGACGGGACCCTACCTAGAAACACTTAGGAACCACTTGTCCGATTAATATCAAACCTTGAAAAGGCACATCCTCAGGTCCCCAGCAATATACCTGGCAAGTTTAAATTAGATCAGACCAGAGGTTGTCGAGAAACAGCGGTCACAGACACATACACACACACACACACACACACACACACACACACACACACACACACACACACACACACACACACACACACACACACTGCTGGAATTATAGATAGATGATATATGCATATACACATATATATGTATATATATATATATATATATATATATATATATATATATATATATATATATATGTATATCAGCTAAATTGAACACTGAACTGGACAGACTTGCAAGATTTCAGAATTTCAATTCAGATGTAGGTATTTCTTGTGATCCTGTTTTTTTGATTAAGTAATAAAAGGAAATTTGTTGGGATACAGAAATGAACACATTGGGGTCAAAGTTGGTGGGAAGCATAATTTCATTTGGTTTCCGCTTGAGTTAACCTGTCATGTAACTCTGTTTAGGATTGCTGTAGATGATCAGGAAAGATCTCCCTTCCCGAAGTTAACCCAGCAACAGGCAGCGAGTGCTCTCTTTTTCCCATCGGCAACATACCGACCTTATAATGTTGATGAGATTCAGGTAACGCTAACAACAGCGAGTCATAATATGCCATTAGCCTTTCATGAGGCTGACTTGTTCACAGATTGACGGAGGTAGAATTCATTAAAGTTGGTTTGTCTTTGCCAGATCTCTGCCTGTGCCAAAGACTTCAAGTGTCCCCCTCCCGTCCGCTCCCACCCCCTTTCCACTTCCATCCCAATCATTGCTTTCAACTCTGAAGTCAGATCACACAGCAGTGCTTAGGCCTGCCCGCTTCTGTGCTTCCCTCCTACTTCCGAACCTTATTAAATACATTACAGATTTTTTTACAAACTTCATCTCCTTAGCTTTAAGCACCACCATCACCACCTCCCAATCCCATTTTTCCCCCTTTCCTTATTCAAATCACACAAAAGTATCAATCACCCTTCCTCTTTTATTATATATTGCTTTTGTTATGTTTTTTTTTCCTGTCTTTGCCACTCCTTTGAGAGATCGTTTTCCCAAGCAATAATAGTGTAAGGATGATGTAAAGAGCCAATTGTTCCACAGGGGATGATTGTACTCCTGAAGGACTTTCTTAATCCCAACCTTCCTGAGACTGTCTGGGTAACTTCTGCCAATGTGTTATGAATCTATGCATTGTATAGATCTATACAATCTATACATATACATGATGTACTCTAGATTCGGAATGAAATATCAAGTCACCCAAACACGTTTTTGTCCCCCTATGGCCCAGAATTCCTTGGAATAATATATAATTACCTCTTCTCACCTGAACTTGAAAATAGAGAGAAAAGGTTTTTCATTTGATTTCCTGGGCAGAAACTATAAAATTGAGATTGGATGAGCAAACAGCATGATTGGCTTTGTAAATGAAGGTGATAATGTTGGCAGGAAAAAGTCCAGAATTGTTGGAAGTATACAAGTGTTTGAGATGATCACATCAATGGCGTGGAAAGCCTATAAAACTCATGGAGAGTGAGCTATCCAATGCCGATGTGAAGTCCTCTTTGAACCCTCAACACCTCCATTCTTGTTTTCTTCATCAAAACCAAAGTGTGTTCCAATTGGATTTTTTTTCTTGTGCCTCCATTAATTCGTCTTCCTGTGTGATATTTAATATACAACTCGTTTATCGCACTCTTTCCGCATGTTCCGTACACGCGTTTTTGCCGCGTCCCATTGCGTCCTTACCTGTTTCTGATTCACACATTCTTTCCCCAATGCACTCGATCTCCCGCTTACTCGAGGCCTGCTGTAATGTTTCAACCCACCACGTTAAAAAGTGCTATGCTTTCAATCTGTGCCATCCAAAGTATATTTTACGGAAGACTTTTGTGATACAATTGTGGTCACGATGCATTATATACAGACTGATGGAAATACAATCCCAATGTTGTGTCTGCTTGCCTCCCGCCTGCCTGCCAATCTGTCTCGGTCTTTCCCAACCATCGCTTTATAATCCCACTATCTCGGATAATTCACTGCATTCTTTTTTCTGATGTCATTGCTTTGTTCATCAATTTCTTTATCTAATTCACCCGTTGTCCTTTTTATTGTGTGTTTTGGAAAACCAATCAAGTTTCTCTCTAATGTTTGAGGTTAATATGATGTCTGGAATATTGTTTAAATAAAGCTTGGGAATTGGGGAAGGTAGCTGTTTAACAATCCAACAACAGTCAAAACAAAATAGGACTTGCATCTTGGCCTGGATTCTTCAAATCCGATGATAGGTTTTCTCATCCTGATGAGGTCATTAAAACTGTAACAGGAGCCAATAGTCTATGATTGCAACTTTGTCAGGTTGGTGGGAATAAGTAGAGCTTGGATGCAGATCAGAACGAAGTGCAACTACTCCTGGGCGTTTTATTGTTATGAATCGGACGACAGTGTTTGTGACTTTGCCTTTTATTTACCTTCAGTAATACGAACAGTATCTTTTAAAAACTGGTCTGTATAGTATACAGTGGGATATTATTGACGATCCTAAATATTTACTGCAGAAAATGGTACTAAGAATCTTATTTTGTTTATTATCTATTATAATGACATCATAAAAAAGTGTTTTTGTGATTATTGAGAATTACTTGATAATTGGTGCTTAACAATAAATATATATATATATATATATATATATATATATATATATATATATATATATATATATATATATATATATATACACATTTATTTTTGGGGTAGTGTGTGAAAAAAAATCCAATGAAAAGTATATACAGTAGTTTAGTGTTTATGTGAATGAAATGAGAGGATAAGAAGAGAGAGCCAGCCAGACATGAATATAGATATATGGAAATGTAAATGAAAGGGAGGAGGTGGTGCGACCCCACGCGTGTTCCAAGCGACCCCAGCGCGTGCCTCATGCACAGACATGTCGTACGCGCCCACCTGCTGCAAGCTGCTGCAGATTCAGGTGAGGAGGGGAGAGATTGTGGAAGGAAATTCTCTCCTTTATTCATTCCTCTTCCTCCTAGTTGTATCAATGTTTCTTTCTCAGACTTCAAGGAAAGCTTTTAAGGAATTTTAAAATTTATTTTACTGAGCATTAAAATGATTTTTTAAATTATAACTTTGTTCTCTATTCTTAAACTATACCGGTGCATTAAAAAAAAAGTTTTGTGCACTATCTTGTTTGAATGGATTTTAAAAATAAATGTTTTGTTCTTTTTCATAAACAATTCATGGCGAGGTTTTAAAAATCGGCTTAGATAGTGTTAATAGAAAGTCTGCACCCCATTTCAAAATTTTCACCTTTTGTTGCCTTATAGCCTGGAATTAAATTGCATCAAATCAGACTTGCCACCTTTATTTACACATCATAACCCACAACTTCCAAATGCAAAACAAATTCTACAAATTTCAGAAAATGAATTAAAAATACAAAACTAGAATATCTTGGCTGGATAAGTGTCCACCCCCCTGAGTTAATACTTGGTGGAAGCACCTTTGACAGCAATTACAGCTGTGAGTCTGTTGGGATAGGTCTCCACCAACTTTGCACACCTTGATTGGGCAATATTTGTCCATTCTTCTGTACAAAACTGTTCAAGCTCAGTCAAGTTGCATGGGGAATGTTGATGGACAGCTATCTTCAAGTCACTCCACAGATTTTTGATTGGATGTAGGTCGGGGCTCTGACTGGGCCACACAAAGACATTTATGTTTTTGTTCCTTTGCCACTCCAGTGTGGCTTTGGGTGTGTGCTTCAGGTCGTGGTCATGCTGAAAGGTGAACTTCCATCCCAATTTCAGCTTTCTTGCAGAGGACAGCAGGTTTTCCTCTTGGATTTTTTTTGTATTTTGTTCCATCCATTTTCCCTTCTATCCTGACAAGTGAGAAACATCC
Organism: Eptatretus burgeri; assembly: GCF_056783735.1. Classification (NCBI taxonomy): domain Eukaryota; kingdom Metazoa; phylum Chordata; class Myxini; order Myxiniformes; family Myxinidae; genus Eptatretus; species Eptatretus burgeri. The sequence continues at coordinate 30,965,640 of NC_140970.1, read as the reverse complement.
CCATAACATGATGCTGCCACAACCATGTTTCATAGTGGGAATGGTGTTCATTGGGTGATGTGCTGCATTGGTTGGGTTTGCGCCAAATGTAATGTTTTGCATTTCGGCCAAAAAGTTCCATCTTGGTTTCGTCAGACCACAAACCGTTTTGCCACATGCCTTCAGAATCCCTGGAGTAGTTTTTGCATTCCTCAAACGGGACTCAAGGTGAGCTTTTTTGAGTAATGGCTTCCTTCCTGCCATCCTACCGTACAGGCCAGACTTGTGCAGTGCTTGGGATATTGTTGTCACATGCAGTGACCAATCTTTGCCATGAAGGTCTGTAGCTCTTTCAAAGTTGCCATTGGCTTCTTGGTTGCCTCTCTGATCAGTCTCCTCCTTACTTGGTCATCCAGTTTGGAGGGATGGCATGATCTAGGCAGGATCTTGGTGGTACCATATGCCTTCCACTTCTTAATGATTGCTTTGATATTCAAGGCCTTTGAAATATTTTTTATACCCATCCCCTGATCTGTGCCTTTCCACAACTTTATCCCGGAGGTCTTTTAAAAGCTCCTTGGTTCTCATGGTTGAGTCTTTGCTGTGAAATGCACTACTCAGCAGAGGAAACCTACAGGAACAGTTGATTACCTCCACCACTGAAGGTGAAGGAGGTTATGTTTTCACCCCTTTCTGTCTGTTTGTTTGTGTGCAGGATATCTCAAAAAGTTGTGGACAGATTCAGTGTGTGATAAGGATGAAATGATTAGATTTTAGTGAAGATCCGGGTGGCTTGGCTACTACAATTTAAGTGATTCTTCACCATTGAGAGATCGGCCAAAAATGATAGAAAGCATGATATCTCAAAAAGTTGTAGATGGATTTGTATGAAACTGGGTGGACATGTTGGGTGTTTGACGAGGAAGAATTGGTTCAATTTTGGTGAAGATCCAAATCCAGATCCGGATCTGATAATTTTTTAAAAGTGATTCTTCACCATTGAGACATCGTGCTAAACCGATATAGAGCACGGTCTAAAAAAGTTGTGTATGGATTTGGACGAAACTTGGTGGGCAGGTTGGGTGTGTAACGAGGAAGAATTGATTCGATTTTGGTAAAGATCCGAATCTGTCTCCACATACGAATTTTTTAAATTTTTTTTTTTTTTTTTACGTGATTCTTCACCATTGAGAGATAGGGCCAAAAACTATATATTGCGCGGTGGAGGTAGGTGCTCTACCGAGTACCCTTCTAGTTTTATTCTGAAATAATCAGAATCTCTTCAATGTAACACAGGTGGAGGCCAATTAATTCGGTGTGTGATTTTGAAGGTGAGTGGTTACACCTGAGCTAATTTACAATTGCTATTATAAGAGGAGTGGAAACATGCAACCATGATATTATAGTTTTGTATTTTTTATTAATTCTCTGAAATTTGTACAATTTGTTTTTCACTTAGAAGTTGTGGGTTATGATGTGTAAATTAAGGTGGAAAAAGTCTGATTTAATGCAACTTAATTCCAGGCAAGAAGGCGATAAAAGGTGAAAATTCTGAAAGGGGATGTCAACTTTCTATGGGCACTTGCATTAAAGTGTTTATCAATCGATAAATAAAATGTGCCACACTCTTTAGTGTCGGTGGTGCTGAAGCTGTGCCTGGTCAAAGAATATTCTGGGTTTTCTCGGTGTTTTGCCGTAGACATCTTTCTGGCAGTAGACAAGGCAGGAATTTGTAATTGGTTCAGGATGTCAGTAATAACTCTCCTATTCTTCACGATTCATTTCCAACAACTCGTGCTTGGAGACAGGACACCCAGTTTAACATCTATCCGATGGATGGCACACACATTCATTACTTACTCTGCGTGCGAAATACCAGGTTGACAGGTAATACCTGGCTCGGGATTCAAAGCCAGGCTTTGACAGCTCAATTGCAAATCTTAACACTTCTAAGCTATCCTGCATGCCCACCCAAACTGTCTAATTGTTGTAGCATTTGTGGTAATCAAACCTTTTCAATAAACCCTTGCTTATGAAAAATCAAATGATTGTGCACAATGTGGTTTAAATGCCATTCATATCATTTTCCCTCCTCTTTTATTCATAGCTTCAGCGTCCCTGAAGAATACTCTAAAATACCTTTATTTTTTTACACGTTTGAGAAATTGTGTTCTTTTCCAACATGTTTGCAGGGAAAATAAGCAAAATATAAAATTCTATGTTGTTCCCCTGATCTAGTATCTTGAAAGAAATTGAGATCTGAAGGAAAGCTGAATAAGAGGCCCACACAAGCACAGAGTTGAAATTCAAGGTTGAAGTGTATAAAAATAACTTGGCCACAAAAGGCCATTTGGTCCAGTGTGCCTGTGCTTTATCAGCACCACATTAATCCAATGAATTTAATTTATCTACATAATTTCATAAGGGGTTCGGGGAGGGGTAGAGGAGGGGTAGAGCAGGGACAGAGACTTATTATGCTCAAGAGCAGACCCTCATTGATTTGTTTTATTTATTTGTGTGCAGCCTGTGGCTACTCGGCTGCATCATTTTTGGAGGCATGGCTGTACCACTGATGCAATGCCCTCTATTACCAGCACACTGGTACTCATTTGCCAACCTCAGAAGGATGGCAGGCTGAGTCAACCCACCTGGTGTTAATTAAATAGTGAGACAGGGGCTTGAACTCAAAACCCAAAGATCTTAGGTCAACCACCTTAACCATTCAGCCAACACCAGGCTTACCCTCATTGATGACAGCATGACTTTAGCCTGAACATTCCATGCTTTGGCACGTGACCTGAAATGAACTATGAATCCAATGTAAAATGGCCGCTGTGTGCCGGAGCAGGAGTTAATCTGTTGACCATGAATGGAACGGCACCTGTGGCTGTCTGCTCTTTCTTCGGTCGAGTTTACTGAAAATTAGTGGAGTGAAACAAATGAGATCCCAATACAATACAATCGATGGAAAATTTTGTCAAGAATGAAAAGGACAAGAATAATGGAAAGCACACAACACCAACATGACGTGCGCAACAACCACCAAAAATCAACCATGCTACACCAGCATGTTGCTTCACCACACCGCTTTACCACACTCGGTGATATAATGGTTAGTTAGTTAGAGCATCCACTCTGAGTCTCGAAGGTCAGCAGTTCAAACCCGTACATGTGCCTCCGGGTTGGAAGTGATGCTTTGACTGACACATGTACGGGACTTACGTCCATTTGAGATCAGGTGGGAGCATTTCGTCATGCTCCATCCGATGGCACTTGCCTTCTTTTTTTTTTAGTTTGCATTGGCGGGGACAATTGTCTGGGTGGCAGACAGGCTTTTTTTCTATGCAGATTATGCGGTTTTACCGTGTGAGACATTATCTGCGGCTGATGCTCACCATTACAGCCAGAAGGTGCTCATAGCATTTAAACGACTACGATCATTGTCGGTTAGATATTAATACGGTATGCCTTCCTGATGAAAATTCTGGACGGCATGCCATCGAAGTCATGGGGACTCACTCTCATGGAGGAGGGGTCCAATTGCATGTACAAGCATTCTGGCCCTTTGGGGTTCGGATGTGTGTGTTTGATTGACCATGTGCTTCAGCATTTGGGCTGAGGGACATGTGTATGTCAATGGGATTGTCTTATTGGACTGTGTGCTTTGGCCATGGGGTCAAGGTGCACGTCCCAAGCTGTTTAAATGTTCTAAAATTTAATAACCATCTTTCTGCAAAAAAAAAAAAAAAACGCCTCTTGATTAGAGGGCAAATAAGCCTGAAATCTGGATAGGTGGCTCTGTTTAATGTTTAACCAATGATGACCTTAAACCTCTGTCTTTTTGACATGAGTGGTCGGGCTAAAGGCCTCCGGGTTGGAAGTAAAGCTTTGGTCGGCACATGTATGGTTTGAGATTGGGTGGGAGGAAGCGTTTGTCACACTCCGCACATTTTTGCACGTGCGTGCGTGCGTGCGTGCGTGCGCGCCACTTGTGAATGCCTGCAGCTGCAGAGGAACCCATGTTGTTTTAAGCAGCAAAGGGCTTACCTGGTGTAAGTTTTCTTGGCTGCTTTATACAGCTTTCTTTGGTGATAAGAGTGAGGGAAAAGGAAGGGGGGGTGGTGGTGCAGGGAGATAACTGTATATTTTCTACTACTTTTGTGTGTATATATATATATATATATATATATATATATATATATATATATATATATATATATATATATATATATATATATATATGCACAAGTAGTAAAAAAAACATTTTTTCAAAAATGCAAAAGGATGTAGGGATGGTTTGTCAAAAAGTATGTAACCAAATTATGGATGGTCACAATAAATTATCATGCGACACCATCCCTACTTTTTTTGAATAATGGTTGTTTCCTGTCAATCCCTGGATCAATGTGTAATGATAGTGTTTGTTGATTGTTTCCATGTATGACGTTGACCAGTGTAATATTAAACGGGTAAAGAAAACACACACACACACACATACACACACACACACACACACACACACACACACACACACACACACACACACACACACACACACACACACACACACACACACACATTTCACATCCCAAAATTTGAAGAAACCCAACTACCTCACAATTATCAAAATGAGGTGTCGTCCACCAGACGGCGGTCTCCTTGGGTTAACCTGAGGCGGTCCCTTCGGGTGGGTGCCTGGAATGTCCTATCCCTAAGAGAGGATGATCACCTGTCTCTGTTATCATCTGAGCTCAAGCGTTTGGACATCGGTATTGCAGCTCTCTCTGAGGTTCGGAGACCGGATTGCGGCGAGACAATGGTGGGTGGTTACACCTATTATTGGTCAGGTCGCTCTGATGGTTACCATACCCAAGGAGTTGCTGTAGCTGTGTCGAATAAGCTGACCCCAATGATAATTGAGGTAACACCGGTCAACGAGCGTATTATGAGATTAAGGATTCGTCACTCCTTAGGTGTCATTTCCCTGGTCTCTGTTTATGCTCGTAATGAGGCGAGTGATCTCACCGTGAAGGACACATTCTACGCCACACTCGAGTCTGTGGTTGATCAGTGCCCCAGACGAGATACACTTCTAGTCTTGGGGGATTTCAATGCATCGACTGGAACTGATAGGGATGGTTATGAGATATGTGTTGGTCCCCATGGGTCAGGAACTATGAACCAGAATAGCACTAAGTTCCTTGACTTTGCAAGAAGTCATGGACTTAGGGTGGCTGGTTCATGGTTTCAGCACCCACAAGCTCATCGCTGGACTTGGTATTCCAACGCTGGCGGTGTGGCAAAGGAGATTGACCATGTCCTCATTGACGGTCGTTGGAGGATGATCCAGAACTGCAGGGTCTACCGGAGTGCTCAGTTCCTCAATACTGACCACAGGCTTGTTGTAGCAACTCTAAAGCTGCACCTTAAATCCTGGAGAATGGTACCATCCCAGCCTTTGCTGGATGTTGGCAAGCTCAGGGATGAGAGAGTAGCTGATGAGTTTGCGAACAGGCTGAATGGACACTTGGGGGGTCTGGGTGCTTTGGGGGGTCCTGAAGAGTTGTGGAGCGCCTTCAAGACCACCGTTCTAGATGTTGCCGGTGGATGTCTTGGAAATCACCGCAGGGCAAAGAAGAATTTTGTCTCTCAAGGGACACTGGATACCATTGACCAGAGTCGCAGGGCCAGGCTGAATGGCAGAGCTGAGCTGTTCAGGGAGCTGAGGCGTAAAACTGTACGTGCACTGAGGGTGGACAAGGAGGCCTATGTGCGAGGAATCTGTGAGGGGGTAGAGCATCACCTGTGGACAGGTGATTCTCGTCCCGCTTACAGGGGAATTCGCGCATTGCGTTCATCTAAGCCCATCCCTCGGAGCACTGCAGTTCGAGCAGAGAGTGGTAGGCTCTTGACAGAGGAGTCTGAAGTGAAGGCCCGCTGGGCCGGTTACTTTGAGCGGTTGTACCAGGCTGATCCTCCAGCTGTTGAGTTGGACGTCAAGGGTGTTACAATCCCTGTTGCTGACCCTCCAATCAACTGTGGTCCACCTTCGCTTGTGGAAACACGGGCTGCGGTGAACCAGTTGAAACGGGGCAAAGCTCCAGGGATCTGTGGCATCCATGCTGAACTTCTCAAGGCTGGTGGAAATGCTGCACTCGTGTCGTTGCATGCAATTTTTTGCTCTGCCTGGAACACAGGCATCATCCCAACTCATTGGAAGAGGGGCCTTGTTGTCCCTCTCTGGAAAGGGAAGGGTGATCGCCAAGACTGCAACAACTACCAAGGGGTGACGCTGCTCTCAGTGCCGGGCAAGGTCTTTGCTCGGATAATTCATGATAGGGTTCACCACCATCTGCTTGAGCACCAGTGTCCAGAGCAGTCAGGCTTTACACCAAAGAGGTCAACGATTGACCGTATCCTTGCTTTTCGTGTCCTCACTGAACACAGACGAGAGTTTCGGCAGGGGCTGCTTGCAGCATATGTTGATCTCTCTAAAGCGTTCGATTCAGTGAATCGGGATGTCCTCTGGAGGATTCTTGGTCTTCGTGGGGTGCCACGAAAACTGATCGATCTGATGTCTGAACTCTACTCTGGTACTGAGAGTGCTGTGAAGTGTGGTGGTACCATCTCTGCCTTATTTCCAGTTGTTAATGGAGTTCGTCAGGGGTGTGTACTGGCCCCCACACTTTTCAGCACTTGTATGGACTGGATTTTAGGGAGGATGTCGGAGAGATCAAGCTGCGGTGCATCATTTGGGAATGTCAAGATCTCGGACCTTGATTTTGCAGATGATGCAGTCATCTTTGCGGAGACTTTAGATATCATTTTGAGGGCCCTCAAGGTGCTGAATGAGGAGTCGGAGCCGTTGGGATTACGGGTTTCTTGGGTCAAAACTAAGATCCAGGCTTTCAGTGACATCTTGGATGCTGCTGTCCTGTCTGTGTCTGTTTGTGGTGAGGATGTTGAGGTCGTGGAGAGATTCACTTACCTTGGCAGTGATATTCATGTCTCTGCTGGCTGCGAGTCAGAGGTCAATAGACGTCTGGGTCGGGCCTGGGGAGTCATGGATTCACTGGATCATGGGGTGTGGCGCTGCCGGTACCTGTGTGGGAGGACGAAAGTCCGAGCCTTCAGGTCCTTGGTACTTCCAGTCTTGCTCTATGGATGCGAGACTTGGACTCTGACCAAGGATCTGAGACGGAGACTTAATTCCTTTGGTACCAGGTCTCTTTGGAGAATCCTTGGCTATTGCTGGTCGGATTTTGTGTCCCACGAGCGGTTGCTGAGAGAGACTCAGATGAGATTTGTTACCTGCATAGTCCGTGAGCGTCAGTTGCGGCTGTATGGACATGTGGCTCGTTTTCCTGACTCTGATCCTGCTCACCAGATTCTCTCAGCGAGGGAGTCTCATGAGTGGAGGAGGCCAGTGGGCCGACCACATGCCTCGTGGTTGCAGCAGGTTGACCATCATCTCAAGGAGATGGGGATGGGCCTGGCATCTGCCTGGGGGATGGCCAGACGGAGGCCCCTGGAGTACCGGCGGAAAGTGGACGCAGCGACGAGCTGTTCTGGCACATGCTCCCATACCTGACCCTGACAATTATAGACCAATAACATACAAACTTTAAACAGGCATCACCACAGAAATGATGCACTAACACCAAACACAAAAAGGAGGCCTACAGGCAGAACATAAGGGATTTAAGAGAGGATGCTGCAGAACAATAGACCACCTACTACTAAACAAGGCCATACTCAAAAACTGTAAAACAAGAAGAACCAACTTGTCAACAGACTGGATAGACTACAAAAAATATTTTGATGGTATCCCACATTCATGAATGATAAAATGCATGCAGGTATCCAAGAGCAATCCTTAAATAATCAAACGGATTGAGAAAACAAAGGAACACTGGAATACCACAATTATATTACAGCACTCAGAAGGAAATATCGAAATCCCAGGGGTGAAGATATGATGCAGGATCTTTCAGGGTGATAGCCTTTCCACGCTCCTGTTTTGCCTCGCCCTGGACCCACTGAGCAACCTTATTAATGACCAAGAATACAAATACACCCTCACATCCAATAGAAGAATGTACAAAGAAAGAGGAAGGTGACACGTCCACTGTACGTGGATTATTTGAAGCTCTTTGCACTGAATGATGAAAAGGTGGCAGAAATTAAATTCGTGAAATGGTACTCCGACGACATTCCAATGGAATTTGGCGGAGATAGATGTGCCAAGTGCACATCCATACAAGGTAAACCAACAAAAATGGATGACATAAAAATCAACCTTAAAACAACAATGCAGGAACTAGACAACGAAGCATCATACAAATAACTTGGAGTGGAAGACGGCCACCAAATGTGTCATAAACAAATGTGCAAAACAATTACCAAAGAATACCTGCGTAGAACGAGGCTGGTCCTGAAGGTATACCTTTCTCCAAGGAACAAAATCAAAGCCATAAACCAACTTGCAGTACCAGTATTCCAATACAGCTGTGGAATAATAAACAGGCCACAAGCGGAAATCAAGAAACTAGATATCAAAACGAGGAAACTCCTCACCATCCACAAAATACTCCAAAAAAAAAATCAGTGCATCCCGAAAATGTACCTGCTGAGTGGAGGAGGCAGTGTCCTGATGGAGCTCAACCAAGTGCACAGAGTGACAACTGTATTGGGCATGGACAAAGAAGGCTCAAGAGAATGGCTCAGAAGAGGTCAGCTCAACTGAGATGGAGAACAAATAATTACAAATGCCCAAGATCAAAGACACTACCAATGGCTAAAACAATATGGCAGGGTTGAGTCAATCGGACAAGTGTAGGTTAAATTGCAAGGTAAAAAGAGAAAGCACTAGTCACCTCCTATCGAGATGTAAAAAACTCATGTCAGAACAGTTGGAAGCACAAAGGCACATCAAAGTATGTTGAGTAATCCACTGGCGCATCTACAAAAATTTAAACATCCCAGTTTCACCAAATGCATGTAAACGTGAACCAAAATCAATCTATGATTCACACACGACCTGATGATCCCATTATGCATCAACATAGAAAGTAAAGCATTGCGACTGGATATAGTACTCGGATACAAAAAAGAAAAGAGGCATTGCTAATTGAGGTGTCAGTACCTTGCGATTTTTCCCAAACGATGCAGAAATAAAGAAAATGACCAAATACCAAAATCTCAAAATTGAAGTCAAAAGATCCTAGAAGCTGAAGAGCACTAGAATTGTACCAGTGATAATTGGAGCAACGGGAATGATAAAGAACCTTATGGAGATCTTCAAAACCATCCCTGGAAATATATACCACAAACAAACTACAGTTGGAAGCTGTCTGGGGCTCAATGGCGATCCTAAAAATAACCCTCGGAACAAAACTTTGAGAACAACAAAACTCTTCACAGCTTGGTCCATGAATCGTGATCCATGACGGAAACAGAGGTAAATACTCTCTTCTCTCTTCTCTCTTCTCTCTTCTCTCTTCTCTCTTCTCTCTTCTCTCTTCTCTCTTCTCTCTTCTCTCTTCTCTCTTCTCTCTTCTCTCTTCTCTCTTCTCTCTTCTCTTTTCTCTCTCTCTCTCTCTCTCTCTCTCTCTCTCTCTCTCTCTCTCTCTCTCTCTCTCTCTCTCTCTCTCTCTCTCTCTCTCTCTCTCTCTCTCTCTCTCTCTCTCTCTCTCGTTAAATTGCAATTCCACCAAACTCACTAAAACCTTCCACATATTCCACCAAAATGACCAAAAATTCCCACCGACTCCAATAACCCCACCAAATTTTTTTTGTCAACTCCATCAAAGTCACGGGTTAGCCTTGATTCATGTTCCCATCTAAATTCCTGGATTGTGATGTGGGGATTCCATGTTTCAATCTCGTGTACTTTATGTTCTTGTAGTTCATGTAAAAGTCCATAAAACGTTAGATCTCATGACGGGGTTCCCCATACAGTCAAAGGTTGCAATTCCAGATCCTTTCAATACCCATAGTTCACTGCGATATTCAACATGGATACTGTACACTCTTGTGTGTCTAGACTCAAGATAGATGCAGAATCAACTAAGGTGGACCTACTAATTATTATTTCTTGTTGTATTATGCATATTATTATTGTTTTATGCTTCAGGCTTAGGTGTGCATCTGTGTTGTTACAGCCTACCGGTTGTTCTGTTCTTGTTGAAAAAAGCCGACGGTGTACGAGTACAAAGGAATCAAGCCTGCCTTTTCGATACTCCCTTCGGCTTATCCCAATTTATTCGGCAAGAATTTCATAATGGCCAAGTTCTTATGACTTGAGCAGTTTGAAACAAACCCAAACTCGAGAGATGCTGCAAAGGACTGGAATTACTGTGACAAGACATTCAACAACTTATTGAGAGCAAATGAGCATCACGAATAAGAGACGTTAACTATCCTCATAAACTACACTGGTGAGCCAAAACATTATGACCACTGACAGGTGAAGTGAATAGCATTGGTTAATCTTATTACAATGGCACCTGTCAAAGGGTGGGATATATTAGGCAGCAAGTGACCAGTCAGTTCTTGAAGTTGGTGTGTCGGATGCATGAGAAATGGCAGGAGTAAAGACCTGAGTGACTTTGACAAGGGACAAATTGTTATGACCAGACGACTGGATCAGAGCATCTCTGAAACGGGAAGGCTTGTGGGGTGCTCCCGGTCAGCAGTGGTTAGTACTTACTGACAGTGGTCCGAGGAGAGACAAACCACAAACTGGCGATGGTGTTGGGCACTCAAGGTTCATCGATGCGTGAGGGCAACAAAGGCTATCCCATCTGGTTCAACCCGACAGAAGGTTTACTGTGGCACAAGTCACAGAAAATTTTAATGGTGGTCATGGGAGGAATGTGTCACAATCCACAGTGCATCGCACCCTGCTGCCTACGGGGCTGCGTAGCCGCAGACCGGTCAGAGTGCCCATGATGACCCCTGTCCACCGTCGAAAGCGCCTACAATGGGCACGCGAGTGTCGGAACTGGACCTTGGAGCAGTGGAGGAAGGTCGCCTGGTTCTAATGAGTCCCGTTTTCTTTTAGATGACGTGGATGGCCATGTCCGCGTGCACCATTTACCTGGTGAAGTGATGGCACCAGGATGCACTGTGGGGAAAACGACGAGCCGGTGGAGGGAGTGTGATGCTCTGGGCAATGTTCTGCTGGGAAACCCTGGGTCCGGCTATTCATGTGGATGTCAATTTGACACGTGTCACCTACCAAAACATCGTTGCAGACCAGGTACACCCCCTTCATGGCAATGGTATTCCCTGATGGCAGTGGCCTCTGTCAGGAATAATGCGCCCTGCCACACTGCACACATTGTTCGGGAATGGTTTGAGGAACATGATGAAGTGTTCACGGTGTTGCCCTGGCCTCCAAATTCTCCAGATCTCAATCTGATTGAGCATCTGTGGGATGTGCTGGACCGACAAGTCCGATCCACGGCAGCTCCACCTCGCAACTTACAGGACTTGAAGGATCTGCTGCTAATGTTTTGGTGCTAGACACCACAGGACACCTTCAGGGGTTTTGTAGAGTCCATGCCTCAGCGGGTCAGTGCTGTTTTGGCGGCACACGGAGGACCAACAGCATATTTGGCAGGTGGTCATAATGTTTTGGCTGATCAGTGTGTGTTGCTCCAAGTGTGCAGAAGTATATCGCTGACTGTGAAGACTATGACATCCATCGAGACTTTACGAAACATGTATGTGAGACCGAAGAATGAAGTCTATTCATGGCACCTACTGGCGAGTTACCGACAGCAACCAGGTGAAACTCTTGATGAACATCCGCAAGAATTAAAGTATTTGAGTGGAGACTGTAATTACAAAGCTGTCACTGCTGAGAAATACGAGGAGGAGTCCATCTGAGATGCCTTCATAAGTGGATTTCAGTCTCACGTCATTCGAGAATAAAACGTCAGATCTCACTGCTTTTGACCAGGCTCTGGCTCTTGATCAAGTGCAGAAGAGTTCCGAGTCATATACGGAACCTGAAACATCCCTGAACATGGACACGACTTCTTCGGCACATTGACCTACTACATAATCTGATACAAGGACTTGCCGACCTACTCCTTCAGATGTGTCTGACTGTGTTGGAGTGTCGACCTGTCCAGGATTGTACCCAATAGCCAAGGAGACTGCTTAAGCAGCACAGAGTATGGTCTCAATCTCCTCCTCCTCTCCTCCAGATGTCTCTCCTAGTCGCTACTGCTGGAAAGCAACAAAAGTGCTTTTTCTGCGGAAACTTTTGACACCCTCGATGTATCTGTCCCGTTTGGGATACTGTGTGTAATAAGTGGCGGAAATCAGGACATTTTGCTCAGGTTTGAAGATCGACTGGGTTCAGGGCTGTAGCCATGCTCCACACTCCAACTCGAGCTGGGATCTCTGCCATGTTAGTTTAAATTCTATCAAAGGTAACGGTTAACGTGCTTGTGAATGGTAACAAGTTTAGAGCATTTTTACATTCCAGGACCTCGGAAAGTTTTGTGTGTAAGGGGCCAATTAATGTGCACAAACTTTGTGTATACCTTGGGTCAAGTCGAGTGTGAGTGGCTTCTACCTCGTTGTCGACAAGAATAACATGTCATTGTTTAGTGAACCTCGAGTTTAAGGGTAATACATACCATGATGTTCAACTTTCCATTTTACCTGATCTTTGTCGTGACGTATCCTAAAGCCAGGATTTCAATAAACATCATGAGTGATTGTGTATTTTGAGGGAGACAAACCACCGCTCTGTCTGTGCACTAGCTACCCTCTCCATACCTCCATCACAACTCTTCGCCAATCTCACTCATGATTGTAAGCTCAATGCTGCTAGGTCGAGAGACTGATGCTTCTGACTTTGTGATAGCCGCCACTCTTAACCAAGTTGGGAGACATGTGACATTTTCTGTAGGACACTGATTGCGAGTGAAACACACACATTATTCGTTTAAGAAAGAGGCATATGATAATATTGTTCAATCATTGCGTAAGTGGCGACTATCTGACTGGGTGCCACTTCAATCTGATCACTGATCCGAAGTTCGTAGACTCCACGTTTGACTCCAAACAATTGGGCAAGATCAAGAATGATGAGATACAAAGATGGGGTATCCAACCTGCGTGCTACAACTTAAACATACAGTTCTGACCTCGGACCAAGAACATAGTGGCAGACACATTCTCCAGAGCACGCTGTTCAACAATCGGTACAGATACCTTGATCAGATGTTCGGCAATCAGTTGAGCACGCGGAGTGAAAAGCGGGGTAAAGCAATTGGTTTGTGTCCGTCCGTCTTTTCAGTTTATGATCGAGGAACAACTGATTTAAATTGAATGTGATATATTTGAACATGAATTGGAACATGAATGGGAAGACAAGTTTGCCGCTTCACAGTACTGTTCTATGGCTCTGAATTTGTCCCGACTGCACATGCGCAGAGCGGAGTGAGATAATATTTTTCTGCGGTATTCTGTGTGGCGGTCAAACAAAATTGAAAATCATTCCAAGCAAGGAACTTACTGTTTTAAAGGACGTCATAAAGGACACAAACAACAGGCGCGAGGAACGAATGTAACGTGTTAGATAGGGTGATGTAAATGTAATAGACACAAGGTAAAACAGCGGTAAAATCTTGATATTAATTTATTTTTATGCCTTTGAACCTCTTTAAACCTCTATTTAAATTGAATGATATACTTGTTCACTGTAGAACACAAATCGCCTTCGTAATAATTCCAAGAACCATGCTATATATCGATTTATAGCATGAGAGGGTGTGGCATGTGAAAGGATGCAGTATCGGGGGTGAATAAGAGGATACCGATTGAAGCTGCGTTCTATGGTGATCAATAAAGCTTCCATCTCCTAAACTGCCACTCAATGTCCTCATTTTTTCAGTGTATAAAGGTGATTTATAATGTATAAGACTGCTTCAGTAGCACCAAACTTCTGATTTTTTTTTTTTTAATGATTTTAAAAATTATTATTTTATTTAAATTGAAGTATATACTTGAATATAGCATGGGGTATCATGTTCAATGAACTCTCAAGTTATACATGTGATCGATGTCCAAGCAGGTTCGGATTTACAATGGCATCAGTGGCCCCTCGACCAGCGCCGGGCTCACACTCAGAAAGGGCCCAAAAAAACAAAATTGTTACTTTTAAAAAACAATCTATTTGAAAGATGTTTCTACTGTCGCAGGGGTGGCTGGCCCAGGTTCAATCCCCTGACCCAAATCGTGGTGACGGGCGGTTAACACCGCTAACCCCTGGACAGCTGAGCGGTTCCTTATTAATAGGAGGCGGACACGTGATCCTCAGAGATTATCACACGTGCGGGAGGGGCAGAGCACAATGGCAGAGAGGCGGAGGAGCACAGCACAGAAATGGATGTACGGGGGGGGGGGGGGTTATACTCGAACCCCACTACAAATACATGGATATGGTTGATTAAAATGAACATATTTAATGAAAATAAACAAATATTTACAAAGGACCATAATTCAAAAGGTAATGATAAAAACGTGAAGTAAATAAATCCCAAAGTCGAGGAGCCTCTTCATACGGACTCAAATACAGACAAAGGGAAAATAAAATAAAAAGAAAACCCTTCCTTTCGAGTATTCTTGTACTTAGCTTGGCCCAGAGCTGGTCTTTGTGGAACTTGGATTTGAGACGCTTCCACCAGCACGTGCAGACGCGTGCAAAATGTGGCCATCACTTCTCTCGTAGCAGGAGAAAGGTAAGTAAGGCACTCCGCGAGTGGCACTCAACACCAAGGCTCAGAGCCCCAGTGCAGCCGCTTCGAGCGTCGATCGTCCTCACCGACCCGCTATGACATACACGAGGCTTGGGGTCCGTTTCTCATGACTCAACCGAGAGCCAAAGGCCAGCATCTTGCTTCGTGCGTGCGCTCACTCTGAACTACTCCTGCCTCCTCTCACATATGCGCTCTCTCTCTCTCTCTCTCTCTCTCTCTCTCTCTCTCTCTCTCTCTCTCTCTCTCTCTCTCTCTCTCTCTCTCTCTCTCTCTCTCTCCTCTCCAAATGTGCAACCAACCCTTCCTCTTTGACATCACGCCTAACAATCCTCTGCCTCCGGAGCATGGCCTGCTCACACGAAAACCCGGAAAGGCAGGGCTTCTGCCTGCTCGGCTAGCTTCTGACGTCATGCCCATCAATCATCAGCCTCAGGGGTGTGACTTCACCTGCCGTCACCCGTGGAGGTGGGGCTTCTGCCTGCTCGGCACATTTGCTTGTTTCTCATGCTTTTGGTTACAAAGACATTGGCAAAAGTCACAAGGGGCAATTTCATACTGGGGAAGCGTATTCTTAACTTTAGCTAATTAACATGACACCACTCTCCGTGTGGTGACACGTAACACTTAAGCTCACAGTTTCCCTACTTAATCACATTGAGATGCCTCCTACACGTCCACGGACCAAACTACTCAATTCAATGCTAAATTCCCTATTAAATTCCTCCATCTACCGCCACAACCATAAGATACATATATTAAGCATCACATAATCGTGTTGTCGTGTTGTTGTACTTTATATTTTATTTCCGCACTGCAGTCATTTAATGGCACGTGATGTCACTACACTGTGAAAGGTGTATGTTCCAGTGTAGTGTAAATGGCGAACATTGTGTGAATCCCATCCCACAACGGGCATGATGGTGCGGCATGCATCCCATCCTACAATGGGCGTGATGGAGTGGCGTGCATTTCATCCCATAACGGGCATGATTATGCAGTGTGCATCCCATCTCATATTGGCGTAGATCCCATCCACACAACAGGCATGATGATGTGGCGTGCATCCCATCCACACAACAGGCATGATGGTTCAGTGTGCATGCCATCCCACAACGAGCAGGGTGGTGCAGTATGCATCCCATCCCACAATGGGCATGATGGACCGACGTGCATTTCATTCCATAACGGGCATGATTATGCAGTGTGCATCCCATCCTACAATGGCCATGATTATGTGGCATGCATCTCATCCCAGAACGGGCAGGATGGAGTGGTGTGCATCCCATCACACAATGGGCATGATTATGTGGCATGCATCCCATCACACAACGGGCATGATGGTGTGGCATCCATCTCATCACACAACAGTCATGATGGTGGGGCGTGCATCCCATCACACAATGGGCATGATTATGCAGAGCTATCATACTCTCAAAGATCCATATTTTTGAAGCGACACACCCCACCATCGAAAATCCTGTGTACAGGCCTGAAATAATGTTTAAAATTGCAAAGTGTCCACAGTCATTAAACTAGAAACACAATCATTTTCAAATGTGTTGTAAAGGATGGACAGAATTTCCATACCTGTAGAGATGGGAGTCATCTTACTCTTCCTTATCAACATCCATAACATTCAAGCATTGGCAAACAGTAGTAACCGATCGATCATTACCCTCGCCAGAAGAGAGGGTATTGCTTTTCGGTCGGTTTGTCTTGTTGTCTGTCTGTCTGTTACTTGGCAAAAAAAAACAACATTTTTTGATAGGTATGTTGATTGCTTCCATTTGTCTGTCTGCTCACCTTTAATCACCAACAGGTCACAATTTTAAACTATTCACGAAACTTCACCAAATAGTGGAGTTGGTGGTCCGACAGAATCCTATTTATTTTTGAGGTGAAAAGGTCATCATAGGCCAAAGGTCAAAATAAAATAGGCCAAATTTCTAAAATCCTCAATTTTTATCTGATTAACTTGAAATTTGAAGAGGATTTGCATATCAGGTCACTGAATTCAACCTCCAATTATTTTTAAGGTCAAAAGGTCGACAGACTTAATTTCTAAAATTGAGAGATAGGGCCAAAAACTATATATATATATATATATATATATATATATATATATATATATATATATATATATATATATATATATATATATACATACACACACACACACACACACACACACACACACACACACACGCACACATATATAATCATGACATCTCAAAAAGTTGTGGATGAGATGACAAGACTATGTGGATGAGTTGGTTAGGTGACAAGAGCAAGGGGATTAGATTTTGGTTCAGATCCTGCCCATTAGTTGGATACAAAAAGTAAACTGTTCAGCCTGGTGGAGGTATACGCTTTCCCGAGTGCCATTCTACTTTGTTCTGTTTTTATAAATGTCGCTGTTTTAGTGATTTTTCATTTGTTGGTTTGTTTGTCTGCACAGAATGTGAGCATGGTTTTTCTCTGCAAACACTTGTGGATTTGACATGATATTTTCACCATGGAAGCGACTACTCATGTAGAATGTTATAATGATTCTTATGACATCATCGGTCTCGTTTTGTGGCAGCCATGTTGGAAAAAAGGAAAAAAATTTGGACCTCTATCTCCGAAACTGCACAATGGAAAAAATCGAAACTTGGCACCTGGCGAGTACTCCACATGGGAAATAAGTATAATTTTTGTACATGATCGGTGCCTTCATTATGATACTGTATCATAATTGCACACGTAGAATGCTACATCCGATGAGTATGAAAAATTTTGAGGGTCATCTTGGGATAAATTGGTCAACAGAAAAAAATTGATGACATGATCGGTCATGTGGTTCGGCAACCTTTTTTTTTTCTTTTTTTTAACCTTCAAAAATCTCTGAAACGGCTGAACAGATCGAGCCGAAACTTCACAGCTATGACTGCCTATCCATGAGGAACAAAACGTTCCCACCTATGACGTGATAGGTCACATGGTTTGGCAGCCATATTGGATTTACCGTAAAACCTTTTAAAATCTTCTTCTCCAGAATGGCTTGACAGATCGAGGGGAAACTCCACACATGTTCCCTGGGCTTTGGGAATACCAGGGTGTTCACAAATAATTGATAGGTCACATGGTCTGGCAGCCATATTGGATTGAGCAAAAATCTTTAAAAAAAAATTTTTCTCTTGAACCGCTTCATCAATCGACGTGGAACTTCACAATTATGATCTCGTAGTGATGGGGAATATATGTTTGAAATTTCAATCTGATCAGATGCATGGTCTGTTATCCAGCGTTATTTAATTGTTCAAATCTGGGTTTTAAAAAAAAACTAAATAAATTTTTGAATAAGGCTCACTCGGTTGTGCCTGGATGGGTTTGAGGGTAGAGGAGGAGCAGCTGAAATGTGAATCCTATCCAGGTTCCTCCTGATGACTTCATCTTTGCTTTTTTGCATGTTTGGGTTCCTTCTGATGACTCCAATGCAGGAATGTACCGACAGTATTTTGTCTTCTGTTTGATTTGAATAGAATATATTTTAATCCCATTCTGAATTCAAATGAATAATAAACGTCATGGGTCAGGGTCAAGTGTCCGATCAAAGTGGGGTTGCATCAACGAGGGATGTCTTGGTTCCCGGTCATGACTACCAGCATTTATAAAGTGGCAGTTTTCGTTGTGTCTATTATTAATTACGTAACACACCAGAACACAAACACCACATAAAATACACGACACAAAACTACACAAAACAAGTCCTGGCAATTGTCTACAATCTATGATTGTTCTTTTTCTTGTTCATTCTATTTTATGAAGTCACCAGAGTGTGACATCAGAGGGAGCTCATTGATTTCACTTGCATCCGGGTTTTCTTCCTCCTTCTGATCCTCGTAAATCAAGTCCACAAAAGAACGTTGATGTTTTATTCCCGTGCAAGCATTTAGCACAGACTTTAGGAAGTGGCAAAAATCGCTGAGCTGGGAAGTGCCATTACCTGTTCGCAATCTTAGCCTCCGGGTGAAGTTTCTCATTGTCTGCAGAATCGGAGGATGAACCATCTACCGAATACCCTATCCGAGCAAAGGGTTAAATGAGAATGTATAAAACATTTGACTTATTCCAAAATGTTTGTTTAGTTTTGTAACGAAATTTTAATTTTCCATTCTTACCACTTTGTTTGGAAGTTTTCAATCAATTTGAGCAAGACTGGTCGATGATGTATATACGAGGTGTAGTTTGTCCTTCTTTGAATAAATTATTGAGGGAGTTCCAGTGATATTGTCCTCTTTCAGGACAGATGCAATGGTCTGTTTTGCATTCCCATCTGAACACTAATATGATGATGATGATGCTTGGATCCCAGGTATAGGTCTTACTCACACCTTGATGCATCGATTGTTAACTACGAGCAGACACACCTACCTCCCCTCTCAGCAGGGATTATTTCAACGTGCAGTCGACCCCTACTTGTGCAGTTCTAAATCAATTTGTGCAGTACTAAAATTTATAATAAAAACTCCAATGTCATATAAAGAAACAAGAAGGCAATGCATGACCATGATACTGAAAAGCAAAAGTACCTTCATTTACTGTTTATATGACAATAAGTAGACATTTAATTTTACATACACAAATGTATGCTGATTAGTACTTTGCTTTAAAAATTTTGTCAAATACTAAGATGGTTAAAACTTAAAACACTGTGTTTATATGACTATATATATATATATATATATATATATATATATATATATATATATATATATATATATATATATATATATTTTTTTTTTTTTTAGTATAATAGATATATATTAGACTAGATATATATTTTCTAATTTTATAGACTCCAGTGAGGCATTCTGTGTTGTGTACCTTGCCAAAGGATACAAAGGAACTTAAAATCTATAAAATGTAAAAAAAAAAAAAAAAAAATAGCCATTACAAATGCTTCTCAGACTCAGAGAATCTCAAATACTGTGACCTGCCTCAAAGATTTGTGCAGTTCTAAAATTTCCTTAAAATAAACCCTGCTTCTCAGTTTATCAGAGGTCGGGCCGAAGCAGGCTACCTACTGGATGGAGGATGTGCACCAAGATAAGGCGATAAAGTACGTGCTCGTCTGCTGGCCTTGGGTGGCCATTTAAGGCCACTTTTGAGGTTGCAACCAGAGGTAGAACCGGGTTTGGAACCTCCACCTAGATCCCATAACTTTTAAATGTCAATTTTTGCGTTTCAGTGACATTCGCGTTTGCTCCATGATATTAGGTAAGTGGGCTCACTCCCTTCGGGAGCACCCTCTGCGGCCCACCTGCGGTGCGCAATGTGCTCCGGCAGTCTTGGAAATGCAATTTATAATTTTTGGAATAATTTTTTTATTGATCACAACTCCACGTCATCTTACGACAATTCACCGTCTGTCTGTCTGTTCCCAGGTACCGCAAAAACGGCTGAACCGATTGCAACCATTTTTTGGGTGTGCAATCCTGGGACCCCTTGGAGTAAAATAGGCATAAATATAATAACATGACCCCCTTGACGGCTCCCGTAGGGAGCGGGTGTCTCGAGAAAGACAGTGGGAATATGATTTGTAATACCGGCTACCACCGAAGGTGGCGCTATTGCCGCCACCTGTCCAATTTGGAGTTGCTGTGACCTCCACGTTTAATTGCTCCTTTATAGCAAGAAGAAAGATTCGGTAACGTCCTTGTCTATTAATCGTACTATTTCAACCCCCCAACTCTATTCCCACCTTCTAATGAGGGTCAGTAGGGGAAAAGTTTTACCACCAAGTCTTTCATGAAGTGGCTGGCCAGGTCTGACGTTAAACTGAAGAGGATTTGGGCAGGAATTTCTAATTTGTTCAGGTTGGGGCGATAACTCACGTACTCTTCATGAAAGACATTACGAAGATGTTCATTACGAAGAAGAGCAGATGGGACATCCGAGTTATGTTCATTCGAAGGACGACATACTTTATGCTGCAACACCCTGCCTGCGAAGCACCAACCTGCCGGTTCATAGTGGTTGGGATTCAAATCCAGACTAAGCTGAATGATACAATGAAAAATTTGTCTTGCTGATGATGGCCAGTGTCGATGTGCGTCGGCAGACAGGTTGAACGATGCATTAAATGAACAGGACGTTGATCGAGGTACGCTAACCACCGTGGGAAGCAAGGAGAAGCTGATGTTTCAGACGTTAACCCGTCATCGCAACAAAAGAGGGACGAAGGGTGAACTCTCGAAACGTCAACGCCTTGTTTTCCACGGCAGTTCGCACACCTCGATCTACATTCTGTTGATTTCATCCTTGAGCTCAAAGCTAAGTGCGGTACCTGATCCACACGACCCTATTGGACCTGTGAACAATCTTTCACTTTGTGTAATAAGTACATTGGTGTCTCAAAATGTCATTCTCTTGGGTATAATTTATACTATATACTTGCCATGTACTCTAATACCTCCTCCACAAGCCTATAAAGCTCACTATAACATTGTTGTGCACCACTCCTTCCCAATTCCATATCCAGGTGATGCATGACGTCATCTCCGAGCGCCAAAAGAAGGGACTACTGAGTTTACTTTGCAACAAAAAAAATTTTTTGGACAAGTATGTTTATCGCTTCTGTTTGTTTGTCTGTCCGCTCACCTTTAATCGCCTACAGGTCACAATTTCAAGCCGATGTTGACGAAACCACCAACTTGTGGAGTTGGTGCTCTGACAGAATCCTATTTATTTTTGAGGTCAAAAGGTCATCATTGACCAAAGGTCAACTTTTTCAAATTTTTATAATCGTCAAATTTAATCTGATTGACTTGAAATTTGAGGAGCATTTGCAAATCAGCTCACTCAAGTCAACCACCTATTATTTTAAGGTTAACATAGGCCAAAAGGTCAACATAGGCCAAAAGGTCAACATGGGCCAAATTTCTAAAATTGTCAATTCCCCATCCGATTGACTTGAAATTTTAATAGGATTTGCATTTCAGGTCGCTGAATTCAACCACCATCTATTTTTGAGGTCAACATATCAGGGGTGGAAGTGTGGTTAGCAAAGAAAATGATATGTTATGCTTAATGACCAAACACACAAAAAACTGGAAGGGCACTCTGTAGAGGGCATACCTCCGCCACGTAATGCCTGATCCACGAGAACATATCGGGCCCAATACATTTTTGAAATATCATGCCATATACTGTTTTTGGCTCTATCTCTCAATGGTGAAGAAATATTTCCGACTATTTTCTCTTAAAGAGCAGGTTGCGGGTCACCAAACATGTTCTGAAAATTTATCAATATGATTATATGTGCATTAAATAGTTCGATGCAAACTATTGTGGTTGCCTAACTATTGGGAGAATAAATTAAATTTAACTCCGAAGTTGTTATTTATCGAGGCTGTTGAAAAAAACAGCTGCGTGCCATATATGGATGGTGACGTCACGTTCTCCAAAACAAAGCGGACGCTCACTCGCTCATTGAAGAAGTGTCCAGTTCAGCGGGCCGTTCTTTCGCTTTTTTGAACTTGCAACTGTCTATATTATCCTTTTTTATTTTGAATTATTGTAGAACAAAGTTATTTGGATATTTGTACATCATGTCTCGTACGTGTGTCATCATGATTTGCGAAAATGGCTGGAAAACGTGTAATCGCTCCCACCGATTCCCGAAGGAATCAAACATTCGCCGGCAGTGAATAAGATTTGTACAAACAAAACGGGCTAATTTTTCCCCAAAGAAAACGGGTAAAGAGGACCCTTTGGATAGACTTGTCATTTGTGGTGACCATTTCACAGCCGAGGATTACGAAGGCATAAACATATCTGATCACCACTCTGTGAATACGAGTTGTTGTTTGACAAGTTCTCCAGATACTGCTCTGTCACAGAATCACTTTTTGAGTTTAAGTGAGAAAAACCTTGAAATATATTCTTAAAGAGTACATGGAATAACACATAAATAAACTTTCTGAAAAACACAAACATGAAACAATTTCTCAAAAAATCAACTTATTGTTGATTAAATTACTTTTTTAACAGCATCAGCAAATTGGGCTATTTCATTTCAATTGTAAAAAATTGATCAATTTTCCACTTTTTTTCTAAATTTGGTGGAATATTTCCCAATGAGGCTAAACATGTTTTGGTATTTATATGCCACAACAGTCTCTTGAAAGTTGGGGTTTGTTCAAACTGTTCACTTTCGCTGGGGTCAAACTCAGCTGTCAGAAAGACTTCAACGCCAAGGCTACGGTGTATAATATATTTGGGTCGATTATTCATTCATTCTATTTCTGACTCGAGTGACTGTAGGGTTAAAATTATTATATCAAGTCACAGACGAATCAAACTTTACATTATTTTATGCATCGAACAAGAAAATGAAAATCTACAAACCAATCTGTCTGGTGGATTCTGTCAGTGTGAACTGCCTGGCAGTCAGTCCTGCCACTTGTACACGAAATAGGCCGTTTTCTGGCACTTGCAAGTGGCTCAAATTTATATTCTTCAGGGCCAGAAACTCCATAGTATAAATTCCCATCATCCTCCGACTCGTCCTCGGCAATATCGGAATGAAAACGCTCAATTTCATCGCCGCTGAAATCGCTCTCTGATTCGCATCTCGCCATTGTTCACACACTGTTTCCGAATGTTCACGAACTTTTTGGAGAACGTGACGTCATAGCATCTTCGGTAAATTCCGGTCTGTTTTTCGATCACTGACAAAAGTTTTGACTTAAAAGTTAATTTTAGCATATTTTGAGTTTCAAATGTAAGAAAATAATTGCCCAACGATTATTATTAATGTGATTTCAACCTTCGAATCATGTGAAGTCATCAGCGACCCAAAACCTGCTCTTTAAATTAAATAATTTTCCGATCCAGATCCAGATTCGGATCTTCACCAAAATAGAATCTTCACACACACAACCTGTCCACTAAGTTTCATCCAAATCTGTCCACAACTTTTTGAGATGTCATGCCACATATAATTTTTGGCCCTATCTCTCCATGGTGAAGAATCACTCCACAAATTCCAGAAGTCAGATCCGGATCTGGATCTTCACCAAAATCTAATCAGTTCAAAGCTGTCAAACACTCAACCTGTCCACAAAATTTCATCCGGATACGTCCACAACTTTTTGAGATATCCTGCACACAGCCAGACAAACAAACAAACAGGCCAATAATCAAACAAGAAGATGACGTCGCGCAGAGCATGACACTTGCAAAATCCATAAAACAAATATGACCTCAAAAATAATTGGTCGTTGAATTCAATGACGAAATATGCAACTCCTCTTCAAATTTCAAGTGAATTGGATGAAATTTAACAACTTTAGAAAGTCGGCCTATGTTGAACTTTTGGACGATGTTGACCTCAAAACAATTGGCTGTTGAATTCAGTGACCTCATATACGAATTCTCTCCAAATTTCAAGTGAATGGAATGAAAATTGAGGATTTTAGAAATACCACCTTGGTTGTTGACCTTTTGACCTCACAAACAATAGGCTTCTTCTTTAAGACAAACTCGACCATGTGGTGAAGTTTCTTAAAGATCAGATTAAAATTGTGACCTGAAGGCAATAAATAGGCAGAGACAGATAAAGAGATTAACGAAATTGACTGACCAATATACTTGAAAAATCTTCGATTTTTGCAAGTAACAAACAGACAGAAAGGGGTGAAAACGTAACCTCCTTCACCTTCGGTGGAGGAGGTTAAAAAATAAAAACTCATGTCAGAACAGCTGTACACACGACACAACAGAGTTTGTAAAGTAATCCGCTGACACATTTACAAAAACTTTGATATCCCAGTTCCAGAAAATTTGTGGAACATGAACCAAAAGCAAACACTGAAAACATGGAAGTGCCACTCACATACGACCTAATGATTCTATCGAGCGTGAACATCGAAAACAAAGCATTGTGACCAGATATCAAACTTAGGTACAAAAACAAAGAGAAGAAAGCATTGCAAAATGAGGTGTTAATACCAGTGATTTTGGACAAATGATGCAGAAATCAAGAAAATGACCAAAAGACCTCAAGAATGAAGGGAAAAGATCCTGGAAGCTGAAGAATGTCAGAATTGTATCAGTGATAGTTGAAGCCATGGGAATGATGACAGAACCTCACAGAGATATTAAAAACCATCCCTGGGAATATAACGATAAACAAACTACAGTTGAAAGCTGTCCGGGGCTCAGTGGCGATCCTGAAGAGAGCCCTCGACACAAAACTTTGAGAACAGAAAACTTCACAGCTTGGTCCATGAATCGAGACCCCTTACCGAAACGAAAGTGGATACTTTGAGCCTGCCCTGGGAGGACTCCATTCCATATTCTGAAACCCGCATGTTAAGATCCTAATCAATGACGCATGTACGCACGCACGCACGCACACACACGTGCCATGTGCCGTTGTGGTAACACTTTATATACTTACACACACGCAATTGTACACACACATAAAGTGCATAAAAATGACAAACACAAATATTTACCTTTAAACAGAGTTCTATGAAAGACAAATTGAAGTGGAAAATTAGCGAAATTCAACTGAAAAATATATCGAGGCACAGAACACACACAAACTGTCAGTTTATGCTCTATCTATGCCTTCACAGCCAGAACAATCAAGGCAAACACCTGGTCGGATGGACCTTATCGTTTTTACATATGTATCGATGTCGAAGTGAGGGGTGGATTGTATTAAAAGGAGATCGCACAAAAAGGTAAAACAAAGCGATGTCCTGTAAAAAATAAAATTGCATATTTTCAGCAGATGAGACACCTCCCGAGGCACCAACCACGCGGCACCGCGGGGCCCCGCATAGGTGGAAACGTACGTCTAATTGATGTTCCATTGAAAGCACGGGTACTTTTTACCGAAATGAACAACTAAGCAGCTTGGAGAGTGCTCGCCAAGTGGCTTAAGCACTCAAGCAAGCACCCCAATGAAACGAACAGTGATATTAAATACTTCTCGGAGAATATGTCAAATATGTCCGAATTGGACAAATGAGCACTTTTTTAGAAGTAGAACTGCTGCTGAGTTCAAATCTGGAGCTTAAATTTTATGATTCTTCTTAGTTTTAGAGATTCTCGAGGTTATGACATGGGCGGAAATTAAATAAAGCCACTAATGTTGCCGTCTCCAAGCGTTTATAAGCATTGCAATGCACCCAGCAATTCGTAGCTATGATGAATAAGCATTCGATAATATGAGTGAGGAAAGTGGAAAAAAAATTATCATTAAGAAATTGTTGTGGCCTGTTCCAAGTCAAGGCATGGTTAAGCAGGCCAAAAAACATGGCGGCTTCATACCCCAGTGAGGTGACCCAGGATGCGCCTCAAGTCCCCAGAGAGGGAGGTGGCTGAGAATACGCCTGATAAAGGATATAATTAAATAATCCGTTGATTATCTTCAAAAGGGGTGTTTTAATTAACCGAAACACCCAATTTTCACTCATGCACTTCCTTGGAGTTCCCTTAGTATGCATGCAAAGTTTCCAGCTGCTCGGTTTCATGGCTTTGAAGTTATGGAGGAGACAGATACACACTGACACACATTGACATTTATTAGTATTGATAAGGGAAGAAAGGGGGATGTAATTTTGAATTTAACATTCGGTCTTTAATTACTTTTAACGTTGTTTTTTTAACAAATGGGGACAGGAATAACGCAGGCATGATACGCCGAATGGCCTTCTCTTGCACCAAAGTGTAATGTTGTTAAGAATGGGAAGAAACGGAAAGGAGAGGATAGAGAGTTGGGGATGGGGATGCATGGAGTTGGAAGAGGTAGATTGAGACGTTGGGAAGAGGGGGGGCGATTGAGGACTTGGGGTTGGGAGGGGGAGTTGAGTACATGGGGTTTGATGGGAAGAGGATGATCGAGTTGGGTTGGGGAGGGGGGGAGCAGATGGTGTATATAAAATATGGTGTATATAAAATGGATAGAGTTGGGATTGAGGGGTTTGAAGCTTTTGAGAGGGGGAGTTGAGGACTTTAGGTTTGGAGGATGTTTGAGGATCTGAAGAAAGAGGGAGGGAGCACAGAGTTCGGGTGTGGTGCAGAGAGAGAAATACCCCAAAATAGGTATTTGCTTTTCTTCTCAAAAACTACACACACAATTTCAATAAAACTTGACCACAACTTTTATCACCTGTGATGTACCAAAGTTTGTTCACTGCATTAAAAAAAAAATCCATAGTTAAATCTCACTATGCATTAAAACATATTTTGTGGGTCATCCACAGTATATAAACTGACAAGTGGTTCGCTGGTTTTCTTATCCCGCCGATACCAGGTGAGCGCCCAGGGTATTGGCCCTACTTTTAGCTCATCTGAAACGTAGTTCTGGTTGTTATTATAACAAAGTGAAGGCTTAAGGAAATCAAAATTTCCAAGCCTTGCTTTTATTCAGGTTCTTCCACTGTTCTCTCTCTCATATATATATATATATATATATATATATATATATATATATATATATATATATATATATATATATATATATATAATATTTCTTCTTCTTCTTCTTCTTCTTCTTCTTCTTTCGGCTAGCTCCCGTTAGGGGTCACCACAGCGGATCAACCGTCTCCATTTCGCTCTATCCTCCACATCTTCCATTGACACTCCAACCACCCGCATGTCCGCCCTCACCGCATCCATGAACCTCTTCTTTGGCCTTCCTCTTCTCCTCCTGCCTGGCTGCTCCATCTTCAACATCCTTCTCCCAATATACTCCGCTTCCCTTCTGTGCACATGTCCAAACCATCTCAATCTCGCCTCTCACTTTGTCTCCAAACCATCCTACTTGCGCAGTCCCTCTAATATACTCATTCCTTATCCTGTCCATCCTCGTCACTCCCAACGAGTCATCACAGCATCTTTAACTCTGCCACCTCCAGCTCCGCTTCCTGTCTTATTGTTAGTGCCACCGCCTCCAAACCATACAACATAGCTGGTCTCACTACCGTCTTATATACATATATATATATATATATATATATATATATATATATATATGTTTTATATATGTTTCTTTTACATTGTGTTCAATTGACTTAATTTTCTTCAGTGATTCTTCACCATTGAGAGATGGGGCCAAAAATGATAGCGAGCACAACTCCTCAAAAAGATGTGAACGAGTTAAAAAAGAGCAAAAACATAACCTCTGTTAAAAAAGAACAAATGAATAAGAAACTAAAGAGTTTTTAGAACACGTTACCCCACATAGTGTTGAGAAAAGGGACATGGGAAGGATCTTTTAAACTCTTGCTTTGCGTTTCCGAGCACGATCTATATTACCGACAAACCGTGATTTTGTCTGAATCTCGATCTTTCCTATCGCTGAGAGCGCGAGCGGGAACTTTGATTTGTGGAGATGGTGTAAAATGGTATAATATTTGATTAGTCGAGATTGTGTAAAATGTTATAATATTTGATTTGTCGAGGTGGTGTAAAATGGTATAATATTTTATTTGTTGAGATTGTGTAAAATGGTATAATATTTTATTTGTTGAGATGGTGTAAAATGTTATAATATTTGATTTGTCGAGGTGGTGTAAAATGGTATAATATTTTATTTGTTGAGATTGTGTAAAATGGTATAATATTTTATTTGTTGAGATTGTGTAAAATAGTATAATATTTTATTTGTTGAGATTGTGTAAAATGTTATAATATTTGATTTGTCGAGGTGGTGTAAAATGGTATAATATTTTATTTGTTGAGATTGTGTAAAATGGTATAATATTTTATTTGTTGAGATGGTGTAAAATGTTATAATATTTGATTTGTCGAGGTGGTGTAAAATGGTATAATATTTTATTTGTTGAGATTGTGTAAAATGGTATAATATTTTATTTGTTGAGATGGTGTAAAATAGTATAATATTTTATTTGTTGAGATTGTGTAAAATGTTATATTTGATTTGTCGAGGTGGTGTAAAATGGTATAATATTTTATTTGTTGAGATTGTGTAAAATGGTATAATATTTTATTTGTTGAGATGGTGTAAAATGGTATAATATTTTATTTGTTGAGATTGTGTAAAATGGTATAATATTTTATTTATCGAGATTGTTTAAAATGGTATAATATTTTATTTATCGAGATTGTTTAAAATGGTATAATATTTTATTTGTTGAGATTGTGTAAAATGGTATAATATTTTATTTGTTGAGATTGTGTAAAATGGTATAATATTTTATTTGTTGAGATTGTGTAAAATGGTATAATATTTTATTTGTTGAGATGGTGTAAAATGGTATAATATTTTAGTTGTTGAGATTGTGTAAAATGGTATAATATTTTATTTATCGAGATTGTGTAAAATGGTATAATATTTTATTTATCGAGATTGTTTAAAATGGTATAATATTTTATTTGTTGAGATTGTGTAAAATGGTATAATATTTTATTTGTTGAGATTGTGTAAAATGGTATAATATTTTATTTATCGAGATTGTTTAAAATGGTATAATATT